>NW_024429225.1:120000-420000 GCF_017639785.1 Mesocricetus auratus | reverse complement strand
GAATGAGTCTGAGTTGAGAGTGCTTGTGTCCTAAGCATGCGAATCTGTGTTCAAACCCCCAGCACCCACACAGAAAGCCAGCCACAGCAGGCAACTCCAGTGTTGTGGGGTAGAGACAGGAGTGTTGTTTGTGCTTGCTCAAGGAAACAAGATGAAGAGTGATAGAGCAGGACAGCTGACATCTTCCTGTAGATTTCACATACATGTGCACATGCCCCATACATACATGCATGCACACTCACACACATACATACAACATAAATAATCCTATGTTAAGTGGGTTTTTTTTGGGGGGGGGCTTCTCTGTATAGCCCTGGCTGTCCTGGGAACTCACTCTGTAGACCAGGCTGGCCTTGAACTCAGAGATCTACCTTCTTCTGCCTCCCAAATGCTGGGATTAAAGATATACACCATCACAGCCAAGCATGATATCCTTTTTTTAAAAAGAGAAAAAAAGAAGTGGTCCATGCTATCAACTTCAATGTACTTTGTTCCGGTTTGGTTTTTTTTTTTTTTTTTTTTTTTTTTTTGGTTTTTACGAGACAGGGTTTCTCTGTATTGTTTTGGAGGCTATCGATCCAGCCCGGCCTTGAACTCACAGAGATCTGCCTGCCTCTGCCTCCCGAGTGCTGGGATTAAAGGCCGGTTTGGTTTTAAGTTTAGGTTTGTTTTTTGTTTTTTTTGACATACAATATTGGTGTTTTGCCTACATGTATGTCTGTGTGATGGTATCAGATCCTCTGGAACTAGAGTTACAGACAGTTCTGAGCTGTAATGGGGGTGCTTGGAATTGAACTCAGGACCTCTGGAAAAGCAGTCAGTGCTCTTAACCTCTGAGCCATCTCTCCAGCCAACTTCATTTTCTTAAACAAACACTATTACATAAGTTCTTGTTTTAAAACCCCAGCAGCGCCAGGCATGGAAATCCACGCCCTTAATCCCATCTTTCAGGAGGCAGAGGCAGGTGGATCTCTGAGTTCAAGACCAACCTGGAATACAGAGTGAGTTCTAGGCCAGCCAAGGATACGTAGTGAGAACCTGTCTCCAAAAACAAAACAAGAAATCTAAAAGGAGGCAGGGAGGCAGGGAGGGAGGCAGGGAGGGAGGCAGGGAGGGAGGGAGGGAGGGAGGGAGGGAGGGAGGGAGGGAGGGAGGGAGGGAGGCAGGGAGGGAGGCAGGGAGGGAGGGAGGCAGGGAGGGAGGGAGGGAGGCAGGGAGGGAGGCAGGGAGGGAGGGAGGCAGGGAGGGAGGCAGGGAGGGAGGGAGGCAGGGAGGGAGGGAGGCAGGGAGGGAGGGAGGCAGGGAGGGAGGGAGGGAGGCAGGGAGGGAGGGAGGGAGGGAGGCAGGGAGGGAGGGAGGCAGGGAGGGAGGGAGGCAGGGAGGGAGGCAGGGAGGGACATAGCAGAGCCAAGAAGATGGCTTAATGGCTAAGAGAGCTTGCTCTCAAGCATGAGGACTCGTGTTCAAATCTCTAGCACCTATGTAAAAAACCCAGAACAGATGCATGGGCCAGAACTCCAGCACTGAAGGGTAGATCTCAAGAGCCTGGTGGCCAGTCAGCCAAAGCAGCAAGCTTGGGGCTCAGTGAGAGACACTAGCTCAAGGCAATAAGGCAGAGGAAGACACTGGCTCAAGGCAGTGAGGCAGAGGAAGACACCCACAGGTCTTTGGCCTCCTCATTCATGCATACAGGAATGCACACATGCATGTGCAGCTGCATGTATGTCACACACAATACACACACACAAAATAAGAAATAAAATGTTAAGCCTGGATAGTTGGTTCAGCAGTTAAAAATACACACTGCTCACATAAAGATCTGAGTTCAATTCCTAGCACTGCGGCTCTCAATGGCCCGTGAGTCCAAATAAACTATTTTGTATACTACCCAAAAAGAGCAGTGTTACTCCAACAGACAATACCCTTATAACAGGAGAGAATAAGGAGACAAAACTATAGGGTAAACTTTTTCCAAACAAATTTAATTTTGTTCCAACCCTAAAGTGGGGGGGACCTTTTCTTTTCTTTTCTTTTTTTTTTGACACAAATTCTCACTAATGTAGTCCTGGCTAGCCTGGAACACCCTATATAGGATCAGGCTAACCTCGAACTCATAGAGACCTACCTTCCTCTACCTCTGAGTGTTGGGATTAAAGGTGTGCCACCACACCTATCAGAACTTAAATCTAAATTTTTTTTAAATGCTCAAAAATGAAGCCATAGAAAAGCTACGCCCCTCAGCAATAAATAGTAAACAGATATATACATACATATTAGACTCAGGAAGAAGGCAAGAACAGGATCTCAGGATTTGGGGGGTCTCCCATAACAGGGTCCCAACAGTTCCATGAGGGCTGCTTTGCTGTGCTGCTTCAGTGCTTTAAGTCACTGAAGAGGCAGGGGAAACGAACAGGGGTAGTGACGGCTCTGCAGGGGACTGGAATACCACCAGGAGAAGAAAAGAGGCTCGGACTGCGTCACAGGGCAGAGGAAGAGAAGTCTCCACGCACGACGCTCAGGTGAGCTTATCTCTGAGCCTCCACTCACTACGAGGTCATTCACACTGGGGCCTCGAAGCCACGGTGGCAGTGGCTTGGCTGCTGGAGTTCTGAGGCTTCCCATTCACCACCAGCAGGACAGGCATTTCCACCCGAACACTGGAGAAGGAATAGTCCTAGGAAAGACGGGCCAGTTTGTTACAGATCAAGGTACAGATCCAGCAAAGCAACGCATTCCGCCTACCCCCGCCTCTCACCCCTTCCCTCTAGCTTACGTCGGATAAAACTGACTAAACAAAGCAGACGGTTTCTGAGACAGATTAGGCACCAACAACACAATTACAGGAATATGACAGTTCTCCCATTCAAGAAGAGCAAATCGTCGCAGTGCCTGAGGAAGGGGAGCCACCAGCTCTCAGAGAAGGCGCGCTTCTCCGCAGTCTCTGGGAACAGACAGCAACCCGCCAGAACCAAGGGAATGTGCTAGTCTGTGTGTAAAGCCCCAAATTAAGCTGCCAAACACTTCTTTTTATGTTAATGAGAAACAGACAGTGTAAAGGATTTTAAGCATTGCCCTAATGATGGAAAAGGTACAGCTCATCTTCCCAGCTCAGGATGCCAAGCTGTTTGAGCTACTGGAGGAGCTCCACCCACGAAGTGCTTGATTGGCAATGTGAAACAGGCTCTTTTTTTTTTTTTAAGATTTATTTATTAGGTATGCAATGTTTTGCCTACATGTATGTCTGCAGGCCAGAAGAGGGAACCAGATCTCATTTATAGATAGTTGTGAGCCGCCATGTGGTTGATGGGAATTGAACTCAGGACCTCTGGAAGAGTAGTCTGTGCTCTTAACCTAATTTCCTTTTAAATTTTAAGTTTTACACATAGAAATAATCCTTAGCTTGTAGGCTATACAACAGACAGTGAACTAGACATGGTCAGTGTCCGATAGGTTACTGCCCCAACCTAAATGGTAAGACTATGGCTAAGCACCTCTCTTAAAAAGCAAAAACAAAAAACTAAGAGACTGAGATTCACTCACTAGCTATCACTATAATATCTAGGAGATAATTTAACCCATTCTTTAATTGCTTTTTGCTTATCAGTAGTTTTCCTTTCCAATAAAATATAGATCTATCTATGTGTAACATATTTACATATTTATGTGTAAATAAGTTTACAATTATGTATGAATTTGCATATTTATTTGTGTAAATACCTATATATATAACACATGCAAGCATATATATATAAATAATACACATGAAAGCACACATATGTGTAAATGATATACACATACAATAGCACACACATAACATACAGAAAAGTAGACGTGTATCACACATATCTAAATAATACATACAAAAAAGTATATATAGCACACATGCATATATGATGCATACACACCAAAGCATACATAATGCACATATGGATGTAATATATATACACAAAGTACACACACATCACACACGTGTATATAATACATTAACACAACCATACATCACACATGTGTATATAATATATACAAAAGCACACACACAAATATGACGCATACATACAAAAACATACACATATCACTCATTTGTATATAATATACACAAAACAGACATATACCACACATGTGTATATAATAAATACACACCAACACACTCATCAGACACATATTTAATGTATGCACACAAACATATCCAAAAAAGCCCACATGTTACACATGGTATAAAGTAGTATGCTAGTTAGTTCTTATGTCATCTTGACACAAATTAGAGTCATTAGAGAAGAGGGAACCACATCGAGAAAACGCTCCCATCATGTTGGCCTGTGGGCAAGCCTGTAGTACACTTTCTTGATTAATAATTGGTGGGGGAGGTCCTGTGCACTGGGAGAGGGCCTTACTCACCGTGGGAGGTGCCCCTGGGCTGGTGGTCCTGGTGCTGTAAGAAGCTGGCTGAGCAAGCCATGAGGAGCAGCCAGTGTGCAGCGCCTCCACAGCCTGCACCAGCTCCTGCCTCCAGGCTTCTAACCCAGTTCCTGCCCCAGCTCCCTTCGCTGAAGGACTGTGATGCAGAGGTACAAGACAAAACCAACCCTTTCCTCCTCAAACTGCTGATGGTCATGGCATTTCAGTACAGCACTATCTCTACTGTCTGTAAGACAGGTACATACACAAGCATACACATATCACACGCGTGTGTATACAGTACACACACACACATCACACACACGTGTATACAGTACATACACACATCATACACATGTGTATACAGTACATACACACAAGCATACACATACCACACACACGTGTATACAGTACACACACACATCACACACACGTGTATACAGTACATACACACACAAACATACACATATCACACAGATGTGTACACAGTACATACACACACAAACATACACATATCACACACATGTATACACAGTACATACACACGCAAGCATACACATGTATACACAGTACATACACACACAAACATACACATACCACACACATGTATACACAGTACATGCACACACAAGCATACACATATCACACACATGTGTATACAGTACATACACATATCACACACATGTACACACAGTACATACACACAAAAGCATACACATATCACACACATGTATACACAGTACATACACAAACATACACATACCACACACATGTATACACAGTACATGCACACACAAGCATACACATATCACACACATGTATACACAGTACATACACACACAAGCATACACATGTATACACAGTACATGCACACACAAACATACACATATCACACACATGTATACACAGTACATACACATACAAACATACACATATCACACATGTATACACAGTACATACTCACACAAACATACACATATCACACAGATGTATACACAGTACATACACACACAAACATACACATACCACACATATGTACACACAGTACATACACATACAAGCATACACATGTATACACAGTACATGCACACACAAACATACACATATCACACACATGTATACACAGTACATATACACAAAAGCATACACATATCACACGCATGTGTATACAGTACATACACATATCACACACATGTACACACAGTACATACACACAAAAGCATACACATATCACACACATGTATACACAGTACATACACAAACATACACATACCACACACATGTATACACAGTACATGCACACACAAGCACACACATATCACACACATGTATACACAGTACATACACACACAAGCATACACATGTATACACAGTACATGCACACACAAACATACACATATCACACACATGTATACACAGTACATACACATACAAACATACACATATCACACATGTATACACAGTACATACTCACACAAACATACACATATCACACAGATGTATACACAGTACATACACACACAAACATACACATACCACACATATGTACACACAGTACATACACATACAAGCATACACATGTATACACAGTACATGCACACACAAACATACACATATCACACACATGTATACACAGTACATACACACACAAGCATACACATGTATACACAGTACATACACAAACATACACATATCACACACATGTATACACAGTACATACACACACAAACATACACATATCACACAGATGTATACACAGTACATACACATACAAGCATACACATGTATACACAGTACATACACACACAAACATACACATACCACACATATGTACACACAGTACATACACACAAAAGCACATACACATCATATACACATGCATTACTTTCGCCTCTCCGTTTGGAGAGAAGTTTGGTGCCATTTGCAGCGACTGCTTTGTCACAAAGACGACTCCTGGGCACTACTCACCTTTCCCTTGTGCTGAATGCGGTGATGCCTAAGGTTGGGCTCAGGAATGGCGACAGAGTCCCCAATGAGCACGCCCCAGCTCTGCACCACGTTATACACCATCACTGCATAGCAAGGACCATCGGAATCTACCAAGCCAAATGTGCTTCCAGGTTAATGTGGGTTAGAGGGAGAGAAAACAATATCAAAGGTTTATGGGCAGGAAAGAACAGAATGGGTTTTAAATACAGCAAAATAAGGAACGCATTCTCGGTCCCTTCCTGAGAAATCTGCAAGTGCTATTATCCACCATATACATTTGAATGCTCGTTTATCTTAGGTTTTATACCTTTAGCAAACATTAACAAGGCTCAATAATTATGTCACTCTCCTAAGAACTTAGGACACACACACACACACACTACACACTCACACGTGTGCCCACACATACACACACACCACATATACCCACATACATGTAAAGAAACATACACAAGAGAGACATATGCAAACCAGGCAGGGAAACTGGGAAGTCAGCTCAGCTGATACAGAGCTTACCACACAAGGATGAAGACCTGAATTCAGACCCTCACCATTTATGTGAAAAAGCTGTGATCCTACCACTGGGGAGCAGGGGGGAAGAGGGTCACAGGGCTCTGGAGTTGTCCTGCACATGAGCTCCACATTCAGTAAGAGGCCTGCCTAAAGAGCCAGGGCTGAGGGATGCACCTTTGATCCCGGCACTCAAGAGGATCCCAGTCAGTTCCAGGATGCCAAGGATACATAGTGAGACCCTGTCTCAAAGACAAACAGAAAAAAGGGGGAGGGGAGGGGAGGAACGTGGGGGGCTAGAGGGACGGCTCCACAGATAAGAGCACCTTTGCTCCTGCAGAGGTCCTGGGTTCAGTTCCCAGCACCCACATGCTAGCTCACAGCCATCAGAAACTCTAAGTACAGATCTGATGTCCTCTTCTGAGAGCACTAAGTACATACATGGCATACACACATACATGCAGGCCAAATACTCATACACACAAAATAAATCTTAAAAAAATGTTTTAATGAACAAATGAGCCAGAAAGCCGGCAAGAAGGCTCCGCAGGTAAAGGTGCTTACCGCCTGGGATCACACTCAGAACAAGGGGCGCACAGAGAACTGACGGGTACCTCTGGCATGCACCTCCAAACGCAGCATTCCCTCCTAACTGAAGCATGTTCTCCAGTAGGGGAGGGGAGGGAAGGCTCGCCAGCCTCCAAATGCTGCACGTGCAGGAGAATGTAAGACGTGGGAGACTCTGGGGGCCGCTGCCAGGGATGTAAAGGGGGTGAGCAGTTGCTGGGGACAGACCAAGCAACCTTCAGAAAGAGAGAGCGGTTCTGAATGCATGCTGCTGCAGAGGCAGCACCAGGATTGCGGCCTGCAGTTTCAGGAGTCACCATCCACGTTGGAGTGGGCCTTCTGCTTTGGGGTCACGCCTGCCCCTTGTAAGCAGCCCCCCACATACCCATACTCTTGTCTGTAACCGCAATAAAATAAAATAAAACCTCAATGGCTCGCCAAATTGGACATTGGTGCACTCATTATTTTGGTCTGTCCTGGGCTCCCTTTCTGGTTAAGTAGACATGCATGTTGCATCTTGCAAGGAAAAACAAAACTCTGTCACACAAGCACCAACTCCAAAAAGCTGTCCTCTGACCTACACATACATGCCATGGTACATGTGCATGCATGATCACATGTACACACATAATAATCAGTAAAAAGGGGGGGGGCTAATTTAAAAAAGAGGCCCAGCACACTGGAGCACATCTAGCACTTGAGAAGCAGAGGCATACGGATCTCTGTGAGGTCAAGGCCAGCCTGATCTACATAGTGAGTTCCAGGCCAGTCGTGGCTGCAGAGACCCTGCCTCCTAACGAAAGAGAGGTAAGTGAGGAGCCACACAGCAGGAGGAGGAGACAGTGGTAGTCCGCTTCACACAGATTACAAGCCTGTGTGCGGCCCAGCAGCTGGAAGAGGGGGCTGGAGGGGGGCACCTCAGGGATGAGGCTAGACCAAGTAAACAAACCACTGCAGTAGAAAAGGAGACACTCAAGCAGGGACCAAGAAGTGTGTGAAGGACCAAGCAGGTACAGTACTCATTAAATCGTGAGTTTTCAAGACGTAGCATTTCTCTGGGCTGGGAAGACGGTTCAGTGGGTAAGGCCCTGCCACTGAGGTGACGACCTGAGGTGAAGCCCCAGGATACGCACGGTGGAAGGGAGAACCAACCCCCCAGATTTGTCTTTTACTCCCCCACACGCTCCATGGCATGTGCGTACCCACACTTTCGCATGGCATGAGTTACACGCGTCTTTAAACTGTTCCTAACAGGCTAGCTCCCTCCTTTGCTGGACTGTGAGCATGCTTTACGCGTGGCCTTCACATTTTTTCTCACGCCCTACACACACACACACACACACACACGCACGTGCACACGCGTGCGCGCGCGCGAGCGCACACACACACACACACACACACACACACACACACACGCCAAAACCCAAATAAATAAATGATAAAGCACAATCCCTCTGCTCAAAAAGTTTCCTGCCTGAAAAGACAATTCTTGAGCTATAGATATGAGTATACAAAGCTGGTTTTGTTCTGCCACACAGAACAAGCTAATTAACAATAAGTTAGAAAACAAGCTAAAGAAAAAAAGGCCCAAAAGCAGCAGCAAGATCCCAATCCGGTCTCTAACCCAAAGCTCACCTTCCAGAACCGTCTGGAAACAGACCCTAAATCCGTCTTTCTTCAACTCTGTGACCCTGAACTCTCAGAAAAGATGAAGAATTTTAAAGTTTCTCTGTCTTACTTTAAGCATGACCTGTCAAGGGGGCCATTCCTAACTCCAGCTTCAGGGACTCTGACACCGCTTCACACAGAGCACCCAGACACGCACACAAGCCCCCATGCACATTTTTGTAAATGACCTGTCGTTTCAGATATGAATTCAGGAATTCACAGAGTGTGGAACTGAGGGGAAAATAACAGGCAACGGCAGGACCCACACACGCCTCGATTGCAAGACTGCTAGAGGCCAGCAGGCCAGCTTGCCGGGTTAAAGCGGCCTGGCGGATAACTGGTAAAATGTCTTCGCTGGCCTGGAAAGGCCGGGAAGTGACGGCGCTCCGTTGATGCGGGGGCGGAAGTGAAACTTACAAGGGGACTTTCTCCTCCGAGGTCAGGCTGAACACCACCTTCCCCAGGACCACGGCGCCACTGTTCACGCCGGGCTGCAGCGCGCTCAGCGGCTTCCGCTCCAGGGTCAGCTTCTGCCCGGAGGCAGACTGGTAGCGCCCGTCACCGCAGGGGCCCAGGTGGGCTGGGCGCAGGCTTCCCAGCATGCTCTGCAGTTTTTTGGGTTTTGTCTTCCCCTGCAGAAGGAGAGACGATCAGCTGGAGGCCGGTCCACTGACTGGGCGATTCTCTCAGCCTGCCCGCTGGCTCCTAAAGCTCAGCCCTCGCACATCGTTACCTTGCTCTCCAGAAGGCTGGTTAGCCGAGTGAGGAACTCCAGGAGCTGTTGTTCTCGTTGCCGGGGCTCTGGCCACGCAGGGTCCAGTGCAGCTGCCTGAGAGAAACCCTCTAGGGCCTCCCCGTAGCTCTCTTCATATTTATGTAACTGTAGAAAAGTAACCCAGATCATCAGGAGAGACAGACTCAGGAGCTGGAGAAAACCATACTTCCCCTCGGTCATGTTCTAAGGAGCTGGAGAAAACCATACTTCCCCTTGGTCATGTTCTAAGGAGCTGGAGAAAACCATACTTCCCCTCGGTCATGTTCTAAGGAGCTGGAGAAAACCATACTTCCCCTCGGTCATGTTCTAAGGAGCTGGAGAAAACCATACTTCCCCTCGGTCATGTTCTAAGGAGCTGGAGAAAACCATACTTCCCCTTGGTCATGTTCTAAGGAGCTGGAGAAAACCATACTTCCCCTCGGTCATGTTCTAAGGAGCTGGAGAAAACCATACTTCCCCTCGGTCATGTTCTAAGGAGCTGGAGAAAACCATACTTCCCCTCAGTCATGTTCCTGACCTAGATAGACAGACTGAGGAGCTGGAGAAAACCATACTTCCCCTCGGTCATGTTCCTGTCCTAGACAGACAGACTCAGGAGCTGGAGAAAACCATACTTCCCCTCGGTCATGTTCCTGTCCTAGACAGACAGACTCAGGAGCTGGAGAAAACCATACTTCCCCTCGGTCATGTTCTAAGGAGCTGGAGAAAACCATACTTCCCCTCGGTCATGTTCTAAGGAGCTGGAGAAAACCATACTTCCCCTCGGTCATGTTCTAAGGAGCTGGAGAAAACCATACTTCCCCTCAGTCATGTTCCTGACCTAGATAGACAGACTCAGGAGCTGGAGAAAACCATACTTCCCCTCAGTCATGTTCTAAGGAGCTGGAGAAAACCATACTTCCCCTCAGTCATGTTCCTGTCCTACGTTAGGGGCCCTTCTTCTGGGCCAAGGTGAAGACAGTGCAAAGACAAACTCATTCCCAAGAAGCTGACTCCCAAACTCTGAAGCTGTGAGCAAGCTGGGTAACTGTTATTCTATTCACGCCTCCTAAGCCGGCTCCCCAGTCGCCATTGGCTCCCCCCTGCCTCAGTCCCTTCCTTCCAGGCTGAGGTCAGACTCAGCTAGCTCTTCCTAAGGAGACCTCACGGCCTGTGTCCGGCTGTGTCCCTGTGCAACTCAGTTACCCTCAGAAGCTATGGCTTGTCTGTCTTTTTTGTTTTTTAAGACATCTTTATTTTACAAGTGCTTGGCCTGTATGTGTGTATGTACGCCATGGGCATGCAGTATACTCAGAGGTCAGAAGAGAACACCAGGTCCCCTAGACCTGAAGTTACACAGGTGCCAGGAACCAAGCCCAGGTCCTCTGCCGGAGCAGCCGGTGCTCTGAGCCTCTAAGCCATCTCTCCAGTCCCTATATGTCCTTTCTTTTTTACCTTCGGGAGAGCAGCACCCGTGGTCTTACCGTCGCCCTGTTCAGATGAAGGTCGGGATTGCTGGACGCTTTCCTGTCCACCTTCTCCTACAGTGGCACAAAAAGATCATGAACAGAACCTAATTTTAAGCATGCCCAAGCTCAACATGTCCCAGATTTCACCGCCTTAAAAAAAAAAAAAAACTTGAGACTCTTCCTTGCCTAAATGCTATCTCTACCCACGCTGCTGTTCATCAGTAACTGAGTGCATGGAACATCACTCTGTCTCTGAAGTCGAGAAGACATAAAGCTGATTGCATGTGTGGAACTTTAAAATATAGTTATCACTAACCCATACCGTATCACAGAAATAGATAAAAGATAAAAACATGAAAAATTTCTGATCTTTTTTTAATTAAGTCATGGCACAGATACAAACAAGGAAAGCCTAAAACAGAAACGGTGACTTAACCCTGCTCCTCTGCCATAAGCAGGGCTCCTCGGGTAGCCAAAGGCAAAGACAGGGCTCTGAACCGAGCTCCTTTATACACACAGTAAGTCACATTCTGACTCTAACAGGAAGGGCAAAGCCATAGACACTGCAGAGAAGTGTGCTGGGCAAAGACCACAGTGCTGATGTTTTTTTTTATTATGTCCAATGCCTGGGCACAGCATAAGCATAAGTAATACGAACTAAGATTATTTAAGCAGCTATTTCAATGTTTTAAATGCAGAAGGGGAAATTAAGAGTTAAAAAAACAACTATGTGCCAGGTGGTGGAGGTGGTTCACTCCTTTAATCCCAGCACCTGAGAGGCAGAGGCAGGTGGATCTCTGTGAGTTTGAGGCCAGCCTGGTCTATAAATCGAGTTTCAGGACAGCCAGGGAGACACAGAGAAACCCCATCTAGAAAACAACAACCAAACCCTATGTAGCAGAGGACAAATACAGAATCTTGATGGCATATTCTTGAAAATGTAAACATTCACAAAATTTTAAAATCAGCATAAAAGGCAGGCACGTCTGTAACACCAGCTCTTAGGGGGCAGGGATGGACAGATCTCAAGCTTGAGGCCAGCCTGGGTTCCGTCTATAGAACACAAACAGACACAGTCTGGGGTAAAATACAGTTCCTCTGCCCTATGGACGGTCTGAACCACAGTATGGATGCTTCCTTCCTTCCTTTGCCAGAAGGCTCAGTGAGTTAAACAGCAGGTGACTGTGTCAAGGAACCCTGGACGCAAACAACAGAGAACTACTATGAAGGCTATGTAAACAGTATTCAGAGAGTAAGCGTGAGCCTTCCAACAGTGAGGAGACAGACCCTCAAACCTCGAGGAACCCAACCCCCAAGCGCGTGTCAGTATAAACAAACAAGGCTTGGAATACAGTCAGGTGCGGGCTCCACTCTGTGACTACCCCCTGAGCCATGTCGTGTGATTTACCTTGGAAACGTTTCTCAGAGCTTCCCTTGTCTTTAAGAATTACATAACTAATATTTTGCCAAGGTTTTTCTGACCTACTAAAAAGGGATGGATATGCCACAAGAGGGTTCATGATTTCCTTATGTATGCCTGTAAGAAACTGAGGCGACTCGGGGAGTTATCTGTCACCGAGGCGTCATCCCTGAGTGTCCTGCAGAAAGTCAGCCATGTAGACATGTGAGCTGCCAGCACTGCCTGCTGAAGGAGCCCGGGAAGGATGGCATGCTCCTGATTCGGTCCCCACCTCTACATCCGCCCAGGGTGACCGCGAGTACTTACTGCTTGAGCATAGGCACTGAGGGCTTGCTGGGAGATCTTGGGGTTCTGGCCAGTGTTGAAGTAAAGAGAAAGATACGCGTTCCCCAGGATATCTGCAAGAGCAACAGCAGTGGGCCACCTCAGAGCCCAGTCCAAGATAGGGCCAGCAGCTCTCGGAAGTCTGCATGTTAAAGTTTCCATTAGCATATACTACTGCAGATAATAATGAGTTTCACTGTGGTATTTCCATACATGCGTAGAATGTATTTTGATTGTGTATATGCCCTCCATTATCCCTCTCTTACCCCCCTTGTACGTCCAATGATCTCCTTCTTCCCAACCAATGTCTCTTCCACTTCTGTTTATTTTAACCCAATGGAGCATGGGCACCTTACCAGTGGTCACAACACAGAAGAAAATATCTCTCCCTCCCCCAACAACCATTGACTACCCATTCATCCTCAGGGAGGGGTTGAGGTCTTGTAAACCCTGCTACAAAAAAAAAAAAAATAGCAGGTTTTGTGCTTCCAGAATTTTCTTTAGAAAAAAAAATGTCACTTATTTTTATTTTACATGTATGTTTTGCCTGCATGTATATCAACGGGCCATGCCTGTGGAGGTCAGAAGAGAGCATCAGATCCTGTGGAAATGGGAGTTATAGATAGTTGTGAACTGCAATGTGGGTACTGGGGTTTGAACCTGCATCCTTTGGAAGAGCAACCACTGTGCTCTTAACCACTGAGCAATCTCTCTAGTTTTTTGTTGTTTTTTTTTTTTTACTTCCTAAAACAGGATCTCATCAATGTAGCTCTGGCTGGCCTCAAACTAACAATTGTCCACCTGCCTCTACCTCCTGAGCGCTGAGACTCAGATGTCCATTTCAGAAAAGCCTGACCTCTTACCCAAACCAGGCATTACACTGTATTGACTAGTTAAAATTCTACCGAGACAACAGATAAACATGGACTCCAGATTTGACAAATGCCCTGTGTGCTAGATTTAGGGGAGGGGTGCTTATGTTGCAGGGGCTATTGGGGGGTCACTTGTCACAAGCTAGTCGTCTGAGAGGGAGAATCAATTGATAAGATGTCTCCATCAATTTGGACTGTAGGTATGTCCATGAGCCACTTTCTTGATTAATGACTGATGGGGGAGGGTTAAACCAGGGTGGGCAGCACCACACCTGGACAGGTGGTCCCGAGCTGTGTAAAGAAAGCAGGCTAACCGTGAGCCTGGAAAGCAAACCAGTATGGCGGCCTTCCCGCTTCAGCTCCTGTGTCCAGGTTCCTGCCTGCCTTGAGTTCCTGCCCTGACTTCCCTTCGCGGTGATAAGCTGTGTGCTTCCCTTCGCGGTGATAAGCTGTGCGCTGGGATCAATCCTTTCCTCCCCAAGTCGTTCATCGCAGCAACAGAAGGCAAACAAAGACCTACGGCATTGCTTAGAGGGAAACCTAAGTCTCCCATCTTCCATCAAGAGATCCAAGAGTTCCAATAGGAGCTCATCAAAATAAGTTTAGAGGGGCTGAAGGTCACCCCAGCATTTAAGAGTGCTTGCTGCAGAATCGTAGGGGCCAGAGGTTGGATCCCAGCACCCATGTCATAAGCCAGGCACCCAACCAACATTGGCGATGCCACCTAGGGAAGTGACAGCATCTGCTGCCTCCACATGTGCACAGGCATTCGCACACGCATGCACACACGCACATACACAACTCAAAAAGAAAAGTGTAGGGTTTCTTTTAAAGAAAGATGGCCTCACACTCAGAGTCCACAGCTGGCCTCTGTGGCTCTAGTGTGAAGCCACGGCTGAGAACCACTATCGTACAAGCCCACACATCTTTTCCTAACACTCACACCAGGAGCGGCCATCAAGGACGTCCATCTGCACGGCCAACTTAGCCTGCCGGACACTGTCCATCACGTGGCGAGAATGCTCATCTGCGGAGTCGGTCTGCAGCTGGCGAAGCACCATTGACAAGTTCTGCAGGGAGACCTTGTTTTTGCACTGGAAGTGGAGAAGATACACATTCAACTTTCGTGACTCTGCCCACTTCCTGATCCACGCTGAGCTCAGTTTTCTCCTAAGTCCACTTTTATGTCTTCATCCTCGCCACTAACTGCAGCCTCAAAGCCCATGGGTAATTCTGGATGCTATTTCCTCTCACCTAGGCCAAACCTGATCCCATCCTTTTCCCTTTCTCGGGCCTCTCTGTTCCTGTTCCAGGTTTCCCCCCCAACCCTTCCTCCCTTCTGATTCTATTCTCCTCACGCAGATTCATTTGGTATTCTTCTGATCTGGTATTCTCCTCACGGAGAAACTCAAAGAAGCCAAGGCATCCATTACTTCCCCGCTGTCTGGGGAATGGGCAGCTCACATGGGTGAGGGCTCCCGAGAAGCAGGTGTGCGCAGCCGCAACGTCCCCTTTCTTCCAGTACACCTCACCCAGCTGGTTCCAGGCCTCCACCAGCTCAGGCTCCAGCTTCACAGCCTTTGACAGAAGCACCTCAGCCTCCGGGCTATACTCAGGGGTCACATTCAGTGCCTTCCCCTTCAGCATCAGAGCCTGGGCCTCACCCTGGACAGAACCTAGGAAAAGGAGTAAAGAGGAGGCAGTCAAAGACCCAGGACATTTTCTTCCCTCCATAACTACGTGGCAAGAACCAGCTTTGCTCCTTCCTGGGGACCCTCTTGGCTTCTAGCTCATCCCCATTCCTTTGTGCTAGCCACCAATGCCTAGAAACACTGTCTGCGTCAGCGGTCGCAGCTGGCTGCGACTCTAGATTTTCACTACCCTCCATTACTAGCTGTCCTGACTCAACCCTGGAGCCGCTGGCTTGCTGGTGCCCCTCCTCCCACCTGACCCCATTCACGCAGCCATTTCATCCCTGCCCCTCCAGGCATAGTCTTCGTCTCACTCCTACTGCAACCTACTTGCAGGAGCTCCTCTATGTACTCCCAACTCCTGGGGACTCCTGGTGTGGACCTGTCTGTCCCCTTAGCTCTCTCCCTCAGACCAAATCTACAAATAGTAGGAATACAAGAAGGAGAAGAAACCCAGGTCAAAGACACAGAAAATATTTTCAAGAAAAAATTTCCCAAACTAAAGGCACTAAAGGAAGTGTCTACCAAGGTACGAGAAGAATACAAAACACCAAATAAACTGGACCAAAAGAGAAACTCGCCACATCACGTATGTGATAGTTTGAGTGTAACTGGCCCCCGTAAGCTCATAGGGAATGGCACTATTAGGTGGTGTGTCACTGTGGGGGGCGGGCTTTGAGGTCTCATATATGCTCAAGCCACACCCAGTGAGTCAGACCACTTCCTGTTGTCTGTGAGTCAAGTCTTAAGAACTCCCAGCTCATAAGACAGACTTTGAAGATCCCCCAAGGAAGACCTCACCCTCCCTGGGGCGCAGAAAGGGGATAGGATGGGGGGTTGGTGGTGGGGCAAGGGAGGAGGGGGAGGAAGAGGAAACTGAGATTGACATGTAAAATGAGCTTGTTTCTAATTTAAATTTTAAAAATCTAAAAAAAGAAAAGAACTCTAAGTTCCTTCTCTAGCACTGTGTCTACCTGTATGCTGCCTAGCCTCTAGCTATGAGGATAATGAACTAAACCTCTGAACCATAAGTGAGCCATCACAATTCAATGTTTTCCTTTATAAAAGTTGCCATGGTGATACTGTTTCTTCACAGCAACAGAAACCCTAACTAAGGAGCTGGAGGGATGGCTCAGGGGTTAAGAGCCCTGGCTGCTCTTCAAGAGGACCTCGGTTCAACTCCCAGCACCCATGTGATAGCTCACAACTGTCTGCAACTCCAGTTTCAATGAACCTGAAACTTCCCATGACATAACACTAATGCACATTAAAAAAAAACTTAATTAGACACATGATAATCAAAACACTAAATGTACAGAATAAAAAATAAATATCAAATACTACAAGGGAAAAAGATTAAAGTAATATACAAAAGCAGGCCCAGTAGAATAAAACCTGGCTTCTAAACAGAGTCTCCAAAAGTCAGAAGGACGTGGGAGGATATTCTACAAACTTTAGAAGACCAGAAATGCCTACCCAGACTACTATACCCAACAAAACTATCAATCACAATAGAAGAAAGAAAAACATTCCACAGTAAAATCAAATATAAGCAGTATCCATCTGCTAATCCAGTTCTACTGAAAGCACTAGAAGAACAATTTCAGTCTGTAGACATGTTTGTTGTTTTTGTTTTGTTTGGTTTGGTTTTGGTTTTGGTTTTTTGGATTTTTCAAGACAGGGTTTCTCTGTATCGTTTTGGAGGCTGTCCTAGAACTTGCTCTGTAGACCACGCTGGCCTCAAACTCACAGAGATCTGCCTGCCTCTGTCTCCAGAGTGCTGGGATTAAAGGCGTGTGCCACCACCACCCAGCTTCTGTAGACAATTTTAGCTATACCCAAGAACAAGAAAGAAAGAAATAATCCCAGAGCAGCAAATCAAAAGGGGGGGGGGAACCCACACCACAACACCAAAATACAGGAATCAAAACACACTGTAATCACGTGATGATCATAACCATCTGTAATGAGATAGGGTGCCCTCCTCCAGCCCGTAGGGATACATGCAGACAGAACACTGTATAAGTAATTGTAGGGAGAGATCTTACTAGGTACCTGTGGTGCTAACCAAAAAAGAAAACAGGATCCCTTTCTCCTGAATCCCAGAAACACATCTTCTAAGAAAATGAAACCCAAAAGCAAGCCAGTATAACCATTTTAATATATGACAAAAAATGACTTCAAACCAGACCATTCAGAAGAAAGGACAACACAGACTTATCAAAGGAAAAATCCACCAAGAGGAGATTACAATCCTAAGCATGTATGCACCAAACATAAGGGTATCCAAGTTCATAAAAGACACACTACGACAGCTAAAGTTACATAGTGACCTATACACAGTGATAGTGAGTCAACTCAATACCCTACTCTTGCCAAGAGACAGGACATCCACACGAAAACTAGACAGAGAAATGCTGGACTTAGATAATGTCAGACCAAACGAACTTATCAGATGATTACAGAACACTCCATCCAAAACTAAAAGAACATGCCTTCTTCTCAGCACCTCATGGAACTTTCTCCAAAACTGACCACATACTCAGACGCAAAGCAAGTATCAATATATATAGTAAACTGAAATTACCCCTGCATCCTCTCTGACCACCTGATTAATGCTGGGTATCAACAACAGAAAGTGGGCAAACTCACGGACACTGAACAACTCACTACTGAGTGAAAAAAGGGCCAAGACAGAAATTAAGAAGGAAATCAAGAATTTTTAAGAATTGAGTAAAAATGAAAACAAAACATACTCAAACTTATGAGATACAATGAAGGCAGTTCTAGGAGGCCAAGTTCATAGTACTAAATGCCTATAAAAAAAATTAGAAAGACCTCACATTAGGAAATTAACAGCACACCTAAGAGCTCCAAAACAAAAAGAAGAAATAATACCCAAAAAGAGCACACAGCAAGAAATAATCAAACTCAGGGCTAAATAAACAAAATAGAAACAAATATATATATATATAAATTACAAAAAAAAATAATGAACAGTTCATTCTTTGAAAAAAAATCATTAAGTCAGATATACCATTAGGCAAGTTAACTAAAAGACGGAAAGAAAATCCAAATTAATAAAACTATAGATGAAAAGGAGACATCACAACAGACACCAAGGAAATCTAGAAAATCATAAGGACATACTTTAAAACTCTACAGTCCATCAAACTGGAAAACCAAAAAAGAAATGGATGAATTTCTTGATATGTATGACCTACCAAAGTTACACAAAGATCAGATAAGCAATTTAAGCACAGCTGAGAATTTCCTAGACAAACAGAAGCTGTAATTAAAAGTCCTCAGCAAACAAGACTTTAGAGCTGAGCTTAGGAAGGGGCAGTGGGGACTGCATGTCAGGTTAAAGGATTAGACTTCAGCGACTCGGCAGTCAGGATCTTCAAGAACACCTGAGCATGTAAGTGTGGTGGCACACACCTGTCTGTGATCCTAATACTGGGAGGCAAAGGTAGCAGATTTCAAGGTGATTTCAAGGCCAGCCTGGTCTACATTCAAAGTCTAGGACGGCCAGGCCAGCATAGCAAGACAGTCTCGAAGAAAAAAAGAATAGAGGCGAAAAATCAATTAGACATATTAAGATTGTTGCAAAGTATATTCTTTTGCACCATTTGCTATGACCAAACCTTGGGAGTGGATAAGCACTATCCCACACAGGAACATGACGGTACTCTGTTCTAACCTACAGCAGCCATGCACGGGACACCACACGGTCCACAGAGAAAGAGAAAGCTTGGGTGAAGGGTAAGCGGTTGGACGCTCCTTGGCGCTCATACCCAGCATTTCCTCCATCTGCTGCACGGTCTTCTCCATCTCGCCCTGCACATCCTGCTGCTTCCGCCCTGCATCCTCAACACTGTGAGTCTCAAAATAGCTGTCTCGAAACGAGTAGAGTTGATTCACCAGTTCCTAGAAAACAGGGGGGCGGGGGACACAGAATCGTTAAATGGGGAGAGTGCCAGACAAGATTTACATCAACTGCACAGCCTCTGACCTAGCGATACCGGTTCCCTTGTCTCACATGACGCACAGCCCAAGAGGGCTCCCAGTCCTAGCCAAAGCTACAGATCAGGAGGAAGGGCCAGGATCACGGTCCCAAGCTGTCCCACACTGATCCCTCATAACTATGTGTGCACTGACCTCTCATGGCTCAAGAACTGCTTCCCTGTGACCACACAACAGACGGGAGAGAGACTTGAGACTTGAAGTAAACCAAACCAACAAGATCATTCTGGTCTCCAAAACTCTGCAATTTAGCATTAAAGCTGGACTTCTGAGTAGGGGAGACAGCCCCATGAGTAAAGGCAAGTGTCTGCTTTGAAGCCGGATGACCTGAGCTCAGTTTCCAGAACCCACACGGTAAAGGGAGACAGCCAACTTTGCAAGCGCTGTCCTCTGACCTCTATCCATGTGCCCTGGCATGCACCCAATACCTAATAATTAGAAAGAAATGTAAAAACCAGTTATGGTGGTGCACTCCTTTACAGCCAGGGCTACAGTTTCAAGAAACAACAAAGGGGGGAGAGTGTGGTTTCAATAAGAACAGCCCCCACAGGCTCGTAGACTTGAATGCTGGCACTGTTTGAAAGGGTCAGGGGGTGTGGCCTTGTCGGGGGAAGCATGTCACTGGAGTTGTGCTTTGAGGCTCTCCTCCTGCTGCCTGGGGATGCAGATGCCGAGCTCTCAGCTACTCCTCCAGCACCATGCCTGCCTCGGTGGCCACGCTCCCCACCATGATGGCAAAGAACCAAACCTCTGAAGCTGCAAGCCAGCCCCGACTAAACACCTTCCTTTGTAAGAGCTGCGGTGGGAATGGTGTCTCTTCATAGCAATAAAACATTAAGAGGGTGGGGGGAGGTGCCAAAAAAGGTACTTTTAAGCGTCATTTGTTTTCATGGATATAGATAGCATGCTTAAGGCTCTCTGGATCTCATCCCCAGAAACAAACACACAAACACACACACACACACACACACACACACACACACACACACACACACACACAGAAGGAAAAAACCACTCCCAAAATAAAACTTCACTTCTTGTTTAAAAAATATATATCCATTATTTTTTCTCATGCTGATATAGGAGAATAGATGGCCTTTCTACAGATGACAACCTGTAAGGAAGGCCTTGTTTTCCACCACAAAACAACCAATTTGAACTTGGTGACCTTGGTATTTTTTGGGAGATTTTATTTGTTTGCTTGGGGCATCTTCTGACTCATGCATTTTTTTTCTGAGTAAATGTTAAATGCTTCTAAACACTCCTGTCATGTCAATAAAACTGTTTCATTATTCTTTTATGAAACCAAAGAGCAGAAGAAGAAGCATATAGTCCAATTCCATTAAATTACATCAACTATCACCCTAAAGTCATCCACCTGGATTTACTATCGCCATTCTAGACTAAACTAGCTTCCTTGTGTGACTGGACTTCCTAACTGGTCAGTTTGCTCCTACTCTCTAACAGTCTCTCAAGAAATTCACCATTGCAGACAAAAAAAATTTCTCTTTTCCAATATTATGAGATATTTTGGTCTGACTTCCAACGGCCACTGCACACAGACGCCACGTCTTACTCTTCTTGTCCCCATCACCCTCAAGCCATATGACTGTCCTCCAACTAGGAAGTTCTCCCTCCCCTGGCGCCATCTTTCCCCCTCATCTGGACACTCGCTCAGATCTCCAGATGACTCACTCCTCAGCATCACTGAGATCAGAGCTAAAACTCCAACTTCTCAGAAAGACTTTCCCTAGTTATCTATCCTAGTTTGCTTTCCACTTCTGTGACTTAAAAAAAAAAATGTCCAGAAACAACTTGTGGGGTGGAGGACAGCATACAACGTGCCAAGAACCTTCAGGGGAAGTCAGGGCGACAAATGAAGGCAGGACCCTGGGGGGCAGGAACTGACACAGAGACCACGGAGAAGACGGGCTTCTGACTTGCTTACTGACTTGCTTTCTAAGCTAGTCCAGGACCACTTCCTGAAGGTGCCCACAGGGGGCTGAACCCCCCCACATCATTCATTAACCTAAAACATGCCCCCACAGACTTGCCTGCGGGCCAAATGAGGCATTTTCTCAGCTGAGGCTCTCTCTTCCCAGATGATCCAGTCCGTGTCAAGCTGACAAAAAACTAGCCAGCACACTACCTAAACCAAAGTAATGTCTTCCTCCTCTACACTGAGTCACCCGGTCTCCTCCAGAGTGCCTATCATTTTAAATTATGCGACCTATTCATTCATTACTACCCAGCATCACAACCGTGATTTCCATAATGGAAAGAATTTCACGTTGATTAGTGCTTGCATTAGAACACGGGCTGGATTGTGGCAGGTGCTCATTAAATAGAGCGATTAAATTAACCGATGTACTGTGGTATTAACATATCCCTATCGGCTATATGTAAATCAAAGTCCTACCCTGAATAAAGAGAACTCACTGACACCTTCAGTAGTGCTTTTAAACTTTATATATATATTATTCCCAGGGAAAACAGTTCCTGCAGAGACTGATTTGAGCACATATATAAAGTCAGAATTTTCAACAAGTTCTATAATAAAAATGGTCAAAATGTTCTGTGAAACGCAAGGTTTGAAATATTTTTTTAAACAGACTCCTAAGCAAAAATCACAATCAGCAATGACCATGGCTGCAAGTTCAGAACGAGGTCTTATTGTCTGTTTCCTACTTGATTTGGTGTTTCGGGAATGAAAAGTTTTTTGTGGTGGCAAGAGCAATACAAATAAGTTGTTAAATTAGAGTAGGAAATCATAACGACTCCAAATAGCCTCAACAAACATTATTTGGTATAGCGTTTTGTTTTGTTTCTGTCCAAGCAAATAAACATAGTGTGTACAAATGTACAAAGTCTCTCTGTGGATAGGATCAAGAATCTGATTTCAGGCCTGGCAGTGGTGGCGCACACCTTTAATCCCAGCACTCAGGAGGCAGAGGCAGGTGGATCTCTGTGAGTTCCAGGCCAGCCTGGTCTACAGAGCGAGTTCCAGGACAGTCAAGGATACCCAGAGAAATCCAGTCTCGGAAGGAAGAAAAAAGGAAATCTGATTTCTGCCAATCACATTAAGGAATAAAATTAATCAAAGTTCATATTCTGAGTGTTATTTTAGCACACCCAAGGAACAAAGAAACCTGATAAATGCTTTAAAAATTGTTAGGAGTAGCCAGGCATGGCGGCTCACACCCACCACTTGGGAGTCAGAGGCAAACTGGATTTGTGTGAGTTCGAGGCCAGGCTGGTCTACAAGGCCAGTTCCAGAAGAACCTGAGCTACAGAAAAAGAAAAAAAAGACCAGCCTGTCTCAAAAAGTGAACAAACAAATGACTACAAGTATATAAGCATAGCTCTGGCCTGAATTCCAGGGTGTCTTAGACCACAAACTGAGCTTTTAAGGTTTAGGGAAAATCTCGATCATCCAAACATTAGACAAGACACGAACTTGAAAGAAACTCGTCTGCCTTCCTACAACAGTCACCTGGGGAGAGGGTGGGGTTAAGAGATTAACAGAGCAGATCCTAAAACTAACAACCAGGGCATCTGCTCAGCAGTCCGTCACCGAGCGTTGCCAAGTTCAAACAGAGAGATGCTAAAGAAATGGCAGCTGTGGACGGAGATCAAAGCACCTCGGTTAGCAGTCGAGGCCAGCTGCCACTCCACGTACCCGCGGCTAGTTACCGAGGGATCCCGGGTGGGCGGACTTGCTCGGGGCTCCCGGCCAGCGGCCGCAGCACAGACTGAGCCGGGTCCTCCGCCGCCCGGGCCCTGACCGCTGCACTCCCTCCCGCCAGAGCAACCAGGCAAAGCGTTTGACTCACAGCCTCACCTGCAATTTCTGCAAGACGTGCTTCGCTTCTTCCTCTTCATCAGCCATCATCCCAGCCACTGCCGGCTTCTCCTCCCCCAACTTTGTAACCACAGAGACTCAGCCAGTCTCACGATGAAACCACAGCGACACCTAGGGCTCTGGAGGCCCGCCTGCCCCTGGGAGACTCGGCTACAAACCGACTTGATCCAACGCCGCTTTGGGTTTTTTGTTTGGCTTCATTGTTTTTAGATCAGACTGACCTCACTGTGCTTACGCAGTCCAGGCTGGTTTGGACAGCCCGATCCTTTTGCTCCAGCCTCCCAGCTGGGATAACAAGCACATACGGAGTTTGTGATTACTTTCAGGTTCATAAACTTCCTTCCCAAATTCCGGAATCAAAATGTTCTTATATTAATTACATTCAAAATTTTATTTCGTATATTCTTGTCCTTGCCTATATCACTCTTAAAAGGCAAGACCGGTTACCAATGTATATGTGTTGGATGGTATTTGGAAGGGAAAAATACTGCAAGGCTAACTTGTCCGAGTATTTTCCAACTTTGAAGATTTCTACACGTGTAATTTTGTTTTGTTTTGTTTTTGTTTTGTTTTTGTTTTTCGAGATGGTTTCTCTGTGGCTTTGGAGGCTGTCCTGGAACTAGCTCTTGTAGACCAGGATGGTCTCGAACTCACAGAGATCCGCCTGCCTCTGCCTCCCGTGTGCTGGGATTAAAAGCGTGCGCCACACACGTGTAATTTTTAGCATTTTTTGATGCATTATCCTAATGTTTGGGTTGGCCTGCCACCATACTGTACATTAATAATGTTCTCATATTCATTATTTCCAAAAGGAAACATAAGAAGTCTGGAGATACAGGAGAGACTGAAAACTCTGGGTGACCTGAGAAAACTTTTTTCACTGTATTTTCCTTTTTTTTTTTTTTTTACCTTGAACATGAATTGCTTATTCAAAAATAAACACTTTGGGTCTTCTGCTTGCTTTGAGGCAGGGTCTCATTTATCTCGAGCTGGCCTGGAACTTTCTATGTAGCCAAAAATGACTTTGAATTCCCGCCTCCACTGGGATTATAGACATTCATAATTACACCTGACGTTTATTTTAGTTTTTAAGGTGGGGTCTCCCTATGTAGGCCCAACTGCTCTGAACTCTATATGTAGACCAGGGTGGCCTCAAACCCACAGAGATCCTCCTGTCTCTGCCTTCTGGGATTATACACATGTATCACCATATCCAACTACAATTTTAAAAAAAAGTTAGATCATTTGCTAAAGGGATATTAGACACTTCCAACAGTAATTGCTTCCTAAAAGACTGAGCAGCAGAAACAAAGAAGAGATAATTTCTCTGTGTTTTTTTTCATACCTTTAAAAAAAGAAGTCCCCCCCCTCCAAAAAAAAAGCCCACTAAGGGACTAGAGAGTTGGTTCCATGGTTAAGAGCACTGGCTGTTCTTCTAAAGGCCCTGGTTCAATTCCCAGCATTCAAATGGCCCCTCACAACTGTCTGTAACTCCAGATCTAAGGTGTCTGACACTGTCACATAGACATACATGCAGGCAGAACACCAATGCACACAAAAGAAGAAGATATAAATCATAAAAATGAAAAGCCTAGACAGGCATTGGTGGTGCACGCCTTTAATCCCAGCACTCAGGAGGCAGAGGCAGGGGGATCTCTGTGAGTTCGAGGCCAGCCTGGTCTACAGAGTGAGTTCCAGACAACCTTCAAAACAGTACAGAGAAACCCTGTATCTTGAAAAAAAAAAAAAGCCTGCCATGAAAATTAAACTCCTTAATAGTTTTTAAAGAAACATAATATTCCTGACAGTTTATATTTTTAGTTTCAATTATACCCTGCTTATATTAAACTGCTCAAGATATCTATTTCTTCATACCCTTTTCCAACAAAACTGAAAACCTCCTAAGAAAAAAATTCATATTTTATACTATAATCTGTAAAATGTATTTCATTCTAATGAAGCCTGCAATCTCAGCACTTGGGAGGTGAAAGCTATCATGAAACTGTTTAAAAAGAGCCAAAGACAGTAAACTCAGTTGTGTAAAGCAACAGTATTTACTCTTCCTACAGTGACTAGACATGAAAATTCCTCAAGCAACTTCAATGTGACTCGTATTACCTCAACAGCAATCTGATTTGGCATTTGGGATAATTGTGTAATTCATCCCAGGAAAAGTGTTTTAAATTATGCTAATTACTGTAACTCTTAAGGTCAGTAGCACTGGCATGGGAACAGCTTCAGTGAATGCTGTTTCAAGTTTGCCTTCACAGATCAAACTTTCACCCAATGTGTAATCAAGTTCATAGCATGCTCTGAGGTCATTCATAACATGAGCCGCTCTACTTAACACGTTATGCTCAACCTGTTCAGAAGTAACTGAGCTAGGAAAACACTGTAGCAATCTTACTGTCCTTTGGACTTCAAGTGTAGCTCCAACCTCAGCTGACTTCTCAGCTTTGATGATGTTTTTAGTCAGCAGGGCCAGAAAAACAAATTTCTCCCTCAGCAGATTCACATAAAATATTAAGACAAAAGCTCTTGACTCCTTTTTGTTTTTTGTGTTTTCAAGACAGGGTTTCTCTATGTATTTCTGGCTGGCCCATAACTTGCCCTGTAGAGCAGACTGGAGTAGAACTCAGAGATATTTGTCTCTGCCCCCCCAAATTCTGGGATTAAAGGTGTGCAACACCACAGCCCACTCCTCATTCTTGTTATTACCACATTAGCCGTGCGATTCAACAAAGATGACCTTTGTTCAGCATTTAAAATTAGATGGTCAGAGCGGCAGAGACCCAAAATGTTTGAGTTCTTGTGCACATGCCCAAACACACACATAATTAAAAATAAATATAAATCTCACAAAACATGAATACCAAAATAAACACATCAGCAGTTGTTAGAAAGGTAAAGAAGCAGTTTTATTTTAAAACAAATACCAATTAAGTCAGCAAATAACTTCATCAGTGCCAATTCCTTGTAAATAGAAACTGAACACATGTATCAGATTACACTTCCATTCACTAGCACAAGCACTCCTCCAAAACAAGCTAATACAAGTAAAACACACGACTGTGTACAATACATGCAAACAGCAAGCCACCATTTTTCAAGACTATCCCTTTTTGGCCACCACTTTCCAAGATCATAATTTTTACATAAATATACTGGCAAGTAGAGAAAATCAATGCACACACTTAGCATACACATACTAGAATCAAAAGCTCCATGTAAATAAAACACTGGTGCTTACAGAAGCATAAATGCAGCTTGGCCCGAAACAGGGACAATGCAACATTGTTGTGACTGTCTGAGCAGTGATGAATGTAGAGACAGAGTCACCAAATGCTCTAAGCAAAAAATGAAGGAAGACACCGAACAGGAATCCACACACCGTACGTACTGCAAGCCAGCTTCTTCTAAGGTGACAAAGTGAAGAGAACTCAGGAATGCCAATTATTTCATCTAGAGTAAAACTACGAAAACAGAGACAGGCTAGAAATGTGAAACCAGCTAAATTCTTTTTGCTTTAAAGGCCCTGCTGCAGACTTGCTGCTCTGCTTCATGGCTTTGAGAAGCAAAACTAAAGAAGTTGTTAATGGGTTCAGGCGCTGTGGGGGAATCCACAAAAAACGGTCTGAACTGAACATCTTCCTCTCCACCTCCTCGGCTTCCCATTGGCGTGTGATCCAAAGGAAACTTTGAGCTGTTCCCTGGGGAGAAAATCAGGGAACAGTGTAAGAATGTCTCCTAACAGGTCTTTAGAACAAACTAATAGTCATTGAATAATATTTTAACAAAATTCAACTATGAGGTGGATAAAATAATTATCTTAAATTCATCTCCCATGATAGGATAAATACAGACCTAACCCAAGACCAAAGACTATGTCACTCAGCTCCTCCCCTACCTCAGAACATACTACCCCTTCTGTGAGAAATCAAACAGATCGAATGAACATCTATGTCTACTAGACCCCTCCCTGGCTTTAATAAAGGTCATTCAAAAGGAAAAAGCTGATTATATCTGCCTAAAAATAACAGAGGTCAACATCTAAGCACACGGCTGGAGAGAAGCTCAGTGGTTAAGAGCAGACCCAGGTCTGGTTCCCAGCACTCACATCATGGGTCAAAACAATGCAGTTCCGTGGGATCAACAGCCTCTTGTGGCCTCCATGGGCAGTACACAAGTGGTACACATACATAACAAACACACAGGCAACACATACACATCAAAAAATCTTTCTATAATGTACAAAAAGAATTTAAAAAACATGTACAAGAACAAGAAAAATATGTACAACAGTCATCTGGAATGACTAAATTATTGTGGAATATTTGCCAAGGCACCTTCTAACTGACTTAATAAAGAGCTGAATGGCCAATAGGTGGGCAGGAAGAGGTTAGGCGGGACTTCTGGACAGAGAGAAAGGAGGAGGAGATGAATCTAGACACCAGAAGAAACAGAAGTACAAGATGGAAGAGAAGTAAAAAGCCACACAGGCAAAGCATAGATTACTATAACTGGGTTAATTTAACTTATGAAAGCTAGTGGGACAAGCCTAAGGTATTAGCCAAGCTTTCATAATCAACAATAAGCATCATGTCATTATTTGAGAGCCGGAGATACAGAGAAAGACTCGCTACACTAGACTAAATTGACATTTATAAGTATGAAGCAGGTAGAAAACTTCATTTTTAGACTGAATCTCACTCTAATACTGAAACTAGTTTGTAGACCAATTGGTCTCAAACTCACAGTAATTCACCTGCCTCAGTCTCCTGAGTACTGGGATTAAAGGCATACACCACCATGCCAGGCAGGAACCTTCCTTTCTTATTTGTCTTTTTTTCCAGACAGGATCTCACTATGTAGCTTTGGCTGTCCTAGAGCTCAGAGATCCATCTGCCTCTGCCTCTCATGCTTGCACCACCAGACCAACCCACATAACATTTTGTTTGTGTGCTCTTATCACCTCATTCACATTCTAGAACATCATTTCCTCTCACTGAACCTTTTTCCTTAGCCTATAATAAATGCCAAAATTTGAGTACTTGGAAAAGTCTACCATAAGAGACTTCAGTATTTGTATGCCGATTTATACAATTATATTAATACTGAGGGGAAACTACTAGACTCTGTTGCACTGGTGTCATCAAGGGAAGAACTGGGAATAAGTTGCCCACCTATCAAAATGATCCTGAGTCAGCCTAAGATTTTGAATTACCTATTGGACAATAACTACATCCTCACTACTTAGAACCATGCCCAAGAGCCAGGCACATTAAAATATATTTGGCAATTATGTGATGACTGAGTAAACAATTAAATGATCAAAGGGCAGAAACAAGAATTGCACAATCTGGGCCAGCAAAGTGGCTCAGTGAGTAGGTGTGCTGGCTACTTACCCTGACAAACTGAGTTCAATCCCCAGGACCCACATGTTCAAGGAGATTAAAGCAAGTTGTCCTCTGACCTATCCATGTGAGTTGTGACATGCATATAATGCCCAACACACACACACACACACACACACACACACACACACACACACACACATACACCAAGTAAATAAATATAACGAAAGACAAATACATCTTGGCACATGAAAGAAAATAAAATGGCCTTGTTGGCAAATGCAGGAGAGCCTGGATAAAGGATGGACTGTGCAATTCAAATTACATGAAAATAAACATGAAACAGCAGTGCTTAACACTCAGTAATGAAAAAGTTATAGCTCATATTAATTACTACCAGTAAACAGCTAACAGAGTACAACTTGAACATTTGTTTTGAAGAGATTAATTCTGCTCAAACTGAAAATAATTTAAACTAGGCATGGTGGCACACCATGGAAATCCCAGGATTTGGAGAGGCGGAGGCAGGCAGATATGTGAGTTTGAGGACAGTCTGGTCTACACAGTGAATTCCAGAACAGCCAGGATTATGTAGAGACCCTGTCTCAAAAAAATAAAAAAAGCAAAAAAAAGGTAAAGATAATTTAAATGTATGCAAATACAAGTGAGAGTAATGGTGTACAGAGTAAGACAAAGACTCCACAGCTTCCTGTGGCTCACCACTCTCGGAGTCTCCTGAATGTGCAGAACTATGCAGCACAGTGTGAAAAACCTTAATTTAAAAACTAGGTATTAGGCCAAGGGCTGGTGGCGCACGCCTTTAATCCCAGCGCTCAGGAGGCAGAGGCAGGCGGATCTCTGTGAGTTCGAGACCAGCCTGCTCTACAAGAGCTAGTTCCAGGACAGCCTCCAAAGCCACAGAGAAATCCCATCTCAAAAAATACCAAAAAACCAAAAAACATAACACCAGGTATTGGGTAACGGATTACTTCTTACCTAACGGAAAGCCAAAGACACCAGACTGTGTGATGGTAGCTTGCTCCAGGGAACCTTCTTGGCTAGCAATACTGATATTCCGTAGCCTAAGGCTATCATAAAGGCCTTGAAGCTTTTGATACTGGCGATTACGCTCCATAAGTTTTTCAGAAATATCACTAAACTTTTTCTTGTATTCTTCTAGAACTTTCTTCATAGAAGTGACCTCTCCTTTCATAGAGGTCAATTCCACATCCTTGCTCTGTATTTGCTGTGTATATATCTTTTCCATCTGTTTCAGATGGCTCTCCGCTTTGCTAAAGTTATATTCTTGGTAGAGACGTTCCTGGTGTACCTGTTCAAACAAATGAGAAGCAGCACAGTATTACAGACTGCAAAAGCTCATCCAAACTCAACGGGAAAGGATGCTTACACAGGGATAGCATTACTATAATATTTAAAGCCAGGTTTAAAACATAATCACGCCAGGCAGTGGTGGTGCATCTCTTAAAGGCCAGCACTTGGAAGGGGGGGGGCAGGCAATCTTTTTGAGTTCGAGGCCAGCCTGGTCTACAGAGTGAGCTCCAGAGAAACAGAGCTACAGAGTACACAGAGAAACACTGTCTCAACAAACAACAACAACAAACAAACAAACAAACAAAGTCACAACATATGATTCAGTGATTACAAAAAATGGGATGCTCAGAGAACCATGCCATATGCCTTATCTGCAAGTAATATATATCCTGAAAGTTTTTAAGAAATTCAACCGAAGTTGTGTGTGAAGAGCTATGCATGTAGTAGTCACAGACACAGGGAATGCGGGCAGGAGGATCAGGGACTCAAGGTAAGCCACCACAGCTATGGCCAATTCAAAGCCACCTGGGCTACATGAGACATAACCAAGGAAAAAAATACATGTTTGCACGACACATGCACATATATCAAGTCCAATTTTCCAGATGATCCAGAGTTGGAAAAATAAGACCCCCCAAATGTCCTTGATTCCTAGAATTTACATTTGTGTAACTCCTTGTTGGGCAGAACCTGTAACTAGAACATCAGGATGTCATTTGTCTGATACAGAAGACTTTTACAAAGTCTATTTTTCTTAGAGATGGATACCCTTCCTTGCTGACTGGAAAAAGCAGCCATGATGGAAAAATCTAGGATGGCAGCAACTGCAAAATACTGAGGCCCCACAGGATTATCTCAGAATGGATCAGACCTGAATACAAACTGAAAATCAACTCATAGATGATAGATAACACAAGAGAAATCTAGACACTGAAGTTGGTAACAGCGTTTACATGATCTGTTTTTTTGTTTTTTTGTTTTTTTGTTTTTTTGGTTTTTTCGAAACAGGGTTTCTCTGTGGCTTTGGAGGCTGTCCTGGAACTCGCTTGGTAGTCCAGGCTGGTCTCGAACTCACAGAGATCCGCCTGCCTCTGCCTCCCAAGTGCTGGGATTAAAGGCATGCGCCACCAACGCCCGGCTACATTATCTATTTTTATGTTGTCTGAATATATGTATGTGCACCAGTCAGAAGAGGGCTTCAGATCCCCTGAAACTAGAGTAATACATGGCTGTGAGCCACCATGCGTGAGCCAGGAATCAAACCCATGTCCTCTAAAGCCACGAGTGCTGTTAGCCAGTGAGCCATTTCCCCAGCCCCACAATGACTTTTACACAAAATCAAAAAAGTCACTGATAAGATGTCAATCAAATAAAAATCTCTACTCTGTGAAAGGCACTGTCGAAAGAAAAAGACACATCAGACTGGGAGAACATACTCACAAAAGAGCTGAAAAAGGGCTGCTATCCAAAATAAGAAAGAATGTTTATTTCAGGAAACTTAATGCAACCTTGTAAATTGTATACACCTATGTATGTAAATAAAATAATCCAGTTAAACTAAAAAAATAAACCTCTCTACTGACCTGTGGGGGGGGGAAGAATGTTTAAACAGCAATAACAACGAACACACTTTAAAAATGGGCAAAGTCAGGGCATGGTGGCTTATGTCGTTAATACCAACACTCAGGGCCAGGTTCTGTGTGCTTGAAGCCAGTCTAGCCTACATAGATAATTACATGAGACCCTGTCCCCAAAACAAAAAACAGTAGCCTGAGGAAAGACCTCCTCAGATTGCACATGATGGAGAGCCCCAATTCCCACAAGCTGTCACCTGAGCTGTGGGTCATGTACACATATTAACTAAATGTGAGAATGGGCAAAAAATGAGCATAGGTTCCTATCATGTCTCAGAAAAAATTAAAGTAATTCCACTCCACCTGATTAAAACAGCCAAAAGTGCAATCTGTCATTTTTGGCAGGAATACAGAGCAGTACAGTCACTTTGGAAAACACTTTGGCGGCTGAAGCTTCAGGGCTGAAGAAGCTTAAACTTGGCTAACAAATTAAGAGCCTGGGTTTCAATGTTAGGACTATAAAAAAGTTATTGAGCTGCAGTAGATGAACAAGTGTGTAGGTAATTGCCACACAGTATAAACAAAACAAAAGTACAGACAGTTTCTTCACAAAATATAAAAACGGAAATATCTACTTATCACATGATGAAAACTTGTAATAAAAAGTAGGGGAGAACGTTTAAAGAAGCAGTCATTCATGCGTTTGTAAGAAATATAACAGTGAAGGGACTTCTGAAGGGAATCCCTGGGAAGGGAGTTGGGGATTTAGCACGCCGGTAAAGCACGAGATCTATGCCGAGAGATAAAAAGGTCCCACCGAGGCCCCGATTACACTTCAGTACTTGTGCACATGGAGGCTGACGTTCACCGCCAGCGTCTTACTCTCCTGTGGTGGGTGCTGACCTCAGGCCCTCATGTGTACACAAGCACCTCACCCGCTGGGACATCGCCCAGCCCCTGAGCACCGACCTGGTACGTCCAGAAGGCCAGCGCCCGGGAGCTGATGTCCAGTACGACCTCTGGCCGGAGCCCCGCCAGTACCATAGCTTTGTACTCCTCTGACGGGCTGAGCTCTGTACGGACAATATCTAGCTTTCCAGAAAGGGTGCTGTTGCAGGCAGGGCAGATAGCTGGTGAGCGACTGAACTCACCACTGCCGTGCTGATCACAGAAAATGTGAGAGCAGGCAGTAACCCAAGCGTAGCCGGAGAGCTTGAGGCGACATTTCCGGTAGTTGCAGAGCAGCATGTCTTCATACAAAGACATGGTAACCGTCTCCAGCAAAAGGATCCTAGCAAGGGACAAATGTAAAGATAAGCAAGCCAAAGTGTAATGAATGTGGAATTATTTATTTATTTATCAAAATTACATTGATTTCAGCCTCAAATAATGTGGTCTTTCACTATAAAAAGCTGTGAGTTAAGCTATACATACAGACAGTCCCAGCTCTTACCGATGTCAAGAACGCTGTGAACGTGGCAATTGTTTAGAAACATCACAAAGAAATGAAAACTGCCCATTTTCCAACACCAGAACACAAAGCATTCTATTAAGACCAGGCATGGTGGTGGTCATGAAAGCCTTTAATACAGAATTTGAGAGGTAGATCTTTTAAGTTCAAGGTCAGCCTGATCTACATAGTGAGTTTCAGGACAGTCAGGGCTAGTATGTCTCATACGTGGCAAACATGGGGCTGCACATAACTGCAGTGACACTCAAGTTTTTTAACACGTCTTGGTTTCTCACATTCCTTAACTGAACTGCCTTGATTTTCAAAGACTAACTAGCTGCATGATAAAATTAGGTATGAACTATGCTAACTCATCGATGTTGAAGCTTGAAAAATCTACATTAAAATGTTTGTTTAAATTTTTTGTTCGTTTGCTTGTTTGTTTTTCGAGACAGGGTTTCTCTGTATTGCTTTGGAGCCTGTCCTGAAACTGGCCCTGTAGACCAGATTGACCTGGAACTCACAGAGATCCATCCACCTGCCTCTGCCTCTTGAGTGCTGGGATGTTTAAGGTCTAGAAGTTTCTTTTCAGTAGTGTCCACCACAGAAAGCAATAGCATTAACAGTCATCTATCGACTAATAGTGGTGAGTCAATTATACACCAAGGAAGAGTGAGCACATTCAACATACAATCTAAAAATGTTCCCTAACTGTTATGGGCCACCTCTGTAATCCCAGTACTAGGAGGCTGAGGTAGATCTTTCCTTGTTTGAGACCAGCCTGAGCTACACAGCAAAAATCCTGTCTCAAAAAACCAAAACATATCCCCTGTGCTCTGCTGGGATGACTCGCCCAGCCTTGCTGCAGGAGGAGGGGCTTGGTCCTGCCTGGGCTTGATGTGCCAGGCTTTGTTGAGGCCCATAGGAGCCCTGCCCCTCTCTGAATGGAGGAAGAGTAGGGGGTAGAGCTGGACAGGAGTGGGGAGCAGAGGGAACAGGAAGAGAGGGGGGAGGAAGGAAGGAAGGAAGAAAGGAAGGGAGGGAAGGAGGGAAAGAAGGAAGGAAGGGAAGGGGGGAGGAAGGGAGGGAGGGAGGAAGGAGGAAAGCAGGGAAGGAAGGAAGGAAGGAAGGAAGGAAAGAGGGAAGGAAGGGAAGGGAAGGGGGGAGGAAGGGAGGGAGGGAGGAAGGAGGAAAGCAGGGAAGGAAGGAAGGAAGGAAGGAAGGAAGGAAGGAAGGAAGGAAGGAAGGGAAGGAGGGAGGAAGGGAGGGAGGAAGGAAGGAAGGAGGAAAACAGGGAAGGAAGGAAGGAAGGAAGGGAGGGAGGGAGGGAGGGAGGGAGGGAGGGAGGGAGGGCGAGCCAGGCGTTGGTGGCACACGCCTTATAATCCCAGCACTCAGGAGGCAGAAGCAGGTGGAGCTCTGTGAGTTCGAGGCCAGCAACCCTGTCTCAAAAAAGAACCAAAAATAAAAATAATAAAACCATAAGTGTTCCAGTAACAGGGATCCCCGGGTAGGCTGACACCTTCGTCTCCAATGTCACACCTGAACGACCTGAGACGCAGCCGCTAGAAGAGAGCAGTCAGCCCTGGATTCGGTGGCCCTGAGGCCACTGTGGGCTACAACGATGCGGTCCTCCAGAGAACACACAGGCGCCCCTTGCTGAGTTCCCAGACACAGCTCGCCCGGCGGCCGGCGGCCAATTTTTCTCCCCACCCCGGCGTTAATGCGCCCGTCCTCGCTGGAGCGGAAGGGGCGCAGCCAGCCCCACGACGGCCGAGTTCCTCCAGAACGAGACCCACGCGGCTTCGGCCTGGCGTCTCTCAGGGAAAACGACGGGAAGGAGTACCTGCAAGCAAGGGAAGCTCCAGGCGCCGGCCTTCCACGAAGCGGGACACGCAGCAGGCGCGTGGCCGAGCCGCCAGGGCGCATGCGTGCCGGCCGCCGCAGCGCCTGCTGGGTAGCCCCACGAGGCCGGCTGCCCGCTGGGTGGCGCCGGGCCTGGGGAGCCGAGGCCGTGCTCGCCCCTCCCGCCGCTGCGGGTCAGTGTGCATTGAGAGCAATGACTACGTCTGGATTACAAGTGTTCCACGGCGTGCTTAGAGGAGAGCGGCCGAGCACCGGCGGTGGCGGCACGCGCCATTAGTCCCCAGCGCTCGGGAGGTAGAAGCAGGCGGACCTCGGAGCTCGAGGCCAGCCCGGTCTATTGTGCGAGAAACCTTGTCAAAATAAAATAAAATGAAATAAAAAGTCAAAAAAAAAAAAAGAGTTAGAAGTGCCGTACTTGCTTGTGGGATTTGTCTTTAGCCAGGTGTGGCGATGCATTTCTCTAATCCCAGCACCGGAGAGAAAGACTGAGCATCGAGTTCCAGGCCAGCCAAGACCACATAGTGAGTGTAGGGAAAAGGGACCAGCCAAAGAAACACACCCTGAGCAGAGCCAAAGAAACACACTTTTTTTTTTTTTTTTTTTTTTTTTTTGGTTTTTCGAGACAGGGTTTCTCTGTGGCTTTGGAGGCTGTCCTAGAACTCACTCTGTAGACCAGGCTGGCCTCGAACTCACAGAGATCCGCCTGCCTCTGCCTCCCGAGTGCTGGGATTAAAGGCGTGCGCCACCAACGCCCAGCTAAGAAACACACTTTGGCCCTGCAACCAGAACCAAAGAAATGTACCCTGACCCTGAAACCAGTGCCAAAGGAACACACTTTGTCCCTGGAATCAGAGTCAGTGAAAGAAATGTACCCTGGCCCTAAAACTGGAGCCAAAAGGCTAAAAAGGACCAGAGAAAGAAACACACTTTGGCCCTGAAACCAGAGCCAAATCTGACCTTAATCCTGTTCAGAAAAGTAACCAATCCTCGAGGAGAGCTCTAGCCAATCTGAGCTCAGCACTGAAAACAGACCAATCCCTACCCTGGAAAAACTTCCCCACCCCCAAGAATCCCTATATTGTTGGGGAAGTCCTGTTATTTGCCTGTGCATTTGTCAATACAGTACTGTCTGGCCAATAGAAAACCTAGATAGGAGGGACTAGGAGTCAAGGAGGATTCTGGGAAGGGGAAACACAAGAGAGTCAACATGTGACACAATGGGGGTAGGACGCAGGGAACTATTCTCCGGTAAGAAACATACTTAGATTAACAATTATGGGGTAATTACTTAAGGCAGAGCTAGTCAGTAAGAGACAAACAAGGCCAACAGCTTCATAATTAATATAGCCTCCTGTGTGTTTATTTGGGACTCATGCGGATCTAGAACCAGGCTGGCGCGGCAGAGCCCAGGCGACTGGCGGAGGATAAACCAAAGCGGCTAGCAAAAGAAAAAGCTTCTCTTAACACTATATAAACCTTGTGTATGTTCAGCTTGGCTGGTCCAGCTGCCTTCCTAAGTGCCCTACTTACTTGTGGGATTTATCTTTAGCCAGGCGTGGCGACGCATTTCTCTAATTCCAGCACTGGAGACAAAGACTGAGCATCGAGTTTCAGGCCAGCCAAGACCACATAGTGAGACCCTTTCTCAAATTCCTACTCATATATATATATATATATATATATATATATATATATATCTTTAATACCTGTGTGCCGCATATGCCCTTGTAGTCAGAAGAGTGTGTCGGGTGCCCTGGAGCTGGAGTTACTGACAGTTGCCTCGTCGATGCTGGAAGACCGTGCCCTCTAGGTCGGCAACTATTGCTGAGGCACCCCTCCAGTTCCCAAGAGTCAGAACTGAGATAATCCTTGCTGGTAGTACTCAAGTAGTTAAGTGGATTACTTTGTCCGTTTCCAAGATGTGTGTAAGATTTATATGGGTGTCGTCTGCACGCACATCTGCACACCAGCAGAGGGCATAGAATCCCGTGGAACTAGTGAGTGACCCACCAAGTGGTGCTGGGAATTGAACTCAGGACCTCCGGAAGAGCAGCAGCCTGCACTCCTAACTGCTGAGCCAGCTCCTAAATACTGCTGTCACTTTGCCTTCAGGGGTTACCTGTATAGAGCAACTGTGGTTTTCCTGCTTGTCAATGCTTTTTTTCTAACCTAAAATTAAACGTAAGCTGGGAAGAAGGCTAGAAGGCCCCAGCACTCGGGAGGCAGAGGCAGGCGGGTCTCTGTGAGTTCGAGGCCAGCCTGGTCTACAAAGCCAGTTCCAGTACAGCCTCCAAAGCTACACAGAGAGACTCAATGTGAAGAACAACAAATAAAAAAAAAAGGTAGTGTGCAAAGCTCAATGCCATTCTCTTGCAGCCACCTCAGGAGAGATGACCCTGTTATGAACTAATTATATCTGCATAGTGGACACCAACCAATGGACTTTCCCAATATCCAATATTTCCCTTTTGTTTTTGAGAAAAAAAAAAAACTGATGTGTGTGTATTTTGCCTGCATGATTTGTCTGTGTGAGGTTGCCAGGTCCCCATAGGTGCTAGGAAGTGAACTCAGGTTGTTTGGGAGAGCAACCAGTGCTCTTCACTGCTGAGCCCCAGGCTTCCTGCTTCCTAAGTTGCCTTGACCTCACTGTGTAGCGAAGGGTGACCTGGAACTTCTGAACTTCTACTAAATGCTGGGATCAGGGGAGTGTGTGCCGCAGATATCAAACCTGGTTTTCACTCATGTTAGGCAAACAACTAAGCTACAGCCATTAAACCTTATCCCTTCAATTAATTTAACAGCTCTAACAGTTTTTCCCCTAGCAACTTAATCCTACCAGTACAAGTTAATCAGGGGAAAGAGGAAATGTAAGGATGAGTAAATGTTAAGTTTGTAGGACAAAATAAAAGACGAGCGTTCAGGCAGCCTCAAACTACAACAGGCTTTATTCAAAGACAAAGATATAACTAGTTCCGGCACAGGATCCAGTCAATGACCAGAATGACACATGCTCGAAAATGGGTTTCTGTAGCCAATGACAAAGAAAGAAGCCAAACTGTTTTCCTTAGACAAGCTGGTTTTGAAATTGCAAATCTGTAATCTTATCCACTAGGTGTCTGAGGTTGAGTCAGCTGCTTTATTTCTGCTTCCTGGATCTGCTTAGGGCCTTAGCTTAAGGGGGTCATGGGTAAACCTACCATGTTGAAGGTAACTGAGCCTTTTGAGGACTAGTTTTAACTGTCCCAAACACAGATCACAAAGTACAATCTCCTTGGGAGGCAGAGGCAGGCAAATCTCTGTGAGTTCAAGGCCAGCCTGGTCTACAAAGTGAGCTCCAGAACAGCCTCCAAAACTATTGAGAAACCCTGTCTCGAAAAACCAAAGTACAATCTCATTTGAATTTCAGAGTAAAAACACTCAATTTCAACACTTAACTTCCATGTTACTCTTGCAAAGTCTTTTAGCCAAGTAATACATACGTTGCCTTTATTCCAATAGGCATATACTAAAGCATACCAATTCACATCGGCTCTAGGCTTTTATAATTTAAAAAACTGATCTAGATTAAGCCTCTGTGCAAGTCTCCCTGACTAAACATCAAAAATCCCCATAGAATACCCAGCTGTGTTAACATTAATTTCTCAAGTAAACTATATGCTTCCCGTGACATAAAATGAGGATTGACTGCTATAGACAGCAATACAGCAACGAGAGTTTACTTTGTGTTCTTGTTCAGAAAGACCACCAGGAAGCAAAACCCTCTTGGGTTTTATTAAGCTGGTGCACTGGGGTTCAGCAGCCTTGGGAGTGAACCCCACAAGAAATCACAGCAAGTTTTTAAAGCCTGAAACCGCAAACAGGGTGGTGGGGGTACAAGGGGAATTTGGAAATTGGTGCCAGACCTTCATGAATCTCGTTTGTACACTTATGGCTGTCTGGCTCGTTATCTGTCTCAGGCAACTGTCTGTGCCCTGGCTGAACTTTGTGACTGGCCTGGAACCTTGAGGTCTGGGGAATTATTTTCAAGTCCTTGAGGACCACCAGGGAAAGATGTTTAAGTGGAGCTGCTCACGTCCAAGGACGGGACAGCTTAGTAATTTTCCAACTATTGGGGGGCTAACTGTTGGGGCTCTTCAGTTCATCTAATTGCAAGTTGATTATGACACTATTCTGCTGAGTCAACTTTCATGTCCTCACACTAAAGATTTTAAACTGCTTTGAAATGTATTAACTGGACTGGGTGGGGCATTGTGGGGTACAGAGGCAGGGAGATCTGAGTTTCAGGACAACCAGGCTTGTTAGAGAAACTGTGTCTTTGGAAAAGGAGGGATGGATTAGGACAGAGAGAAGGTTGCAGCTGGGTTTGATTTCCAGCACCCGCATGGCAGCTCACAACTGCCTGTTAACTCCAGTTTAGTTCTACGGACTCTTATGCCCCCTCTTCTGACCTCAAACAGGAATGGTGGACATACACTCAAGCGAAAACACTGAACTCATATAAATTAAATTTAAACAAATGTATTAATCACTTGGGAAAACAACAAGCCATTTAAAATCTAAACATGAGTGTTTCAGTAACTCTAAAGATCAACCACCTCCTGTCCTAAAATTTTCTTGGTCAAGTTCAGAAAGCACTAGGGGGACAGGCTGCCTATCCTCATGAAGCCCTGAGAAGGCAAACAGTATGATGGACTGCTTGGGCTCTCTGTGAGGAGCAGAATTTACCTGCAACCACATTATGAAGCATTAGAACATAAGATGCTCTGATAAAACTGGGATCAGACAAACAGAAAAGACCATTGGCTTAAATGCTTACAAAATGATGACCAACAAATTAGTGCCTAACCAAGATCAATCCACTAAAGTATTACTCGATTATATACTCACTGAATACTGTGCCTATTTTTAGAACTAAGTCAGGCTTCGGAGCCAATGGTAGTATAAATAGGCCACCTGGCAGATACAGAATTTAACTTTATTATGTTTGTCCCATCCCATCAATCCACTCTCTCCAGTTTATGTTCAGGAACAGCACAGGCCTCCATGGATAACAGTATGAGGAATAGGGTCTCAAAAGCCAGCAAAAGAATCAGACATCTGCTCCCAAACTGTCTCATGTGTAGAGGGCCTAGGTCAGTCCCAAGCAGACTCCCTGGTTGTTGGTTCAGACTGTGAGCTCCTATGAGTCCGGTTAGACAATTCTGTGGGTGTTCTTGATGTCCTTGACCCCCTGGGCTCCCATAATCTTCTCTCCCGTTCTTCAGCAGGATTTCCCAAACTCAGTGGGTCTTGGCGGCTGTTTCCATGAGTTGTTGGAGGAAGCCTCTCTGATGACAGTTGGGTCTAGGCACCAATCTATAAGCATAGATAGCAGAATATCATTACTGGTTACATTGGTTGGCCACCCCTACAACCTGTGTCACCCTATCCCCAGCACCATCTCACAGGCAGAAGAGACTGTAGGTCAAAGGTTAGATAGCTGGGTTGGTGTCCTAATCCCTCCACTGGTAGCCTTGCTTAGCCCTAGGAGGTGGCCAGTTCAGGCTACAGCTAGTCATCCTTTTAGATTTCTGGCAGTTTCCCTTGTACTTAGGTTTCTTTCTGACCCTGACATGTCTCCCCCACTTTCCCAGTGGGCTCTTTGAATACTCTCCCTCCCCTCCCCCACCTTATCTCCCATGTCTCTATCCCAACTCACTCCAGTCCACCTACAAAAATCTAGATCCAAATGTCCCCAGTGAGACCTCCTTGTTACTTAGCGTAAGTCTGTGAATTATAGCTTAATTATCCTTTACAGCTAATATCCACCTGTCTTATACTATTATTCTCATCTACATGAGGAAACTTAACAAGGTTATATAACTTGTTAAGTGATAGAACAACCTTAAACCCAGTCCAACTAGAATAGAAGCCTACTGTGTTTACTAAATATAACCACTATACTATTATTTTGACTTTGACTATTTGAAAACTAAAATTCAAGCAGCTGATCAAATTACAGAGCAGATTTTATGTCAAAATCTGAGCCTCAAGCCTTACCATAAAAGGATGCAGACATTTACTGTTTATTGTACAACCATGACTTACTGCATCAAAGTTCAGGCCAGAAATGTCGTTGGTATCAATCTGGTTCTCTCCTGAACACTATGTGTGTACTTCTTGAATTCCATCCTTGGTTTCTGGGGGGAAAGAAAAGGGAGGTGGTGAGTAAATTGCTCCTTAGTGATTTCTCATGCAAATCTGTGTAGAAAAGTGTCAAGTAAGGAATATGGGCCTTGCCCTGTTTGTAGTGCAAACACATCTAATAAATACAAATGTATAAAACTGCATAGTATTTAACAAGTAATCATAGAAGTGATGAGTTTAAGACTGTCTGAAGAGCACTGACTCTTCCAAAGAGCCCAAGTTCAAGTCCCAGAACCCACATGGTGGCTCACACCTGTCAACTCCGTATGTGCTTGGTACACAGGCATACAGGACGGCAAAAACGCCAATATACATGGAATATAAAACTTTTAAACTGTCAAACTCAGTAGCTGGAATTATACCAGCTATGAGTACTTTTTTTGTAGTGCTTAATTAAGTTAGTAAGGATCAACTAGATTTCTCACATTATTAAAGATCAAAACACAAAATGTTGATACTATCAAATTCTTACGTTATGAATTCCCCAGGAGGAAAGGGCTAAAGCCAAGTAAGAAACATTTAGCAAGCTGAATTCATTTAAGTGTTTGCCCTAACTTTAGTCTGCTCAGCACATGTATATAATCAGTGTGATCAGCTGAAACACGGACTTGACATGTACTTCATCATGGCAAACTGTCAATGTCTGAGGAAGGGCAAACTAACCCAGCCTCTAACAACACTGCATTCCTTAACCTTCCCTGGCAAAGGCGATTATAATACTTACCTCTCATCAACTGAATCCAGCTTTAATCGAGGAATCCAAATCCAAACATCAGAACGGCTTAGCACCATCTCTGGAAAATAAACAAAGGTCATACATTACACTTAACAAGTCACACCAACATGCTCCAAATACCATGAGTGAGGAAAATTATGGTGACTGTTCGTTTTCCGTCTGACTATTCAGTACAACTGGCAGCTTCTGGCACACACCTGCCACCCAAGCAAGGAGATGGAATATTTAAACCAGGTCAGTCAGCTCGAGCTGCAAAGGCCCTACAAAATATAAATCTGTAAACAAAACCCTAAGTCAATATCAAATTGGGAGGACACAAACAGACATTTAAAAATTAAAATGGGCTTTAATCCCAGCACTCAGGAGGCAGAGGCAGGCGGATCTCTGTGAGTTCGAGGCCAGCCTGGTCTACAAAGTGAGTTCCAGGACAGTCTCCAAAGCTACAGAGAAACCCTGTCTCGATAAAACCAAAAAAAAATTTTTAATGGGCTGGAGAGATGGCTCAGAGGTTAAGAGCACTGACTGCACTTCCAGAGGTCCTGAGTTCAATTCCCAGCAACCACATGGTGGCTCACAACCACCAGGTGGTAGTAGTGAACACCTCTAATCCCAGCACGTGAGGGGTTAGCGAGGGGGCAGAAACAGGCGGATCTGAGTTCAAGGCCAGCCTGGTCTACAGGTCAAGTGTCAGGCTCCAATGCTCAGGCTCAAGAGAAACCCTCTGGGGGGGGGGGTCGGGGAACCACCAAAGTTAAGATGGAGCCAGAGACACCTAAGTTAGGAGCCCCTGCTGCCCTTCCAAAAGACCTGAGTTCTGCTCTCAGTGCTCACACCAAGCAGTTCCCAGCAGTCTACTCCAGCTCTAGCGAGTCCAACACTCTCCTGACAGCACACTCATGGGCACCCACATGTTCACAATAGTAAAGGTAAGTATTTTCTAATTTAGATAAAAATCACACTAAGTCTGACCAGTCTTTGAAAGTGAAACAGCATGGAAAGTCAATTCATAAGGTTTTAGTAAAGAAAAAAAGTAATCCAAAATAGTTCTCAAACTGTATTTTAATTTCACTTGAGCCAATACTGATTGAATTTAACTTCCCCAGACATAGAAAAAGCATTGAGCCCCTGTTGGCCACAAGATGGCAGTATAAGGCTTCAATTAAAATAAAGTTGATTTACCACAAATAACATCAATGCTTTTCTATTCTTCACCTAATGAGCTAGACATTTTCTACATTGTATGCAATTAACATTAAACTCACTGTTAGGCTAGAGGTAAGCAACAAAAAAGATTAAACTCACTGTTAGGCTACAGGTAAGCAACAAAAAAGTACTAGGGTGCAGAGCAAAGAAAAAAGGAGCAACTCTCCAGGCATGTCTCAGTGCAACCCAGCCAAGGGGAGGTTTGTAGATTCCAGACCAGTTTGACCCAGTAAGACCAAAAAAAAATTCTGCACATGAAGGTTTGTATGTCTTAGGTAGGTATTAAAATTGCACATGTATATAGCCGGGTGGTGATGCACCCTTTTAATCCCAGCACTTGGAAGGCAGACAGGTGGATCTGAGTTCAAGGCCAGCCTGGTTTACAGACCAAGTCCCAGGACAGGCTCCAAAGCTACAGAGAAACCAAACCCCATCTTGAAACACCAGGCAAATTAAAAAGCATGTGTAAAACCACTGCATGACTCAAACAGGGGTGGAATCTGGAGGCAGGAAGACCATGGAGGTATGCGGCTTACTGACTTGCTTCCCCCCAGCCTTTCTTTTTTTACTTATTATATATATAGCATTCAGTCTGCATGTACACCCGCAGGCCAGAAGAGGGCACCAGATCTCGTTACAGATGGTTGTGAGCCACCGCGTGGGTGCTAGTATTTGAGCTCAGAACCTCTGGAAGATCGGCTAGTGCTCTTAACCTGAGCCATCTCTCCAGTCGCTCAGCCTGCTTTCTTATAGAACCCAGGACCCCCACCACCTACCATGGGCTGAGCCCTCCTCCACTGATCACTAATTGAGAAAATACCTTACAGCAGAATCTCATGGAGGCATTTCCTCAACTGAGACTCCTTCCTGTCTGATAACTCTGGCTTATGTCAAGTTGACACACAAAACCAACCAGTACAGGTATGAACCTGTAATACCAGCCTGAGGTCAGAAGTTCAGCATGTTTCAAACAAGCTTGGACAATTTAACAAGATCCTGCTTCTAAACAAATTTTCATATACAGGGCTAGAGTTACTGCTCGGTCAGTACCCGGCACCATGAGGAGGGGCAGAGGGAAACAGCATACATGCACAATGCGGAAATTCTGGGTCAAAATGAGTACCTGCCTTTACAGTCCCATCAGCCTTTAAGCCTTCCTGTTGAGAATGTCCAAATCCAAGGCCACTTTACAGATATTCTGGAGTTTCCACAGGACATTTGCGCTGGCACACAGAGGGCTACAGCTCTTTCCTGGACACATTTCATCTTCAACCTGAAACCCGAGAACAGGAGAACGTAAACGCCGAGGTGATGAGGCACAGGCGCCGCCAAGCTCCATTCCCTACTCTCTCTCAGCTGTTGAAAACAAGCACTGGGAGGGCATGTGACCAGCCATGCTCATCACTGGTCCGTCCGCCCAGGCCCATGATGGCACGACGAACAGTACCCAAAAGCTGTGGCTCAAAACAGCAGGGAGAAATTAACTAGAAAACCAGAATGCAGGAGGCAGCAAAATTTTCCCTGCTGTTTTAGAGAAATGGCAAAGTAAGCTTGATGGTTAAGATAATTAATTATTCATTCCCCAGCTTTATTAGGGCATAAACGACAAATACAAACTGCAGTCTAATGGGCAGTGTTTTGATAAGAGGCTTCCATTACCGCTTATCCTTTCTGTGGAGGAAGATGTGGTGAGCACACTTAATATCTGACGTTAACAATTTGAGTACAGACATGCAGAACTCCCTCCCCCACTGTTTCAAAGGTAAGTAGTTCAACTTCTTCGATTCTGCACATTAACACCCCCCTCATTGTTTCAAGTAGTACACAACTTAATCTGTAAATTAAAACTGTGGGTCTATTTTAGTCATTGTGAATGATAGTCAATCAACAATGGAATAATTTTCTATGTTTGTACATTCCATATTATAATGTATTTTCGTGGTTGTGTTTTCCTCTTTAGAAAATGGCAAACTCACTGGAGAGCCAATGGTTTATGGAATTTTTTGTTTACAAGTCAAGCTTTTCGTGAACTTCTAATTCTCTCAATTCACATCTGACATCGTGCCATTGTGGAGACAACCCATGCTAGACAAGCCTTCTAGAAGCTGAACTATGTCCCCTGCCCAGATAGTAGGTCCTGAAGGCAGACAAGACTACATTTTAATTATTATTTGCCGCAACCTTGAACAGAAATACAAGCTATGACAAAGCTACCTCACACTAAGAACGTCTTTGAAGGTAATAAATATACATTATACCACAGCAGCTGTCATGGAGTTAAATGTTTGATGTTTCTATCACTTGTGGAAAACCAGTCAACCCACTAGTAACTAAAAATACTCTCCATGAAAAAAAAATCCATTGTTCACAGGAACTCAGAAAGGTCATTCATAACGTCCCTCTAGCTCCAAGAGATTGTCTTTTAGGATTAAATGACCCAAATTTGCTTCCCCATGTCTGTTATTTCCCAGAGCTGGGGTGACAGGCACATGGATCTGAGCTTAAGCTTGGTCCTCTTGCCCTGCTTTCTAACCCTCACGTTCTCCCTTCCACTGGATCCCCTGGAGCTGAAGTTACTGACAGTTTTAAGATACTGTATCAGTGCTGGGAACTGAAAGTCACGTGCTCTCATCTGTTCAGTCATCTCCCCAGGCCTCAGACAACTGGAATGCTTTTACACTACGAATATACTAAAGCCCAACCAACTCTAGTGCCGCACATGCCAACTGACTTATCTACAGTTACTCATTTGGGGGAAGACAGTAAGACCATAAGCTATTAAGTAACTACCAAGAAAAACTAACGAATTATGGCACGAGCATATATTAGAATGTAACAACATATGTGGATGTCCTTTACTAATATGGAGAAGAGTACAGGGTGGTTAGTTATGCGCAGAAAGAGGGGTACACACTTAACATTGTGCACCTCACATTCTAAGACGCACAAGTCCTAGGAAGAGGCAAGAAACACCACTGTGCACTCTGAACCTATTCAGTCCCCAGCACTCATCACCAGTAACTACAGTTCAAGGGATCTAATGCCCTCTCCTTGCCTCTGAGGCAGTAGGCACACATACATGCATGTGTCATGCATGTAATCATGGATTTAAAGACAAATGAAGTCTAAAGACATCGGAGTCATCAGTGCCTATCAGTACATTAGCTACGTTAGGATTCCACTTTCTCACATTTTCTGCCTATTAACAATAACCCATGGGCCAGGTGAGGCCACACCCCTTTGATCCCAGCACCCAGTTAACAGTTATAGTTGAGGCAACCCTGGTCTACATAGCAAGTTTCAGGACAGTAAGAGCCACCTGAGACCCTGTCTCAAAATTTAAAACTAAGCAAGGCTACAAAGATGGATCAGAAGTTTAAACCTCTTTCAAAGGACCCGAGTTCAATTCCCAGCACCCATGCAGGGCAGCTCACTGCAGTAGGTAACTTCAGTTCCGGGAACTAAAACCCCCCTCAGGCTGGGAGAAGACCTGCGTATTCACTGTCTGCAAATACAGTCCGTACACAAATTAAAACAAATCCTTAAAAAAGCATAGCCGCTGGGCAGTGCTGCACGTGTTTAATCCCAGCACGCGGGAGGAGGAAGGCAGGCGGGTCATAAAGAGTTCGAACTAGCTATCAAAACAAACAAAAAGAGAGTCTGGCAAAAAAAAAAATCACTCGAGCGAGTTCCAGGACAGGCTCCAATACAATACAGAGAAACCCTGTCTCGAAAAAAAAAAAATCACTCGCGGGGTCCCTAGGGAAAATTAAATAACTCCTCATGAGAAAAATATCCTCAATATGTATTGTAAACCCGCATGCTACCTTTACAAGGTAACATTTACTATACACCAACTAGGGCTAGACTTTGTTCGCTCTTCAAAAAGGATGCCCGGAATGGCTCACACTATCTCCCCATGTCACCTGAGCAGTAGCGTGCACTAAGTTGAGATCCCCTGGTTCTTCTCAAAGTGCCTAACGCTCTTTACACCGTGAGCCCTCATAGGGCTAACGAAATCAATCACCTGTTCTCGTAGTTTGCCATCTAGTCTCATACATACTCTGAAATCCGCCAAGGTCGTGGCTTCCACGGACATTCATCAGAAAACTAAAACACCTGAACTCACCTTCCCGGGATCTCCCGAGCGGATTGGCAAAACGGCGCCGGGGTAATAACGGTGCCTACCTAGCAAGCAAAAAACGAAGCCGAGATTTCCCGAGGATCAGGCGCTCTCTGCACACGGCAAGATCTATTTCTGGGCCACCAGGTCTCGGGACGCGGGGCTGCCAAGGCCACGTGGAGACAAGCCAGGTAGCCCACCTTGCTACCAGCCCCTAACCTCCCAAAACAGAAATGAATCCCCTTTGAACTCACAGACTTCAGCTCCGACCTGAAATAAAAGCCTGGCCCCTGGACAGACCGCTCAAAAGAATGAGAACCTGAAAGCCAGAGACCCAAACTGTTTGCGCACTCACCAGCCCACCAGAAACGAGAGGTAGAGAAGGAAGACCGAGGGGAAGCGACCTAAGTAATGTGCCTCCGAGTTTGATTGGCTGAGTTCAAGGAGCCTCCCCTCCTCCTTGACCTTAAAGGGCGCAGCCGGGCTGCGACTCAACTATCTGTTTTAAGATTGAACACCACCCAAAAAAAAAAAAAAAAAAAAAAAAAAAAAAAAAAAGAGCCGGGCATTGGTGATGCACGCCTTTAATCCCAGCACTCAGGAGGCAGAGGCAGGCGGATATCTGTGAGTTTGAGGCCAGCCTGGTCTACCAAGCGGGTGCCAGGACAGCCTCCAAGACAATACAGAGAAACCCTGTCTCGAAAAACCAAAAAAAAAAAAAGATTGAACACCACCAAATTTCTTTCTTGATAAGAGCACAAACACAAGCACACACAGAATAATTGAAGGGATTCAGGCACGTCCTTGGTCCCTTCTATTCCAATTTCCACGCTGAGCTAACCTGCCCTGTGAGACCTCAACACAGTTGACCTATGCAAGGTAATAGGTCACATTATAAACAGTTCAAAACCATCCAAGTTAGAAGTTGCATTCAAGTTAATCTTCAAGCTAACAAAGAATAACTAGCATTTATTAATGGGAAGGTTAGTGTTTATCCTTTAAAGTAAAATTTGAATACTTGTACACATCTAAGCCTCCATTCCCTCGACTTCAAATTGTTGTGGAAAGCCAAGGGGAGGATTAACTGGATCACAGGTTGCCCCTGAAATTAGGTTTGCCCTTGATGCCAGCTTTATTTACAGGCCATTTTATATAGCAACCGGACACTGTCATTCAGACAAAGCAGCAGGCTACAGAATGGGAAAGGATCTTTACCAATTACACATCCACTTGAGGATTAATATCTAAAATACACTAAAAACTAAACATCAAAAAAAATTAAAAGTGGAGTATAGCCGGGCAGTGGTGGCTCATGCCTTTAATCTCAACACTCTGGAGGCAGAAGGAGGCAGATCTCTGTGAGTTCAAGGCCAGTCTGGTCTACGTACAGATCGAGTTCCAGGACAGGTTCCAAAATTACAAAGAAACCCTGGGGGTAGTGGGGGATGGAGTACAGACCTAAACAAAAAATTCTCAAAAGATGAAACAGAGCCAGGTGATGGTGGTGCACGCCTTTAATCCCAGCACTTGGGAGGCAGAAGCAGGAGGATCTCTGTGAGTTCAAGGCCAGCCGGGTCTACAGACTGAGGTCCAGGACAGGTTCCAAGCTACAGAAAAACCCTGTTGGGGGGGGGGACACACAGATGGCTAAAAATCACCTTTTAAAACTGTTCAACATCACTAGTCATCAAGGAAATGCAAATCAAAACTTCTTTAAGATTTTATATTACCCCAGTCAGAATCAGCCAAGATAAATAAAACAAATGACAGCTCATACTGGCAAGGATGTGGGGAAAAGAAAATCTGTTGGTGGTGGTGGCAGAGCAAACTTGTACAGTCTCTATGGAGATCAGTATAGTGTTTCCTCAGGAAGCTAGGAACAGATCTACCTCAAGATCCAGCTATGCCCCTCTTGGGCACAAACCCAAGGGGATGCTTCATCCTGCTACAGAGATACTTGCTCAACATGATCATTGCTTACTTTGTTCATAATAGCCAGGAATTAGAAACAGCCTGGATGTCTTTCAACAGATGAATGGATTGGGGGGACCGGTGACATTATACAGTGGAATATTATTCATCTGTTAAAAATGGAAAAAAGGCCAGGCGTTGGTGGCACACGCTTTAGTCCCAGCACTCGGGAGGCAGGGGCAGGTCGATCTCTGTGAGTTCGAGGCCAGCCTGGTCTACAGAGCAAGTTCCAGGACAGCCTTGAAAACAATCCAGAGAGCCAGGCGTTTGTGGTGCACGCCTTTAATCCCAGCACTCGGGAGGCAGAGGCAGGCGGATCTCTGTGAGTTCGAGGCCAGCCTGGTCTACAGAGCAAGTTCCAGGACAGCCTTGAAAACAATCCAGGGAGCCGGACATTTGTGGCGCACGCCTTTAATCCCAGCACTCGGGAGGCAGAGGCAGGCGGATCTCTGTGAGTTTGAGGCCAGCCTGGTCTACTGAGTGAGAATACAGAGAAACCCTGTCTCGGGGGAAAAAAAAATCCAGAGAAACCCTGTCTCAAAAAATCAAAACCAAAAAAAAATGGAAAAAAGGAAATTACAAGTAAAGTATGGTGGCACATGCTTAGCACATGCCTTTAATCCCAGTACTTGGGAACAAGAGGGAGGTGGAGCCCTGAGTTTCAGGCCTGGTCTGCAGAGAAGTTCTAGGAAAAACCAGGACCACACAGAGAAAGCCTGGAGAGGAAGAGGAGGAGGAGGAAAAATAGTTATGAGATTCACAGGTAAATGGATGGAACTAGGAAAAAAAATCACCCGGAGTGAGGTAACCCAAACCTTAAAAAAAAAATGTAATATGTCTTCTCTTATATGTGGATGGTAGCCTTTGTAGCCCAGGTTGGCCTCAAACTGAGGGATCCACCTGCCTCTTCTTCCCCGTCTCTGCCTCCAGAGTGCTGGGGTTAAAGGCGTACACCACCATCCAGCATGGATGTTAGCGTTTGGAGTTTCAGTAGGCATGCTACAATCCATACAACTACAGAAGTTAGGTCAGAGTAAGGGACTAGGGGGCGGGGATAGAGTATACAGCTGGAGAAGCAAGACAGGAGGATTTAACGGGAAGAGGGATGAGGAGAGGGTAACGAAGGAATACAAGTAACTAAAGGACATATGGAAACGTACTACTGTAGACGCTTCCTAAAACATGTACATGTAGGAAAGAAAGCTAAGTGGAGTTGCCAATCTGTCACAACCAAGAGAAACCTCCAGTGCTAGGAATGGAAACCCCCAAACAACTAAGTCTATTGCCAAGGTACCGCTGCTCTTTGCAAACAGATGGTAAGGCCCTATTGCTAAAAAGAAAAAAAAAGATACAAACCTCATTGAATATGGAGTTGAGCTAGTGCCTAGCTAGAGCCTTCATCCCTACTGACTACTACTTTCAGAGCATTAGAAGGTACTCTACATACTACTCTTACAGTTTGGGGGTCTTGAAATGATACTCTTGATCGGGTCGATTTTCTCTGCCAGTTAAAGAATAGAAAGGCAGTCGGGCGTTGGTGGTGCACACCTTTAATCCCAGCACTCCAGAGGCAGAGGCAGGTGGATCTCTGTGAGTTCGAGGCCAGCCTGGTCTACAAAGTGAGTTCAGGACAAGCTCCTAAACTACACAGAGAAACCCTGTCCTGAAACCCTTGCTCCACCCCGCAAAAAAAAAAAAAAAAAAAAAAGAGACAGTGCCTTCCAATGCACATATGAGGACTGATGCACATATGAGGACTGATGCACATATGAACTCACAGAGACCATGGCTGGATGTACAGGGTCTGCACATGTCCAAGCCACATTGGGTCTCAGGTCTGGACACAAGCTCCCACCTGGAGGCTATCTGCAATTGATGCTCAATTACTTTTCTCTCATGGTGCATTACCAGATTTAAAGGCAGATCCTGTATCCAGAAGTAGATGTCCAACACAAAACAAACTCAGTGGTATTTCTGGAGGGTTCTTTTTCTGTTTCTGTTTGTTTTGGCTTGTATTGCTTTGTTTAGCCCCTTTTCCCTTTACATTTTGCTTGTATATTTATGGTTTGCAGTTTCGTGTTTTGGGGGGTTCTTTTTGTGTGCGTGTATATTTCTCTTAATCTTTTCCTCCCTTTATTTATTTTTATTCTTTTGTTTTGTTTCTTTCTGAGAGGTTTTCTCTGTGCATCCCTGGCTGTCCTGGAATTTACTCCGCAGGTCAGGGTAACCTTGAATTCAGATACCGGCATGCCTCTTTCTCCAGAGTGCAGGATTAAAGGCGATCACCACCACACACACTTTTTTTTCTTTAATGAGCTTTGGGGTTTGGGTGTGGCGGTGGCGTGTGTAGATATCACTCGTGATCTTTATTTATCTTTTAATTGTCTGTTTTCTAAATCAAGAGCGAGAAGGCGTGGAGTTTGGCTGTGTGGGTAGGGTGGTGGGGAGAATCTGGGAGGAGATGAGGGATGGGAAGCCATAATCAAACTTATTTTTGAGTATTGGCCATTAATTAATCTGAGGTGTCCGCACATAAGTCAAGCCTAGGCTTCTGACCTTGGTAGGAAAGCCTGGCTTGCTGTGAACCGCAGTCTCTCCCATCTCGAACGCTTCCTGACTCTCAGTGTTCCTCCACCTGCTCCTAGCTCGGTTCTGCTCATTTGCTTGCATGAACCACATCTAGTTTTGCTAAAAGTCATACTCCAGCAACGGGGTCATAATATTGCGGCGGCTAAATTTTAGGTCATGTTGATTTGTGCAGCTTTCAGAGTTGACTTAATTTAAAAATTTAAGCGCTCACTCAAAAGGGCGGGGGAGAGTAGTCTGAATTGGGTTATGAGGTCCGCGAGGTACCTCACCTCAGCCATTGAACTCGCTCTTGGCTGGCCGTGAGTCTGTTCCAAGCTCCGGCGAGGGAGGCATCCGCCCCGACACTCGGGGCCTCTCCTGCCCAGTCTGCCCACGCGTGGAGCCCTGCTCTCTGGGAACTCACCTCCCCGGGGTCGGGGAGGGCCCGGTTAGGGCCGCGGGGGGCCCCAGTCTCAGACCTTCCCAGGGGCCGGGGAGTGACGGGCACTCAGCACGTGGCCCCGCTGATGAGCTTCCTCCGCCCGGCGTGGCCCGGCGGCGGGCGAACTATATAAGCCTCCGCGGAGGAAGCGCTTTCTCGGTTAGGGTGGTTTCCCACAAGCCTCAGCGCACAGCCTCTTTGCATACGCTCCCGCCGCCCCCGGGCTCCTCCCTCTCCGCACAAGAAGCCCGCGCATTTCGACTGCGGATGATGACGTCGGGCCTCGAGCGCCATGGCGCCGCGGCGGCGGAGATCCGGCCGCGGGAGGCGAGGTGAGAGCCGCGTCCGCGGGGCCCAGAGTCCGAGGGGACGGCTCGCCCTTTCGTACCGCTGGGCGATCCGGAGAGGCGCGCGGACCCGTTAACAGCGGGCGTAACTGCCAACCGAGTACGGTTTGCGAGTCACTGATGCATGCGATTAGAAGTCCTCGCTATTGAGTGTGTCCCTGCGAAGGGACAAACGCGTACGGTGAAGGGATTAGCTGCTGATGCCCAGGTTTTTAGGAGGCGCCCGAGTTCAGAAAGCAAAATTCGGATCTCGGGATTGTTGGCTGTGCACTGCATACTGTGTTCGTAGTTGTAACCTGTTAAGTTACATACTATTTATTGCTGGAGGGGGGGTGTTCTTACATTTCTGACAGCTGACGTACGGCCAACCCCAGGGTTCTGAAGCTTCAGTAAGCAAAAAGCTGGCCGGAAGCTGGTCCAGACTGTAGAACGCCTAATTGACCATGATCACATGATACAGTTTGAAGTAAGGTATGGAAGACCAAAGGTTAGGAGGCCCATGCCACAAGAATTGAACTTTGAACATCTCTGAAAATTTATTCTGTTTTTTTTTTTTGTTGTTGTTGTTGTTGTTAATATATGGCCAGGAGAGCAACTTAGGAAGGATTTCTGGGATTGTTTCAACAGTGGTGAGTGGTGGTGTGGCATTTGTTTGTAAACGTCCAAAAGAACATCTTAAATTATTTCCTATCAAGTGTGTACTTGGAGGCCAGAGGGGGCGTTGGGTACCCTGGAACTGGGGTTACTGACAGTTGTGCCCCACCATGTGAGTGATGGGACTTGAACCCAAATCCCCGGACCCATCTTTTCAACCCCCTTCAAGTTCTTTCTTCACAACAATTTGTCAGAACGGTGGGTGTATTGGCCCATTTAATCCCAGCACTTGGGAGGGGAAGAGGCAGGGGGATCTCTGTGAGTTCCAGGACAGCCAGGGCTATGTAGACAGACCCTATCTCAAAGTTAAAAGAAAGAAAAGAAATTGTCAGGGGGCTAGAGAGTTGGCTCATATTTTTTAAAAGTACTTGTTGCTCTTGAAGAGGACCTGGGTTCAATTCCAAACACCCATATGGTTGGTCACAGCCACCTTACCAGATTTTATGCCCTCTTCTGACCTCCAGGTACACCAGGCATTCATGAGATATGCATGCATATTTGAAGGCAAAACACCCATACATGTAAAAATAAAATAATAACCCCCCCCCTCTTTCTTAAAGATTTGTCAGCATATTCAAGGACAGGGACACAACTCTGCTGTCCCTGGCTGCAACCCAGGTTTTTTCAGAGACCGCCAGTCAGACAAACCTAGTACTCTTGGCTTTAAGGTAGGAAGGAATTTCAGGAGTATGCAAGATGAACCAGAGTTGGGAGTTTATTAAAAGAGATATTAGCAAGGGTTAGAAGAAAAAAAACGCCTGAGAAGAAAGACACCACAGAACATGAGTGTGGGCTTCTCTAAGAAGAGTCGCCCTTCTTTATACTAGAGATATATGCAAGAGTTGTGATGTTGGCTCTTCCAAGAGTTGTTAAAGAAATTAAATGAAATCACATTTCCTGAGGTGGATCTGACAGAATTACAGTGTCAAAGTCTAGATCATAAGGGATGCAGGAAGTTAGGTTATCTTCATGTAAACAATGATCATGGTCTGTTAAAGATTCCCATAGAACAAGAGAGAAATGAGCCCAACCCCATTGCCATACACATCTAGGCAGTAAGCCCAGTTGATTGTCATTTTAACATTAAAATATTTGAATATATCTAGGTCAGCAATGCTCACAGCACATGTTAATTGTGCTGGCATTCTCGCTTCTCAGCCGCAGGGGGGCTTCAACCAGCCTGGGGTGAGGGGCTCCCTATTCTTTCCACATCCTCCTAACTTTTCCTGTTGCTTAATTTTGCTTTGGTGTTGTTTAAATATTAGATCAGTAATTATGTAGTAATTCTTTGCCTGTTGATCTTGCCTTTAGCTTCTGAGGTGCTGAATGAAGCCAAGAGAGTTAATAATGGCAGCAAAGCCTCAGGAGGTGCTCCTCCTGCCAAGAAAATGCGCACGTGCCAGAGAAAGGGGCCTAAGGCTGGAGGAGAGGATGCAGACAGGACAAACGGCCAGCAAGGTAACGGGCCAGGGAGGACATGGGCCAGCTGTCAGGTCTCTGAAGGAAGTGGGATAATATGTCATCCTCTTTGAAGATATAATCAACTCTTCTGTCATTTAGGCATTCTGCAGTACCAGTATGCTTTGCCGAAGCTTTTATTTTCATAGATTTGAGATGGATTAGGACCTGGGCACCCAGATTGCTCGGGAAGGGCAAAGTTGATTATGACAGCTTCCTAGCCAAGGCGGCTCTCTTGAGTTGCATGTTAGTAATGACTGAATGTTTATGTTCCCTCAGAGACGGTGAAGGCCTTGCTGATGAAGGGCAAAGCTCCTGTGGACCCAGCGTGTACCGCCAAGGTGGGAAAGGTAAAGGCGTAGGGCACGGAAAGCGGAGTTCTTCTGTTATTATAACGCCTGTCTCAAATATTGCTAGTGAGTCATCTTCTCCAGAATTGAGACGTGGGTGTGGCGGGGTTTCAAATGAGCAGAATATTGGGCCTGGAGAGATGGTCCAATGGTTAAGAACATTTGTTGCTCTTCAAGAGGACCTTCGTGTGGGCTTGATTCCCAGCACCCACATGACACCTCACAACCGCCTGTAACTCCATTTCTAGGGGATCTGACGCCCTCTCCAGACCTCCAAAAGTCCCAGGCATGCAAGTGGAACATATACATACATGCAGGCAAAACACGCATTAAAAGAATAAATATGGGGCTGGAGAGATGGCTCAGCGGTTAAAAGCACTGGCTGCTCTTCCAGGGGTCCTGAGTTCAGTTCCCAGCAACCACATGGTGGCTCACAATCATCTACAATTCAATCTGGTGCCCTCTTCTGGCATGTAGGCAGAACACCGAATATGTAATAAATAAATAAATCTTTAAAAAAAATACTTGAATTAAAATAGAATGAATACATTTAATTTAAGAAACTCACAGAATATCAAGATCAGTACTCTAGGGGTTGCCATCGGCTTATTTCCTTTCTTCACCCAGGAAATATTGATTGTTAAGGGAGGACAGTGCGGTTGCGATGAGGAACTTTCATGGAATGGCATAAGTTGCTGATGACAGGGGAAAGGATCTGAAGGATCTAGAAGAAAGTCTTTTTTTTAATTTAAAACCATCTTTATTTTACGTACCAATCCCCCCACCCCCCCACTCCCCCCAATCCACTCCTTGGGGACGGTGAGGCCTCCCATGGGGAGTCAACCCAGTCTGTCACATCATGTTGAGGCAGGACCAAGGCCCTCCCACCTGTATCGAGGCTGAACAAGGTGTCCCTCCATAGGGAAAGGCCCCAAAAAGCCAGTCCACGCCCCCGGGGTAACTCCTGCCCCCACTGCCAGGGGCCTCACAAACAGAGCAAGCCACACTGCTGCCACCCACACACAGAGGGCCTAGTTCAGTCCCTGCAGGTTCCCCCACTGTCGGGCCGGGGTCAGAGCTCCCACTAGCTTGGGTCGCCACCATGGTCTTGACCCCTCCACTCGTATCATCGTACCTCCCTCTCTCGGGCTGGGCTCCAGGGGCTCAGTCCCGTAGTCTTCAGTCTGATTCCAGGGGAAGGGCAGTTGAGGCACCCTGCCCTTCCCCTGGTTAAGAGCCCTGGCTGCTCTTCCAGAGGTCCTGAGCTCAATTCCCAGCGACCACATAACGGCTCACAACCATCTGCAGTGAGCTCTGGTGCCCTCTTCTGGAATGCAGGCAGAGCAGAACACTATACATAATAAATCTTCAAGAAAATCTCTCTCCTTGCTCCCCTCTCAGGGACTGTAGAAAGCAGGTGTCTTTTGAGTTAGAATCTCTTGGCCTCTGTAATTAGTGTGTTTTAATTTTCATAGTGGTAGGCTGTGCGTAGAACATACACTTCCATTTCTCTTCCTGGAAGGCAGGTGTTAGATGTGCTGGAGAATAAACCTTCAGCATTAAAGAAACAAACAGGCTTTGGTCTCAGGACTGAGGAAACTGATGTCTTCTCTTCCCAGGCTCATGTGTATTGTGAAGGAGATGATGTCTATGATGTCATGCTAAACCAGGTAAGAGGATAAGTCACTCCAATAGTGGGAAATTCTTTTTATTATTATTAGTTTTAAATGACGTTTATTTGTTTAACTTGTGTGTGTATGTGTGTGGGATCAGAGGACAACTGGAAAGAGTCAGTTCTCTCCTTTTGCCTCGAGGGTCCCTGTGATTTAACTCCTCCCACGAAGCTTGGCATGCCTTTGCCCATGAGTCCTCTTGTTAGCCCAGGCTGTCCGAGTTTCTTTGTATTAGGTTGAAGACTGTTTGTCCTGTAGGGTCTTCTGTGTGTTTTTTGTTTGATTTGGTTTTGTTTCTTGAGGCAGACTGACAAAGCCCAGGCTGGGTATAAAGTCTAGGATGGCCTTCAACCCCTGATCTTCCAAGTGTTAGCATTTCAGACATGTATCACCACATCTGGTTTTATGAAATACTTGGGAGCAAACCCAGGGTCTTATAAACATGCTAGGTTAGCTACGTTTTCCACCAATATTTGTTATTTATTTTATTTATTTGTGTCACAGGTTCTCACTGTGTAGCCCAGGCAGGCCTTGAACTTGCAACCCTCCTGTTTCCATATCTGTAGGACTGGGATTTCAGGGGCACAGCTGTCTCAGCCAGTTCATACTGACATTTTAAACTTGTGTAGTTAACTTTTTTTTTTTTTTTTTTTTTTTTTTGGTTTTTCGAGACAGGGTTTCTCTGTATTGTCTTAGAGGCTGTCCTGGAACTCGCTCTGTAGACCAGGCTGGCCTCGAACTCGCAGAGATCTGCCTGCCCCTGCCTCCCGAGCGCTGGGATTAAAGGCGTGCGCCCAGCTAGTTAACTTTTTTTTTTTTAAGAAAAGTATTATTGCTGGGAGTGCATGATGGGGGGAGGCACGCATTACCACCGTCCGTGTGTGGAGGTTAGCAGACAGCTTTGTGGAATCAGTTCTCCATCCTACTAGCCCCACTGTAACCCCTCCCCCACTGTAACCCCTCCCCCTGCCTTTGGGTGTCTGTGTCTGTGTCTGTGTCCCTGTCGCCCTTACTAGCCTGGCAGTCATTCTGTAGACCGTGCCGGCCTCATGCTGACAGTAATCCTGCTGCCTCAGCCCCTGAGTATTAGAATTACAAGTATGCGCTACCATTTTCTGTTTCTTTTCTTTTTCTCCCAGCTTGAGAGACCAAGCCCAGTGCCTTGTGCTTGCCAAACAAGAGGACCCCCATTCGTGCAGGGTGTTGGGATTGGGCAGGGGATTTCAGGAAGCTTCCATGATCCCACTTCTGATTTCCAGGAACCAATTGTTAACTTCCTGTTTATATCCTTATTCTTTCAGGATCTACTTGTTTTCCTCATGCTATGCTTTTCATTGTGGCAATTACTGACTAGTTATAACCAAGGAAACATTCCTGGTTGATGTGACTTCCAGTAGTAAAACTCTCCTTCATGTTACTCTTCTCCCACCTGTCACAGACCAATCTCCAGTTCAACAACAACAAGTACTATCTTATCCAGCTGTTAGAAGATGATGCCCAGAGGAACTTCAGTGTTTGGATGCGGTGGGGCCGAGGTAAAGGCTTTATGGTGGATTGTATGAGTTGCCATTCAGAAACACAGAGGCTCCAATGCAGGGAGCAGGTTTAAGTCTGTGAAGGGCTCAGGAACCCACTTGGATTTTGAGCTTGGAGAGTGGCAGGCATCCTCATTAGGAAGTTTTGTGAGGCTGAGAAGGCTCCCTGCATTGGACTGATGGAACTGCCTGTAGGCAGCTTGTGTCAGTGGGATCTGCTGCCTAGGCCCTTGACCTTTCCCTCCCTCCGCTCCTGCCTGTTGGCACATGCTCAGCAGAGAGGCCCTAGATGATGCTTGTTAGTACTGCAGAGCTAGCTATACTTGGGGTCAAGGGCATGGAACCATCCTGTGTGTGGCATTTACTTTACAGTTGGGAAAACAGGACAGCACAGCCTGGTGGCTTGTTCTGGTGACGTCAACAAAGCCAAGGCAATATTTCAGAAGAAGTAAGTGCTAAAAGTGAGTTTAAAAACACACCCTTCTTGGATCTCTTGTTGAAGCCTTTCGTGTAAGGATAATTGGACCTAAATGTCAATTCGTTTCTACTCTGACACCCTGTGATTAGGACATTAAATTGTATCTTTAGTCAGTGATTAAATCAACCTAGAACCTTGAAGCTGACCAGAAGAATGTAGAATATCTTAAACACGGCAAGCAAATCTAAGAAATTAGAAACACCAGAGACTATCCACCTGGAGCTTTAAACTTGTCATGGTGAATTGAGGGCAGACTTTCTGGAGTCCAGATACACGTTTCTTTCTGAAAGAAGCATTGGTTGTCTACCTTTTGTCTCATGTACCAGTGGCCTCTGTGTTTTGGGACCTTTGGGATGCCTGGGAAGCCGTTACTCCCAATTTTGCTTGATTCCTTTGTTCCAGTTTTTTTGTTTGTTTGTTTGTCCATTCAGTGTCCTCCTTTACAATTCACACTACAGGACACTGAGCTGGGAGGGACCCGGACTGTTTAGAAGTTGTGTTAGGAAATTGCTGTGTGCCCCTCTCTGGCACTGGACCTTGATTTGTATGGTTTCCCCACTTCCTTGGGCTCCACAGATTCCTTGACAAAACCAAAAACTCTTGGGAGAATCGTGAGAACTTTGAGAAAGTACCTGGAAAATACGACATGCTGCAGATGGACTATGCTGCCAGTGTGCAGGTAACCCGACTCTACAGAAGGCGTCTTCTAAATAAGCCAGTCTGGCCAGGGGGCGTAGGTCAGTGCAAGGCCAAACAGGCTGGACATTAGGAGTCACTGCTGTTTCCACCTCAGATAAATCCCTCATCTTTGATCGCAAGGGGCCCGAGTGTGCCTTCCTGTTGTGTCTATAGTCACGAGACTGTAGTCTCCCCTGCTGTGTACTAAAATTCTTATGAGACCCAAGGCCCTGCTTCCTGAAGTCCAGTGTTATAGACCAAGAGAAGATCAATACATAACCAAACTGAGAAATTATCTAAAGCTGACTTCACTTCTACACCACCGTGACGAGATCATGGGCTGGCCATGCAGGTCAGAAGTAGAATGTTTGCCCAGCATGCATGAAGCCCTAGGTTCAAAACTGAGAATCAAAAAGAAAAAAGAAAGAAAAATAATTTTGACAAACTAAGGTTTCCAGGAATTTTCCTAAAAACACAAAGATCTGAAAATTAAGAAACTTTGTATTCGTATGATCAGGTTTGTGGTATAAGAGCTGGGTTTGCATACTTAAAGACTTTGTTGGAAGGGCAGTTTGTTCTGAGTGCTTCACTGGGAGGGAGTGCTAACAAGCTAGGGTGGGAATCACATTAGCTACTCTAACTCGAGGCCTCACAGAATGTACCAGCATGCGAGCACACCGGGGACCATCGTAGACCTCCCCACGGGCACTCAGATGCCCTACAGACATTAGAAGGTGTTCATTTTGCTACAGGAGGAAGACAAAACAAAGCAGGAGGACTCTCTTGGAACTGTGAAGCCAGAGTCACAGCTGGATCCTCGGGTCCAGGAGCTGATGAAGTTGATCTGTAGCGTGCAGACGATGGAGGAGACGATGATAGAGATGAAGTATGACACCAAGAAAGCCCCACTGGGTAGGACTTGGGGCTCTGCTGCACAGTCCTACGTTTCCCAGTTCCCTTAATGAGCAGTCACGTCACTATCTAAGGATGGCTGGAAGTGCTGAGTGAGGCTCTGGGAGGGTGACACTGCTTTGAAAAGTGAGCTTTAACTGGGCAGAGACGTGTAGTTTGCAGTCTGACCTCTCACTGGGCCTCCAGGAAAGCTGACAGTGATGCAAATCAAGGCAGGCTACGAGTCCCTCAAGAAGATTGAGAACTGTATCCGCACCGGCCAGCATGGGCGAGCTCTTCTTGAAGCCTGCAATGAATTCTACACCAGGATCCCACATGACTTCGGGTAAGGTGGGGCTGTTTCTTTACTTTGTTCTTCTGTTCACTGTTATTCCTAAAGCAACCGCAGCAGCTGTGGGCCCCTCAGCCTTCTATTCTGAGGAAATTGTTACCTTAGCTAGAACTGGATCCAATATTGCAATATTAGGAGTCAGCACTCGGGAGGCAGAGAGACTATGAATCAAGAAAACTTTAAAAATAATAGAAATATGGGACATAATCTCTCCACTTTATTAGAACCATATTTCTTTTTTTTTGTTTTTTTTTGTTTTTTTTTGTTTTTCGAGACAGGGTTTCTCTGTATTGTCTTGGAGGCTGTCCTGGAACTCACTCTGTAGACCAGGCTGGCCTCGAACTCACAGAGATCCACCTGCCTCTGCCTCCCGAGTGCTGGGATTAAAGGCGTGTGCCACCAACGCCCGGCTAGAACCATATTTCTGACCAAGTGAAAATTAAACCAACTCGAGAGACGATGGATCCCCACCCCTACCAAAAAAAAAAAAGAGGTCGTGTCTAGCCACTCAGTAAGACACCTTGCAGGGCACTCTTCCTTCCTTTCCTTTAAGATAACGTCCATACAAATACCACCTTCTGAAACCAAATGATTAATATTGAACTAATAAAACACATTGCCACACCCAACTTGTGTGTGTGTGTGTGTGTGTGTGTGTGTGTGTGTGTTTGCACTCATGGATGTGTGTGTGTGTGTGTGTGTGTGTGTGTGTGCGCGTGCGCGCGCACACTCGTGGACGTGTGTGGTCTTCAGGATAGAACCTAGGCTCCTGTGAGTGTTACCCAAGCACTTTTCCTCTGAGATGTCTTATCCCATTTCACTCTTCATTCTGGCTTCATTGTTTCCATTTCCTCCATTGCTTTCTGTGAACTCCATGACCTCAAAGTAAGTAGTCCTGAATGGTCAAATGTTTATCCCCTCTAGATTGAATTCAAACTGCCTTATTGACATCAGTGTAGCTAATTTTGAAAAAAGGATCCCAAAAGAGTATTTCAACTCTAATTCTGAACATGGCAATCTAAACGGATGTTTTATCTTACTTAGAATGTGCATTCAATATCAAGTCTTTTCACAGGCCTTCCTCCTCAAAATAGGAAGTCCTAATTTTCTTCTCTCTCTCTCTCTGTCTCTCTCTCTCTGTCTGTCTGTCTCTCTCTCTCTCTCTCTCTCTCCCTCTCCCTCTCTCTCTCCTTCCCTCCCTCCCGCGCTCTCTCTATCTGTCTCTCTCCCCTTGCTCTCTCTCTTTCAGATTAAAGGTATGTACCACCAGGCCCAGCTTTTCTTCTTTTTAGTAAGAAGACAAATATCAGTTTTCCAATTCTTTTTGGCCCATTCTTTGTCGTGTCCAGATCGCTCACAGTGGTTGTGTCTGTCCGTAGGCTCTCTACCCCTCCAGTAATCCGCACAGAGAAAGAACTGTCGGACAAAGTGCAGCTGTTAGAGGTGAGGTGCGAGCGCACTGGGAAGTTCTCACTCTTTTCCTACGTGCCGTCACTGATTCTTTGCCTCTTTTTCTTAGGCGCTGGGAGATATTGAGATTGCCCTCAAACTGGTGAAGTCGGGGCACCAAGGCCTAGAGCACCCACTGGACCAGCACTATAGGAACCTCCACTGCGCATTGCGCCCTCTGGACCATGACAGTTACGAGTTCAAAGTAATAAAAACAGTCACTTACTTTCGCAATCTCCCATTCTTACTCCAGTAAACACACCCTCCCCATCCCTGTATTCACGGGAACTTGGGAGTGGGGAGCTCCTTCTGACTGCACTGTGAGGTTATTTGGGGGCAGAAAGCTCTGCTAACTTAGAGCAGAAGCCCTGCCTCCTTCCGTCCAGTCCAGTCTCCTCCAGGGTCTCCATTTGCTCTTCCTGGTTCTTTCCCACAGGTGATTTCGCAGTACCTACAGTCTACCCATGGTCCCACGCACAAGGACTACACTATGACCTTGCTGGATGTCTTCGAAGTAGAGAAGGAAGGGGAGAAGGAGGCCTTCAGGAAGGACCTTCCTAACAGGTCTGGGCCCAGCTCTGGTCTAGTAGACATTGCCCGGCCTGACGTGTAGTGAAGGAGCTTGGAGGGTGGCAGGGGCAGCTATTCTGTTTGTTTGTTTTTTGTGCTTGTGACTGATGTTTTAGGAGAACAACGGAGTAGAATAATGGGTCTCTCTTAGGATGCTGCTCTGGCACGGTTCCAGGCTGAGTAACTGGGTGGGAATTCTGAGCCACGGGCTCCGAGTGGCCCCACCTGAGGCTCCCATCACAGGCTATATGGTAAGTAGAGACTGACCTCTAGAAGAAGCCCAAAGAAAAAAAGGTACAGTGATGATCTTGGTACCCCAGCCTAGATTAGGATTAAGTGCTACTAATCTGAAAGAGTTATAAGAGCTCACCGATAACCACCTCATCTCTTACTGTGTCCCTCTTCCTTTAAATTCTAAAAGATATGGCAGAGGTCTGTGGCTATTTTGTTGTTTCTTGAATTGAGTAGGAAAAGGCAGTTGGGAAGAGACCATGTTGTGTTTATGGGAACAGAACCTCATGGTCACTGCTGAATCTTCATCCTCATATAATTTTGTTGTTGTTTTGAGACAGGGTCTCACTGTGTCCTGGGGTGGTTTTGGAACTTGTTGTGTAGACCAGGCTGGCCTCAAACTCAAAGACCCGCCTGCTTCTGCTTCCTGAACTCAGGGGTAAAAGCCTTGGACCACCATGCCAGAACCTTCTCATACAATGGATTAGACAGCTGATCTCCATTTTTGTTGATGTCTTTCAGTTTGGGAAAGGAATCTACTTTGCTGACATGTCTTCCAAAAGTGCCAATTACTGCTTTGCCTCTCACCTAAAGAACACAGGACTGCTTCTTCTATCAGAGGTAAGGCAGGGAACACGGCTATGATCTCTGGGTCACTGAGAAAATTGGACTTTGGAATCAAGAGGTACACCTGGGATGGGATTTCCATTGCATTAGATTCTTTTGCTAAAGTAAGGGAATAAAATACAAATGGGGATGTTCTGGATGATGGCTTTGTAATCACCTACCTCTGAACTGTGTATAGGCATTCATAGATCTGTTGCTTTACAGGTAGCTCTAGGTCAGTCTAATGAGCTACTGGAGGCCAATCCTAAGGCAGAAGGATTGCTTCAGGGCAAGCATAGCACCAAGGGGCTGGGAAAGATGGCTCCCAACCCTAGCCACTTCATCACCCTGTGAGTACCCAGAGCTAAGGGAAGACTTCTTTCAGATTGTTAAGAATTACTTGTCTTATGGTGTGGCATGGGCAGTACATGAAGCCATTGGCAGTGGGACCAAGATCTAACTACTAATGCTTAAACTGACTTTGTGGAGCCCATTCTCTATGGAGAGATACCTTGCTTGTTCTAGACATGAGGAGGGGGACACGTGACTTGGTCCTGCCTCAGCGAGGTGATGGGACAAACTTAGTTGACCTCCTAGGGAGGTTGGATCGGGGGAAGGAAGGGAGAGCAGGAGGAAAGGAAAAGGTGGGGGGAGAACTGGGATTGGAATGTAGATAGACAGGTAGATAAACAGAATTACTGGACCAAATACTAATGTTGACACATTTTCTTCCGTTTGGTAGGAATGGGAGTACAGTGCCCTTAGGACCAGCAAATGACACAGGAATTGTCAATCCAGAGGGGTATACCCTCAACTACAACGAGTTTATTGTCTACAACCCTAACCAGGTCCATATGCGATACCTTTTAAAGATTCAATTTAATTTTCTGCAGCTGTGGTGAATGTTGATTAAATAAGCAAGAGAGGCTCAGTCTTCAAACAAAACCCAGCAATATTACGTTTCTGAACTTTTTTAAATTTGCTTAATAAAATAGTATAACTCTACCTCTGGCTTCTTTGGGCTTTGCTTCTCCAAACACACATTCTTTGTGTGTGGTGTGCATACTGTTCTTTTTGTTTGTTTGTTTGGTTGGTTGGTTGGTTTTTCATGACAGGGTTTCTCTGTATAGCTTTGGCTGTCCTGGACCTCACTCTGTAGACCAGCATAGCCTCCAACTCAGAGGTCCATCTGTGTGCACTACCACAGACAAGGCCTCTTACTGCATCTGAAGAAAGGCTGATGGCCAGCAAGCCCCATCAGTTCAGCCATTTGGACCCCAAAATGCTGGAATTACAGATAATGTGCAGCCACACTTAGCTTGCTTTTTTGATTGATTCATTGATTGATTTTTGGTTTTTCGAGACAGGGTTTCTAGATTTATTTTTAAGTATGTTTATGTGTCTGAAGTGTCTGTATAGTTATATGCACATGAGTGCAGATGCCAGCAGAGGGAGCAGGATCCCCTGAGGCTGGAGTTAAAGGGCCCTGTGCTAGCTGATCTTGGTAAATCAGCTTAACTACATCTGGAATCAACTAAAACCCAAGCAGCTGGGCATGACTATGAGGGAGTTTTCTTCATTGAATCATCTGAGATGGAAAAAGCCACCCTACAACTGGGCCACAGCTTCTGGTAGAAGCCCTTTTGTAGAATATTAGTTTAACTATGTAAAGATGTGTTGCATTTTTTTACGTTGTGGAATATTAGTTTAACTATACAGAGATGTGTTGCATTTTTTTACGTTGTGGAATATTAGTTTAACTATACAGAGATGTGTTGCATTTTTTTACGTTGTGGAATATTAGTTTAACTATACAGAGATGTGTTGCATTTTTTTACGTTGTGGAATATTAGTTTAACTATACAGAGATGTGTTGCATTTTTTTACGTTGTGGAATATTAGTTTAACTATACAGAGATGTGTTGCATTTGTTTTCCTTGCATGCTGCAAGACACCTGATTGGTCTAATAAAAAGCTAAATGGCCAATAGCTAGACAACAGGTAAAGGTAGGACTTCCAGGCAGAGAGAGAGAGTAGGAGGGGGAAGCTAGGCTTGAGAGAGACAGGGAGATGCCAGGGCCCAGCCAGCCAGAGACACGGAGGACATTCCGAATGAAAGAAAAGTAAAGACCCCTGAGGCAAAATGTAAATAAATAGAAACAGGTTAAATTAAGTTGGAGGAGCCAGTGGGACCAGCCCAAGCTAAAGGCCAAGCTTTCATAATTAAGAAGTCTCTGTATCATTATTTGGGAGCCGGTTGGTGGCTCAGAGAAAATCCCAACTACACAGCCCACATGAAAAGGCTTCTGCCTGCCTGCTCTCACACTTTCTACCAAGTTCATCTCTCCTGTAACTGAGGCTTTGGCTGTATTAGAACCTACCTCTTTGGAACTCCAGTGTAGGTAGACTGAGGACCAGGGGCAATCTAGACATTCCCTAGGACTCCAGCACCAGACCGAATCTGTTCAGCCTCTTGGACTGTCTTCTGCTAGACTATAGCCTGTAAGCCACTGTCTCATACGTATGTATGTATGTATGTATGTATGTATGTATGTATGTATGTATGTATATGTATATGCAGTATGTGCTCATAACCACTGAGCCATCTCCTCAGACCCCCAAACACTTACTTCCTCTGATATCCCTATATCTCGTTTCCAGGGAGTACCCATTGCTCTCTGTATCCCACCCCTTGTGACAGGTCACTCTGGAGTCTATTCTCTCACAGTACATAGTCTCTCCACTGAGGGACGCTAAGGCTTTCCCCTGATAGATCCATTTTTTTTCCCCCAGCCAACTGGTGTCTGTTAAATGTTACTGTAGACGGAGTACAGGTTCTAAAGACTCACTTTTCCCACCAAAATATTACTTAACCCAATTCTATTTGATATCCTAATCATCATCTATCAAATATCCAAAATTTGCATACCCTTTAACCTAGAACAGATGGCCAAGTTTACATAGATGACTTCATCGAAAAGGATCTAGTCAAATCTACCCACTCACTAAATATATCACTAATAAAACTGAAGAAGGGGCTACAGAAACAGTCCAATAGTTAAGAGAGTGTACTGCTCTCCCAGAGGACGAGAGTTTGATTCCCAGAACCCATTTCAGGTGGCTCTCAGCTCTAGCATTTAAGGGCACCCTCACACACATACATATCCACAGAAGACATAGACGCATAAGTAAAAATAACTTTTTTAAAAATGTAAAAACTGAAGTAGTTTTATGTGCTTCACAGCTCATCCAATAAAAAAACTTAAGCAGGACAGTGGTGGCACACGCCTTTAATCCCAGTACTTGGGAGGCAGAGGCAGGCGCATCTCTGAGTTCCAAGCCAGCCTTATCTTCAGAGTGGGTTCTCTGTTATACAGAGAAACTCTGTCTCGAAAAACCAAAAAGGGGGAAAAAAAAAAAAGAAAAGACAACATAAACCCAAACCAGATAACAAATACTACAATAATTTAGACCAATATCCCTTAAGATTAACAAAATGTTGACTAACCCTAATCCATCACCATAAAAAGGATTGTATGCCATGACTAAGTGAAATCACAGGAATGCAAGGTTGGTCCAACATGGAAATGAACCAGTGGAGGACAACACTTACCCTTTGCTGGAATCTTGTAATGAAGGACTTGAAGAACGAAGCTTTTCTCTTGCCTGCTTGCTGTCACCCTCACCAGCAAGTCCATTCCTTCACTGGCATTAGAGCCTGCTGCTTTGGGGATCTGGAGTATACCAAAGACCAGCTGACAAATTCAGCCTTGTGGAATGAACAACTGCTGGATTCTTGGACCTTGTGTTGGCAGGGAGCTGTTGGTGGATTAGCTGGACCACAGCTTGTAAATCATTCTAATAAATTCCCTTTATCTTTATAGAGAGAGATTCATCCTGTTACTCTAGAGAAGCCCGACTTATAGAATAGCTTACGTAAATCCCCAGGACTGCACAAAGTGGTCATGGTGGCGCACTCAGGAGGCAGGCAGAAGTATCAGGAATTAAAGTCGTTTACAAAGCAAGTTCTGGGCTACCTGAGACCTTGTCTGAAAACAGAAGTGGGGATCTAAGAATCTAGAGTCAAATCAGGAAGTCCATTCCCACCACTCACATTCAGTGTTTTACTGGAGATACAAGCCACGGTAGTTAGTCCTAGGACACAGGTGAGCCACAGGTTCAGCCTGTGTCTCTCAGGCCCTCTGTGGCCCAGCCTGCCACTGGCTACTGAGCTTTTCTGCCTGAGGTGTTCAGAAGATAACAACCCACCTTAAAACCTGTGATGGTGCCCAGGCATGGTGGTACTCACCTGTAACCCCAGCACTGGGGAGGCAGAGGCAGGCAGATCTCTGAGCACCAGGCCAGCCTGGTCTACAGGGTGAGTTCCAGGACAGCAGAGCTACACAGGAAAAAACAGAAAGACACTGTGACGTTGAAACACTAGCAACCAGGTAAAAAGTTTAGTGACTCTGCTAGATGATGTTATTGAGAATAATCTAGATGTTGCTGGCCTTGGTGCCTATGAAGGAACGTGTGCTTGCTCTGCCACGTCATCTTTGAGGGCACATATACAAGAAGTTAGACGTCATCAACGAGAATGACGTGCTTGGCCTTGCCTATGGACTAATGCAGATGGCACTTAGGCTGCCCGGTCTGTCTGACCAAAACTGTAAACAATGTGACTGCTTGTGTGTCTGAGGCAGTAGTAGATGCAGACTACTGATATGAGCAGAACTTCCCAAGCTACAATAAAAAGAAATATTCTCATGAAATTTTACCTATTGTTTATAATTATTTCCAAATATAATTATGTGATCATACAACAGAATCGATTTATCATTGTGAGTGGCTGTACTGACTTATTTCATCTTATATAACTATTTAGAGATAGTTGATACAGTAAGCTTCTTACATATTTTTTAACAAGAAAATTAAACATGGATATCTGTAATCCTGCACTCAGCAGGTAGAGGTAGGAGGACCATTTCAAGGCTAGCCTTGGCTACATAGTGAGTTCCAGACCAGTCTGGACTCTGTGAGACAGGACTATACACGACCTCATGTGTAGAAATAATTAAAGAAGCCAGGTGTAGGAGCACCTGCCCATAATCCCAGCACTTGGGAGGCAGAGGCAAAAGATTTACAACCAAAACATATTAGAGCTGAAGTCAGCAAGGCTTTTTAAACATGAGGAATGAATAATCTGAAAAGGAAATTAAGAAAATAGATTGAAGGGGCCATGGCGTAGTTCAGCAGTAGAAAACCTGCCTGACATGCACAAGGCTTTCATTTCCAGCTCAGAAAAAAAAAAATGGAGACTACAGTACACAGGTGACAGGACCTCAGTGGATGCAAAGACATCCTGTGTTGGTGGATTTTTAGTTACTTCTAGCCCCTCCCTTTTTGAAGAATGAACAGGGTAGCCCTATAATTCACGTGGGATTGTAAGATCATCTGTCCTAAATAACAGAACAACGTTGAAGACGAGCAAAGATGAAGCTTGCCCCCTTGCAGACTTTAAAACTCTTGCAAAGCTGCTGCGTGAACATGGTGTGACGTCACCACAGGGCAGGTACAGCTAAGGGGCAGACGGGGAACCCAGGAGAGAATCCGCGCATGTATGGCACACTGGCTCTTAGTAAGCGTGCCGTGGTGGTTACGGCCTTCATGTTCAAACTCGGTGGCACTTAGAATCCTGTGGGGACAAAGCTGGGTGTTTCTGGGAGGGCGTTTCTACAGAGGTTAACTGGAGTGGGAGGACCTGCCCGGAATGTGGGCGGCACCATCCCCAGACAGGCTGGGGTCCAGGACTTAATAAAAACAGACAGTGCGGCAGCAGCCTGTTTCTGCTTCCTGTCGGCCATCGTGATGTGACCAGCCACCCCCTGTCCCTGCTGCCACGTCTGCCCTGCCGAGAAGCCCAAATACACCCTTCCTTCCTTCCTTCCTTCCTTCCTTCCTTCCTTCCTTCCTTCCTTCCTTCCTTCCTTCCTTCCTTCCTTCCACTGCTTCTGGGGGATATTTTGTCTTCACAATGTGAAAAATAAGTAAGCATGTCAAGACCATTCAGAGGAGGAAAAAATAAATCCTTTCAGCAAATGGGGTCGGGGGCTGGAGACATGGCTCAGCACTTAGAACTGTGCTTTTCCAGGGGAACAACTTCACTTTCTAGCACCCTGGTCAGGTCTGGCTGCAGACGGGACACATCTGGCCTCTGTGGGTATCTGCATCCACATGTATACACCCTTCTCTCCACAAATACATAACAATAAGCTACATGAATCAGGGTCTCAGTGAGTTGGCCAGGTTAGATTCAAACTTAATTCTGTAGCTCAGGCTACCTCTGAACCATCTCCTGCTTCAGCCTAACAGAGAAGCTAGAATTACAGGCCTGGCCCACCTGGCCCAGCTGCCTTATCAAAACAAAACTTTCAGCAGGGTTGGTGGTGCAGTGGTATGGTGCATGCCTGTGATACCAGCACCCCAGAGGTAGAGGCAGGAGGGACACACACCCCAAGTTCCAGGCAGCCAATACTACATACTGACACCCTGTCTGAAAAAAAAAAGTTTAAATGATGACAGTTGATATCACTAGTTACAAGTCATTTTGGCATCTTCTGCCCTCTGAAAGGATGCAAGGTCTTTCTAGTGTCTCAAAAAAGAAATAATTTAGTGCCCCTCCCTCTTCAACATCAGCATAACCATATGACTTCTTTGCTAACATTTATGGAGTAGTGAGTGGGAATTGTGTTATATTCATGGTATAACTACGAAATAGTGAGTGGGGATTGTGTATGTTATTACCAGGTGAAAAACCTGAATGCCAGCAACTACTTGATACATGAAACACAAGATCTCTATGAGATTTCTTTCTTTTCTCTTCCGTAAGATAGTATTTTACGAAAATAATGAGGTTCAGAGAAGTTTTTTTCATTATCTCCCACTTTACTTATGGGGACAGGGAGACACACACATGTAGACACACTATGGTGTGCACACAGAGATCACAAGGCAATTTGCAGGAGTTGGTTCTCCTCCTACTGTGTGTTCTGAAGATCAACTCAGGTTGGTGGCAGGTGCCCTTACCCGCTGAGTCATCTCACTGGCCCCTTCTCTTCTGAGACAGGATCTCACTCTATGTACCATGTTGTCTTAGAGCTCACTATGTTGGCCAGGATGACCTCAAATTCATGATAATCCTCCTTTCTCAGTCCTATATCATGACACTTCTCAGTAACGTTTGCAGAGCTGGACATGGTAACTCACACCTTTAGTCCCCGCACTCAGGAGGTGAAGGGGGAGTCAGGCAGATCTCTGTGAGTCCAAGGCTAGAACTTCATAGGTCAGAATCAATGTAAACCCATGGACATGATGATTCCACTTGTCAACATGTGGTAAGCTCTATAAAGTTCGTTTTTATCTTGGTTTTCCTTTGGTTTTTGAGACAGGGTTTCTCTGTGTGGCCCTGGATTTCCTGGAACTGGAGTTACAACCAGTTGTGAGCTACCATGTAGGACTGAGAATTGAAGCCACAACCTCTGTAAGAGTGACCAGTGCCCTTAACCATGGGGTCATCTGTCCAGCTCCATGAACTTCAATTTGAGGGAGAAATATGTGGTTTCTTCCAAGAATGCCAATTAGTCTACGAATGAATGCTTGTAAGTCAATGCAGAGTTAAAAGACTCACTCTACCCTCCGTGCCTTGGTTTTGCTCTCTGGCCAGCTGGTTCTGGAAAGAGGGCTGTGTCTATGGGAGGGACCAGAACTGCCCCCGGCCTATCCATTTCCTAAATGCTCACAATCCTATTGGCTTTAACCCACTCTTCTTGCTTCCTTTCACATCCAAACAAGGTCCCTCGGGTCTATTCAAAGTACTGCTCAACAAGACTCTCATCCCTCCTCCTGACAGGAGGGGAACTTTAGATTGTAGGGAGAGAGGGACACAGGAGTCTAACCTATCAATTAAAGGTGTGGTTCATTTCCTCGCAGTTCTAATATAAATGAATGCTAAATTAGAAAAGAACACCCATTACCCTCCCCCCCACTACAGAACACAATCAGGGTTACACTTAAGACCTTCCAACAATTTATTCTGTTTGCATCATCTAGGACAAGTGATGTCATCTTTGTCCTGAGTCCTGCATTTTCATTCCCACGACAGAAAGTACAAGTTTCCTTGTGTGTCTCCCACGGCAAGCTGCAGGGTAGAGTTGGGCCCCAGACAAGGTTCCAGGCAGCTCACTGGCCCGTCACATCGGAACAAACCCAACTAGAACAGGAACAGAAATAGAGGAGAGGTGAAGCTACAGGCCTGGGTGTCCTTATCAACTTATCTTTCTCTCAACACCTTAGAAACAGGCCACCGCAAGAGACATTGAAGAAAGCAACTTTTACCGTTTGCCCCTGCTTATCCTAAGCGTTTTCTTGCACTAGCCTTTTCCCAGCTTGCATGCACGTGTGAGCGTGCGCGCGCGCGCGCACACACACACACACACACACACACACACACACACACACTTACCAGCTGCATACTGGGTCTCTCCCACAGCTTAACATCTCTGTCCTTCGAAGCAGTCACCAGCAGCCCAGGAAGCACATGGAGGGCTGTGACTGAGTCCAAGTGAATCTCAGAGAGGAGGGAGACAACGTGAGTTCTCTGGGAGACCTTTCGTTTAAGGAAGCAGCCCAGGCTTCAGATTTCGAACCTCCTCCCTCTCTCGAGGGCCCGGCCCCCACGCTTACCTTTTTCCCCTGCTGTGCCTTTAAATGTCTAGGTCCTGACCAGCTCTCCACGCAGGAGTCTGAATCAGAGTGTGCACATGGATCTGTCTCTGGAGACTGGGTTTTAGGCGGTTTTGCTTTTCTCTGCCAAATGTTGTCTACAATCCATTCTCCTTCCTGGGTACACTCAGCTAAGCTCCAGAGCATTCCGTCAGAGGTGGCGCACAGGAATGCTGACTCTGCCATTTTAAGAGTGACGTTAGAGAACCAGGTGTCAGGCTTTTAGGACCCACCAGCCCCCCTAAGCCACCCCAGAGGTCCTCTGTTCTTTTCACGCCCACTAACCAGACTCAGGTTTGGCCTGAGTGATTGCTACCGGGGACCCATTGGGATTCTTTATGTTCAGCGTGAAGTCCACGATCTTCTCGAACTCTCCTGACTCCTTCTGCTCCTGTAAAAGGATAGGTGATTAGGTAAGTCTGTTCGGCCTGTCCGTATTTCACAACTCCACTAACAAAGCCACGGTGTTCTCCTTTAAGGTGCTCAGGACACTAAAAAAATAAAAAATCTAGCCTCCAAAGCCACAGAGAGCCTCCAAAGCCACAGAGAAACCCTGTCTCGAAAAAAAAAATCTACTAGTACAGTCCATGCTTCGAATGGAGGCATGGAAGAATGTACCCACGCAGACCCCCAGGAGAAGATGTAGGACCACCTTGACGCTGTTATCATGCCGTCCCCAGTTGCTAGAGGAACCCCCAGAGCTGGCAGCAGGTGTTAGTGTCATGATGTCCTCCTCCGCTTGAGTGAGGTCTCCGCAGTGTGGACACATTTTGGACACATTTGACCGCAGTGTGGACACATTTTGGACACATTTGTGTCTAGCCTCCTTCAGCAGAACAATGACGTCTGTATTTCCCATCTGCCAACACTCAATGTCATGCTCTGCTTCTTCTGCCACACAGTTCTATACTGCAAGTCACCTGTCTTCCTTCTGTGTCCGGGCACTTACATTGGTTTGGCCATGTTGAATTAGGATGACAAAGACGTGCCTGTTCCTGGCAATTGGGGATTATGTACACTTCTTTCACTTAGGTTCATGTTTGGGGACAGAATCACTGTTTCCTATCTGGCTTTGTAAGTTACTTTAGTAGGTGTCAGGTTAGGATTTCATAAACTTTCCAGAAACGAGAAACCTTAGGAATTTTGGGAATGAAATATAGCTTTAACACACCAAATAAGTGAATGTCAAACACCTATGAGGTAACTGCATCATGACAGAGACGAAATGCAGCCCTTGCCTTCAAATGCTAATACTGACAGAGTCAGTAATAGGAAAACCAGGGGACAGGCTGGACATGGTGGCACACACCTTTCATCTCAGCCCTAGGGATCCAGAGGCTAGGGGATCTTGAGTTCCAGGGAGCCTGCTCTATGGAGTCAGTCCCAAGACAGCCTAGGGCTACACAGAGAAAGCCTGTCTCAAAAAAACCAAAAAGAATGAAAGAGAGGGGGGAGGGAGAGAGAGGAGGGAGGGAGCAAGGGAAAGAAGGAGGAAGGGTTACAACTTAACAAGTAGGGTTATAACTTCACTATTGCTCGGTGAAGCCTCACAACCTGAGTTTGATCTCTAGAACCCACATGGTATAAAGAACCAATGCACCAAGCTGCTTTCTGACTTCCACACACATACTATGGCAAGCAAGTGCCCACATGGACAGACAGACAGACAGACAGACACACACACACACACACACACACACACACACACACACACACACAAATGTAAAACGAAATTTAAGAAAGATGAGAAAGACCTGGCGTAGACCTCCCAGCATTCACGGAGGCAGAGGCAAGCAGATGCCTGTGAGCTCCAGGTCAGTCATGGCTACACAGTGAGGCCCTATCTCAAAATGAAAGGGAGGGAAAAGAAGAGGGGAGGGGGAAGACAAGGAAGAAGGAGGGAGGAAGGGGGAGAGGAAAGGGGAGAAAGGGGAAGGAAAAGGAAAGGCAAAGGAAAAAACAAAACAACAAAAACTCCTAGATCCATGATTTTAAGAATTCTACAACCTTTGTTTGCACAGTGAAATCTTACAAGGAAACTCAGCATCCAGTAATTTAAAATAGAGTCACTCCAGGGGAAGGGAGACAGCGGACGGGAGCGCCTGCCTTTCCCTTCCCTCTCCTCCATGGTGGCTTCCAGTGCTCAACTGCATTGGTTCTGGACTCTAGAATCCAGGCAAATGTTGGCGGTAACACATCCAAATAGGACTCACCAAGACGGAAAGAAATCCAGAGTCCCCCTGCTGCAGGTAGAATACGCCATGCTCTTTGCTGGTGCACAGTAGGGAAGAATGTGATCCGAACTTGCAGCGGCTTTATGGGAAAGTGAAAGACGGAGTCTTCAGGACCCTGGTGCTATACCCTAGCTCACTCCATCTGGGGCAACCACTAAAACACTTCCCGTTTCAACTCAAGAAGCTTTGCATTTTGTATCTCACCAGATCACGGACGGAGCACACCCAGGCTTCATCTGTAGCAACTCCACATTCTCCTTCAGTAAGATGAGAGACTGGCCATCGGGGGCCAGATCCAGACCTGTCAAGACGCCCACGTCCTCTGGCAAAGCTCGCTTCATGTGAAGACTGCAGTTCAAAAGACACACAGACAGGAAAGAATACTCCTTCAGCCAACTTCTTTCGGCCTCCTTCCCGTGCATGGAGTGTAAAACACAGTGACTCCCGCTCCTAGCCATCTGTGGCATGCTTGGTTGCTTTGGCTGTCCCCGGGATGTGACCAGAGCCTCGGGCATGATTCAGACAAGCACTCAAGCACTGAGCTATAATCCCAGCACCTGTCTTTCTTGTATCAAGATGCACCATAACTCTCCCTCATTTGCTCAAAAGAGGGTTCTCTGACACTGCTGTCATTTGTTTCCACCAATAAGCCCTGTGGTTACTTCCTCCTGTAATAGGGCTTCAGACCTTAGCAGGCCTCCAAACCTCAGCTCAACTGAATCCAAGATGGAAGTACCACTCAGGCCATAAAACTCAGCACATAAACAGTACCACCAGCCAAAAATGGAAACAAAGACCTAATCCATCAAAGTCCACAGTTCTGGGCAAGTCTGTAAACCTTGTTTTTTGGCCTGAAACTCTCTCTGTAGTTCAGGGTGGCCTTGAACTCAAAGAGATCTACCTGCCTCTTCCCCGAATGCTGGAATTAAAGGAATTCCCACCACCTCCGAACTCCTTCTGGGAGATCACCTTCCGCATTGCCTTTAGAAATCCAAGTTTTGGCTACAGCCTGAATTCTGGCCCTATCCTCCAAGGAGAGCCAGAAGGACAGCTCAGCAGGTAGACACAAGGCGTAGGAAAGAGCTAGAATTGTCCTCTGACCTCCACATGAGTGGCCTGAACAGGCACACCTCGTCACCACACACACACACCTCATCAGCACACACACACACACACCTCATTACCACACACACACACACACCACACACACACACACACGCACACACAAACACACACCCCACACCTCATCACCATACACACACTCACACCTCATCACCACACACACACACACACCCCACACCTTGTCACCACACACACACACACACCACACCTCATCAACACACACACACCACCACCACCTTGTCACCACACACACACACACACACTCACACCTCATCACCACACACACACACACACACCACCACCACCTTGTCACCACACACACACACACACCACACCTCATCAACACACACACACACACACACACACACACACACCAACAACAACAACAACCACACAACAAACAGAAACCCAGAATACTCTGAGAACTCCCTTGCTACGATTGACTTTTTCGGGTTGTGCTAACACTGTTTGCTTTTCTGGAACACCATTCCCTTCTTTTACTGGCCCAGAAAATTCTTCATTTTTTATGTCTAACTTTAAAGACCATCTCTTTGCTACCATATCTCAAATTTTGCAGACCCATGAGCTACTGGAGGCCTTTTAAAAATTCAGCTGGGCTTGGTGCCACACGCCTCTGATTCCAGCAACTCAGGAGACTCAGTGGAAAGGACTCTGAACTGCCAGCCTGAGCAATGTAACAAAATAAAAAAACAAAACAAAAAAATAAATAAGTAAGTAGATAAATACAATTCAGGTGTGCCACACTCTCTGGCCCAGAACTTAACAACAAGTAGGCATTTAAGCATTACTCATTTAGCTGGTCAGCGGTGGTGCACACCTTTAATCCCAGCACTTCAGAGCCAGAGACAGGTCAATCTCTGTGAGTCTGAGGCCAGCCTGGTCTACAGAGTGCGTTCTAGGACAGCCAGGACTGTTACACAGAGAAACCCTGTCTTGAAAACAAAAACAAAAACAAACAAAAAAAAAAGAATTACTCATTTAAACTGACAAGACCAGAGGCTGGTCAGAGGGCTCAGCGGGTGAGGACACTTGCCAATGAGCCTGGTGATCTCAGTTTGATTCCCCAGAACCCACATGTCGGTATGACAGCCGGCTCCCTCAGGCTGTTCTCCGACCTCTGCACACACAGGTGAGGACTACCAAGGCATAAACAGAGGAGGGCACCAGTCTAGCTAACCTCCCTCAGCCTCCTCAATTCTGCTCACAAATAAAGGAGTATAAAGCAAAATGTCTCAGCAAAGCAAAATATCTCAGCTGGCCCTCAGCACCTCCAGTTCCTCGTCACAAGGACACACAAAGATCAATAAACGCAATCTGGAAACAAGACAAAGCCGGAGGCAGCCGACACCCTTCAGAAGCACAGAGGGATCACACCAAACCCCGAGGAAGGTGCGGCTCCACGTTCCCGTCAGCTGCTCTCACCTGGGATTTCTGGACGTAAGCTCCACTTGCCACTCGCTGACTTTTTCATTGGCACTGAGGACGAGGAACTCGCGTGCCGACTGCCAGGTCACGTCACTGACACGGCCTGGAGCCTGTGTGCGAAGCAAGCCCAGTTCAGCGCGGAAGAAACCATAAGCCTTCGCCCTCCCGGGCGTGCGAGCCAAACTCTAGCCCAAGGAAGTCCCGCTGACGGACAGAACCCGCCCATGCTCAGGCACCTGTGCTGTAGCCACAACTCTGGCTTCCTGCCACAGGGTCAGCTCCCCAGATTCGTTTGCAGACACTGCCAGAGAACCGTCTGGGGCCCACGCCACGGCAGCGACGCCCACAGCACTTCTAGGTTTGTGCGTTTCGTCTGGTGAAGAGAGGAGGGGACACATTGAGGGCTCTGATACAGAGAGAGGAATGGCGGTGCACACCTTTCATCCTAGCACTGGGGATGCAGAGTCTGTGAGTCTAAGGCCAGCCCGGTCCAAAGTTCCAGGCTATCCAAGACTACACAAAGTGAGACCTTGTCTCAGAAAGAAAGAAGACATTTGGGCGACTGGAAGGGATAGAGGTGTAAGGTTACCCTTGGCATCCTTTTTTTTTTTTTTTTTTTTTTCCGAGACAGGGTTTCTCTGTGGCTTTGGAGGCTGTTCTGGAACTCGCTCTGTAGACCGGGCTGGCCTCGAACTCACAGAGATCCGCCTGCCTCTGCCTCCCGAGCGCTGGGATTAAAGGCGTGCGCCATCGACGCCTGGCTTACCCTTGGCATTCTTTGTTCCAATCTTCTTCTATGCTACCTCCTCCTCCCCTCGCTCACCTACTCCCTTAGGTATCTGCCAGAGCTGTACAGAGCTGTTATCCGAGGTCAGCAGGTGGCCTGAGGCCTGGGAAGCGGCAGCAGCAGTGACTGGACCGCTGTGTCCCTGCAGAGTGCGTATTTGGCAGACCTAGGAGAAGGGGGTTGCAGAGGTTGCCCTTCAGGCATTCCCTACCCCTCCCCTACCCCTGTTCTTGCAGGGGGCTCACCAAGAGGGGATGCCACAACTTCGTGGCCCCATCCAGTCCAACTGTCACCGCCAGAAGCTCCGAGCCAGGCTGTCCGGCTGAAAAGACAGGGAGACCAACTCAGAAAGAACGGTCAGGACCAGACGCAAAGGCCTGTAATAGGGTGTCAGGTAGCAAGCACCGGGCCCTGGGTTTGATCTCCCCACTGGAAAAGAAGAGGAGGAGGAGGAGACAAAGACAGTACCAACGAAGAGGAAGGGCTGATGGTTAATACCTGGGCGGGGCTCCAGGGCAGCTGCACATTGGCTGACGGCAGCGAAGGGGAAGGGCTGATACCTGGGTGGGGCTCCAGGGCAGCTGCACATTGGCTGATGGCAGCGAAGGGGAAGGGCTGATACCTGGGTGGGGCTCCAGGGCAGCTGCACATTGGCTGATGGCAGCGAAGGGGAAGGGCTGATGGTTAATACCTGGGCGGGGCTCCAGGGCAGCTGCACACTGGCTGACGGGTCCTGAGTGAGCAGGGATGCTGGTCAGCTCCACTCCCTGACGGTCCCACACTTTCAAGGTCCCGTCCCGGCTCACAGACACTATGTGCTCCTCCTGTCCCCAGGTCACAGCGTCAGGGGGCAGTCACAGCGAGGGGGAATGTGAGAAATAGCTTAGCATCCTGGACTGCACTTGTTTGGAGTACGCACACAGCTGTCTTGTAAAGAGTTCATCTGGCAGCCTGAGACCCTGACCTGCACGAGCTATACATACCCCCCCTCTCCAAACAACACACCTAACACCTCGTTAGCAACCCGAGTCTCCCACTGCGTAGAGGCGCGCACACCCCTACCTTTGAACGATGGAACAAATTTCTCTTCCCCCTAACACGCAGCAAACATAGATGGATTTCCATCCAATCATACCCTCTCTTCCCTCTGAGTAGGAGGGATCCGGCCTGAACTGGTTTTAGTTGCATGGGCAATAAATCGAACTGTGTCCCTATTTGGTGTATATATATATAATTAAAAGTAGAAGCACGGTGGTAACAGACTTGTGCAGAGGGCAAAAAAGATGATTTAATCCAAGTCTGTCAACAGAAATAGAGAACCACGAAACCTATACCCTACACCCCCTAGGAACCCCTAGTAAGCAAACTCCTCCTTCCTTCAGACGTCATCCAAGAAGCCCCAGCCAATAACTGGGGCCCCTGAGTATTCTTTCACTTATGTCACCAGCTGTCCTTGGTGACAGGCTATTGGTCCTATACTATTGTTTTGCTTTGAATAAAACCACCTCTCTGCTCTCACAATCTGCATGCGCTTTAAACATTTTAAAAAATTTTTAAGTGTGCATGTGTGTATGCTTTTGTGTTATTTGTGTGTGTATGCATTTGTGTATCTGTATGTGTGTATCTGTGTGTGTGTATTTGTGTATTTGTGTGTGTGTGTGAGGGGGCAGAGCCTTGTGTGCGTGTGTGTGTGCGTGCGCGTGTAGGCATGTGCATATGAATGGAGTTGCCCAAGATGGGCAGAAGCTCCAGATCTCCATGGAGCCAGAGATACTGGCAGCTGTGAGATGCCTGACATGGGTACTGGGAATTGAACTCGGGTCTTTGGGAAGTGCTCTTAGCTGCTGAGCCATCTCTCCAGTCCATTCTGTGTGTGCTTTTATTGAGTTCCTGATTAAGATACCAAGGACCTAGAAAACACCTGGCCAAGACCCTAACCCCCCTCCAGAGAGGGGAAGGTCAACAGCAGGGACTTGGAAGATGTAAAATGAGGACAAACTCAGAACTGTGGAGCTGAGTGGTTCGGGGCTGCCATCTTGACAGAAACTCATAATACTAAGAGGACTTTTATGTGCCACCCGTCATATGGCCCATCACCCCCAACACTGTATTACAGTCCCAAGTATTGCATTTTTCTATTTGCCTTTGAGAGTAGATACCTAATACAGTCCCAAGTATTGCATTTTTACCATTTGCCTTTGAGAGTAGATACCTAAAACAGTCCCAAGTATTGCATTTTTACCATTTGCCTTTGAGAGTAGATACCTAATACAGTCCCAAGTATTGCATTTTTCTATTTGTCTTTGAGAGTAGATACCTAATACAGTCCCAAGTACTGCATTTTTCTATTTGCCTTTGAGAGTAGATACCTAATACAGTCCCAAGTATTGCATTTTTCTATTTGCTTTTGAGAGTAGATACCTAATACAGTCCCAAGTATTGCATTTTTCTATTTGCCTTTGAGAGTAGATACCTAATACGTCCAGCCTCCCAGATTCTCCTGACCTTCCCAGAGAATGCTGGTGAAGCCCATCGCCTTACCACAGCAACCACAGAGCTCACGGCACTCTGGTGGCCCAGGAACTGACCAAGCTGCTGTCCTGACTCCAGATTCCAGAGTCCCACAGAACCATCACTAGAGCAGGAGACCTGCAGCCAAAAGGGAAGGAGCAAGACCATCAGCATTCCTGTAGCTCTGGCTCTGGCGGGCCTGGAACTCGCTATGCTAGGACTAAAGGACTGCGGCACCAGGCGGGGTCCTTCCCTATCTCTCCTTGTTAAAGAAACGACATAAGAGGGGCTGGAGAGACGCCTCAGTGGTTAAAAGCATGGTCTGCTCTTCCAGAGGACCCAGGTTCAAGTCTCAGCAACCACATGGCGGCTCACATATACCTGCAACTCCAGTTCCAGGGCTCTGCCCCCCTCACACAGACACACATGCAGGCAAATCACCGAGGAACATTAAATAAGTTACATATGTGATAAAAAACAAAACAACATAAGAACTCTACATAGGGAAAATGTGCTTTACAAACCCTGAGAAAATACTCTGAGATTTAGAAATCTTTCACTCTCAGGCATTCCAAAGCTGGAGAGACCACACTGTGTTCTTGTCAGGAACACGGGCTTTGGGGCTGGGGATGGCTCCAATTGCAAAATTTGCTCTGTTCTAGAAGACAGAAATTCGCCCCTCCACACACATATCAGGTAGCTCACAAGGACCGGTAACTCTGGATTCAGTGATCCACACCCTCTTCTGGCCTCCATAGGCATGGCACGCACATGCACAAACCCACACACATACGCATTAAAAACATCATTTAAAAAATTTTAATCTTGGGGCTGGAGAGATGGCTCAGAGGTTAAAAGCACCTGACTGCTCTTCCAGAGGTCCTGAGTTCAATTCCCAGCAACCACATGATGGCTCACAACCATCTGTAGTGAGATCTGGCGCCCTCTCCTGGCCTACAGGCATACATGTAGGAGGAAAGATGTATATCTTTAAAAAAATGTTAACCTTAAAATAAAAAGGGCATGGGCTAGATGGCAGAGCACCTGCCTAGAACACGCAAGGCCTTGGGTTCAATATCCAACACCAAAAGGGCAGAGGGGGCTTTTCTACCAGAATGTTTACTGGTTCAGGGATGGTGGAATGGCTCAGTAGGTAAAGGTGTTTGTCACCACGCCTGACAACCTAAATTCAGTTCCTAGAACCCAGATGCGAAAGAGCACTGCCTACTAAAAGTTGTCTTTTGACTTCCATGTACCACAGTGGTACAGCCACACACACACACACACACACACACACACACGCACACACACACACGCACACACACACGTGCACACACACACGTGCGCACACACACACGTGCGCGCACACACACGCACACACACACGTGCGCACACACACACACGTGCGCGCACACACACACACGCACACACACACATGCGCGCACACACACACACACGTGCGCACACACACGCACACACACACGTGCGCACACACACGTGCGCACACACACGCACACACACGTGCACACACACGTGCGCGCACACACACGTGCGCGCACACACACGTGCACACACACACATACACACACGTGCGCACACACACACACACGTGCGCGCGCACACACACACACGCACACACACACAAAGTGTAAAGAGTTAAAACAAAAAAGAACTCGTGTTAGCTCAGCTTTATCACTACATGACCTTGAAAATGCTTTTCTGGGGTCAGTGTTCTTATCTGTGAAGAAGACATAACGGTAGTCACTACTTTACAGGGGATCGCAAGGATTAATCATGCTAATAAGCAAAACTGAGCTCGAGTCCAACCTATGTGCCCTGAGGATGTCGGCAGACTAGCATTACCAGCTGCTAGAAAAGTCTGAAGTGGAGACTGCTTGCCCCCAGGTTACTTGCCGGCCCTGCGCATTCTCCCCGTCCCTTCACTCACCAGCATGTTATCTTTGGTCCATGCACAGCCAGTGATCCAGTCACGGTGACAGGAAGTGAGGGAGTGAATCAGAAGAGGGGTTTGGGCTGTCTTCACGTCCCAGCAGAGAAGATTCTGGGCAGGCAAGGACAGGGATCCATCAGGACACACAGACCATGGCAACGAACGAACGTCGAAGCAATTTCAGATAGTGTGGCTGTTTTGTTTTTGACAAAGTCTCCTGTGTCCTAAGCTGGCCCTGGACTAATGATCAATGACCTCCTGACCCTCCTGACTTCATCTTCTACGTACTGAGACCAAGGTCGGTGCCACCACAACTGGTTGCAAGCAGCGAGTTTTAAAGGGGGAGAAAACGTGTGAGGCATGCCGGCAGACCCCCCTGCAGGGTCAGCAGACCAAGAAGGAGGAGTGTTGGGCCCCAACCCCACCGGGTCTCTGTGAGTTGCTGGTCAGCCTACAAGTGCAACTTGTTTTCCAGTCCAATTGCTTCCTGTTTTCTAGTCCTGGCTTACTGCCCTGGCCTTGACCCTCTGACATCAACATTCAGCAGGAGGAAAACACGCTCTCTTCTACCTGGGGTTTTTCCACTGTGCTGTAAACCTGTATATAAAGCTCCTCCCTCCTACAAGAGAGAGAGCTCTTAGCATTTATAATGAAGACGCGCACACACTCTCCTGGCAATAAAGGCAGCACATGCATTCTCCTAGTACAAACAGCTGGACGTCTGGTCTTTCTTTCCTGATACCTTGGAGTTGCTTGTGGCGCTGGCGCCGCAGAGGAGAAAGCAATGGGAAATGGACTGTGGGACCCCGGGGTCACGCCCTTCTGCTGCTCACCCGATCCCTGCCCACAGTGGCCAAAATGCCTCCATCGGGGCTGAAGCTACAGCAACACACTGGGCCCTCATGTCCCCGGAGTTCGGCATAACAGGAAAAGTCTTCTCTCTTGCCTGGCTGCGTCAGCAGCTGCCTGGGCCATAGCCGCACTGTGAAATCCTCTGCGTTGGAAACAGAAAGGGAAGTGTTTCCTGGACACCAAAGCAAGACTGGCCTAGGGGGCCAGAGGGAACCACAGGAGCACAGCATGGCACCCAGGAACACAGCTCCGGGGAAGTGAGATGGTGCACCCCAGAATGTGCACAGGCCCCGGGCAAGGTCAGACACATGTAAGCACACAGCACAGGAATGTTCTAAATCACCAGAATGTGCACAGGCCCTGGGCAAGGTCAGACACACGTAAGCACACAGCACGGGAATTCCCTGCACCCCATAATGTACACCAGACCCCAGGCAAGGTCAGACACACGTAAGCACACAGCACAGGAATGTTCTAAATCACCAGAATGTGCACAGGCCCTGGGCAAGGTCAGACACCACATAACAGCACGGGAATGCCCTGCACCCCAGAATGTGCACAGGCCCCAGGCAAGGTCAGACACACATAGGCACACAGCAGGGAACACCCTGCACCCCAGCTCCGGCTTGGCAGGGTCAGGAAGGTGGCACCATGCATCTTCATTTCCAGCGACACTTCTCACAGCAGCTGCTGCAGAAGCTACGATTCTCAAGGCCTCGATGTTGCTTTCACCTCACCATCCGTGAGGACAACATCTCTCTCCTCCAGAGGAGCAAGGCCTTTCTGCACTCCCTCTCCTCCCTCCCCTTCTCTACTCTTTCTAAAGCAGTCTAGAGTGAGTGTGTAAGACGAACACATTCAAAAGCATTTCAAAGGTTGTAAGGAAGAACTGTATGTGCTTGGGTTTTGACGAGCGCGTGTAACTAGTTATAGATTGGAGGGTGACACCAGCACACTTCAAAGAAATGAGTCAGTAACACTGCTCAGAAGTACCGGAGGCAGAAGCCAAGAGTTCCTGGGAGGTGGCCAGTCCAAGCACAGGCTTCTGGTGTCGGAACAGCAGCCACAGGGGATGGAGGGAGTGTCCCTTGATCATCCAGCCACGCAGGGATCCATCTTCTGCGCCACTCACCAAAACGCTGGGACTGAGCCAGACTAGTGCGGACACTGCCACGTTTAGCTCTTGACCCTGAGTCTCCTGGGAGCCTAGAAAATGGAAGACAAACATTTGGGAAAAGAAGTGAGGCAGCGGGTACCTCCTTTCCAAGGGAGCCAGCCCGTCCACTCCCCCTCTGATACCTGAAGAAATGTTGTAGATCTTGATGCCATCCTCTCGGTACCCAACAGCCACCTGGCCACCATCTGGGTTGAGAGCCACAGAGAGCGCAGGAGACAGAGGAAAAGAGCCCAGGCAACCCCGGGGCCGGCCAAGAAATCCTGACCATAACTGAGCCTAGGATGCCAGAAAAGAGTTTAGAGATACTCACCTCTGCTGCCTGGCCCCCATCCCCTATGACATCTTCCGTCAAGAGACTTCAGAAAATCTCCCTCACCAATCAAACTCCCCCAGGGATTCTCAACAAAGGCTCCCAGCACCACCTGAACACACCCCTGCTTTTGCTCCTCTGTCCCGGAGCCCACCGCAGGCCCTCTGCAAGCTCACCTTGCCATCTTCTCCAGCCGTCAGGAACCGGTCTCCAGCTTGCAAGAAGAGAACAGCAGCAATGGAGCCGCCGTGCGCAGGGAAGGCCGCCAGCCGAGCGCCCTCTTGCCAGGCCCACAGCTCCGCTGCCCCGTCTACCCTGCCTACGGCCACAGACTTCCCAGGTGCACTGAATGCCAGAGCACGGACAGAGGCTCCTGGGGCTCCTAGTTCCTAGATGAGGATGCAGAAACAGGAACACCAGGGCCTGTTCTCAACATAGGCTCAAAAGCACATGGAACGCAGCTGTCACTCTCCACTTCACTCCCGTCCTGTGAGTTCTCCCCGAGAGCAACACGGAACCTTTTTGTCTTAACCCTTTTTTTTTTTTAAGTTTTTTTTCTATTTTACATACCAACCCCAGTTCCTCCTCCCTCCCTTTATCCTGACCCCTGACCTCCCTCCCTTCCCGCCCCCCATCTACTCCTCAGAAGGGGTAAGGACCAAGCCCCCCCCCCACACACACACTGTATCATGGCTGATCGAGGTAGCCAACCGCAGGGAATGGGCTCCAAAAAGCCAGCTCATGCCCCACGCAGGACCTTCTTACCTTGATGACTTTGAGTCCATCCGCTTGGAAGAAGGTAATGCTGCCAGCCCAGCTGCCTGTGGCTACCACCTGGCCCTCTGGGTGGAAGGCAACGCAGTTCAGGGATTTGGGACAGGTGTGCCGGAAGGCCAGCTGTCCGTCTACTGTGTCCCACAGCTGGAGATGAGAGAGAAGAGGAATCGGGGTGCCGGGCACAAATGGCAGTGCTTCCCAGCCCCAGAGCTCCTGAGGGCCGCCGTATCTAGTCCCCTGCCTCAGCAAACTTCCCCAGGACCGGCAGTCAGGAGTTCTATCATACTGAGCAACAAGTGAGGTTTGACTCAGGGTTGAGGGTCACTTTTTGTTACCTTTAGGTAACCTCCCAAACACACGGTGGCCAGCAGGTGCCGGTCCGGGCTTAGGCAGCAGCCAGTGATTTGGTGTTGGTGGGCCTTGGTTTGGAACACCCTGTGCAGGAAGACAAAGTCAGGGTCCTGGGGTCATCTGGCAATTAGGCTTCCTCCTCAGGCCTTTCTCTCAGGGCTTCTCACTCGGAAACGCGAGGGAGCCGCTCACCAGCAGCCATGCTGCAGGTTCCAAAGCTCCAGGAGTCCATCGAAGGTAGTAAGGAAAAGCGCGCTGTCCGAGAGGAACACCAAAGAGGAGATCCCATCACAGCTGCTCACCAGCGACTTCTCCTCCTGTAACAGCCGGTTGGGAAGCGTGGTTCAGGCAAGTCCCTAAGTTTCCATCACCAACCCATTCCAGCCACTAACAGGGAGGCCAAGGCAAGGCAAAAAAAGAGCTCAAGTCTCGGCTGCCTACCCAGCCCAGCCCAAGCGCAGGTTCAAGTGAACCTCACAATCAAAGCAGGCCCCAAACCACAGACTTGAAGGGCTCTGGGGAAGGGTATTACACAAATGCATGCACACAGGTGAGGGGTGATGTGGGCAAGAAGAGAAAGGCGTGTCTACGTCTCCTCTCTCCAGTCTGGTATCACGGGCTGCTGCAATCATCCGCAGCAACTTATGGGGCCCTTCTCTCCCGTGCCGTTGCTGGGCTCCTTGTGCAAACCAGAAGGCCTGCCTTTTTCTATCCTACGTCATCTAGCTACACAACTACCATAGGTCTTATTATGTGAGCAACTGGGCTCTGGCTCTGTGTTCCCCTGAATCCCAAGTAACATGGCTTGAGCGGAGCCAGACAGCAATACTGCACAGCTGTATCTGCCATTTGAGTTTCGTTGTGTTCCATGTAATCCCAGGTGGCCTTGAACTTAACAGGCAGCCCAGGCTGACTCTGAGCTCCCGGTCCCCCTGCCCCAGCCTCCCTGCTGCTGGGATTACATTGTGAACCTTCCAACTGTAGAATGACCCTTTGACCAAGATGTCTAATTTGATAGGAAGTTGAACGATCAGCCAGGGTTTTAAGGATGCACAGGCTTTGCCTAGGCCTTCAGGTCACTATGTGAGGGTTTTCTGACGGTCACCCTGCCCTGCCTTCCGAGTCATACCTGCCAGGTACTCAAGTCCAGCAGGTAAATTGTCCCATTGGCAGTGCCCACGGCTGCTCTTTGTCCGTTAGGGGATAAGGCCACAGCGGTTGGAGAGGAAATTGCCAGAGACAAGCTAGAGGGGGGAGGAAGAAGGAGGAGGAGGAGGAAGTAGGGAAAGACAGCCAATGGGAATCGGCTTCTGCCATTCTGTGCCCGAACCCCTCTCCATGGTGGCTCTAGTCTGCCCTTTCTTTTTCTCTGAACAGCCTACCAGACTGGGGCCAAGGGTCTCACCTTTGCTGGTCTTTCAAGGTCTGGGGCTTATTGATCCACCGTAGTGTAGACTGGAGAGGCCATCGCAGGGTGAGCAGGGGGGCCTGGCAGCACACAGGAGACTCTGCAGGCTGGCTGGCTGCCTGCTGGAGCAGGAGCAGAGGATACTGGGCAAGGAGCAAAGCCTGCTGTCTCAGGAAGGTATGGAAGGCAGCAACATCTACATCCAGCGGCTCTGGGTTCGCTCCGGATGTGGAAGAAGCTGGTTTAAAAGCGGAGAGATTGAGAGTAGCTGAGATGGCTCAGTGGGTTGGAGAGCTTGCGGCCCGAACATGAGTCCCGAGTTCAGAGTCCCAGCACCTACATAAAAAGCCCGGTGTGCCACACGCGCCTGTAACTCTAGTGCTGGTGTTGGGAGCTGGGACAGAGAAGACAGGAGAACCACTGGATCTTGTTAGCCATCAGCTTACCAAAACACAGTGAGCTCCATGGAGTAAGGTGGAGAGCAACAGACTACAACTAACAGCAGCTCTAGCCTCTATAGGTGACTGTGTGCAGTATTCACACACACACACACACACTCTCTCTCTCTATAGGTGACTGTGTGCAGTATTCACACACACACACTCTCTCTCTATAGGTGACTGTGTGCAGTATTCACACACATACTCTATAGGTGACTGTGTGCAGTATTCACACACACACTCTATAGGTGACTGTGAGCAGTATTCACACACACACACACTCTCTCTCTCTATAGGTGACTGTGTGCAGTATTCACACACACACACACTCTCTCTCTATAGGTGACTGTGTGCAGTATTCACACACACACATACTCTATAGGTGACTGTGTGCAGTATTCACACACACACTCTATAGGTGATTGTGTGCAGTATTCACACACTCTCTATAGGTGACTGTGTGCAGTATTCACACACACACTCTATGGGTGACTGTGTGCAGTATTCACACACACACTCTATAGGTGACTGTGTGCAGTATTCACACACATACTCTCTATAGGTGACTGTGTGCAGTAGTGCAGTATTCTCACACACACATACTCTATAGGTGACTGAGTGCAGTATTCACACACACACTCCATAGGTGACTGTGAGCAGTATTCACACACACACTCTATAGGTGATTGTGTGCTGTATTCACACACACACTCTCTCTATAGGTGACTGTGCAGTATTCACACACACTCTCTATAGGTGACTGTGAGCAGTATTCACACACACACTCTATAGGTGACTGAGTGCAGTATTCACACACTCTCTCTCTATAGGTGACTTGTGCAGTATTCACACACACACTCTCTCTCTATAGGTGACTGTGTGCAGTAGTGCAGTATTCTCACACACACATACTCTATAGGTGACTGTGTGCAGTATTCACACACACACACACTCTCTCTCTATAGGTGACTGTGAGCAGTATTCACACACACACACACACTCTCTATATATATAGGTGACTGTGTGCAGTATTCACACACTCTCTATAGGTGACGGTGTGCAGTACTCAAACACACACATACTCTATAGGTGACTGTGTGCAGTATTCACACACACTCTCTATAGGTGACTGTGTGCAGTATTCACACACACTCTCTATAGGTGACTGTGAGCAGTATTCACACACACACACACACTCTATAGGTGACTGTGAGCAGTATTCACACACACACTCTATAGGTGACTGTGTGCAGTATTCACACACTCTCTATAGGTGACTGTGTGCAGTAGTGCAGTATTCTCACACACACATACTCTATAGGTGACTGAGTGCAGTATTCACACACACACTCTATAGGTGACTGTGAGCAGTATTCACACACACACACACTCTATAGGTGATTGTGTGCTGTATTCACACACACTCTCTCTCTATAGGTGACTGTGCAGTATTCACACACACTCTCTATAGGTGACTGTGAGCAGTATTCACACACTCTATAGGTGACTGAGTGCAGTATTCACACACTCTCTCTCTATAGGTGACTGTGTGCAGTATTCACACACACACTCTCTCTCTATAGGTGACTGTGTGCAGTAGTGCAGTATTCTCACACACACATACTCTATAGGTGACTGTGTGCAGTATTCACACACACACACACTCTCTCTCTCTATAGGTGACTGTGAGCAGTATTCACACACACACACACACTCTCTCTCTATATAGGTGACTGTGTGCAGTATTCACACACACACACTCTCTCTCTATAGGTGACTGTGTGCAGTATTCACACACACTCTCTATAGGTGACGGTGTGCAGTACTCAAACACACACATACTCTATAGGTGACTGTGTGCAGTATTCACACACACATACTCTATAGGTGACTGTGTGCAGTATTCACACACACTCTCTATAGGTGACTGTGAGCAGTATTCACACACACACTCTATAGGTGACTGTGTGCAGTATTCACACACTCTCTATAGGTGACTGTGTGCAGTAGTGCAGTATTCTCACACACACATACTCTATAGGTGACTGAGTGCAGTATTCACACACACACTCTATAGGTGACTGTGAGCAGTATTCACACACACACACTCTATAGGTGATTGTGTGCTGTATTCACACACATCTCTCTCTATAGGTGACTGTGCAGTATTCACACACACTCTCTATAGGTGACTGTGAGCAGTATTCACACACACTCTATAGGTGACTGAGTGCAGTATTCACACACTCTCTCTCTATAGGTGACTGTGTGCAGTATTCACACACACACTCTATAGGTGACTGTGTGCAGTATTCACACACTCTCTATAGGTGACTGTGTGCAGTAGTGCAGTATTCTCACACACACATACTCTATAGGTGACTGAGTGCAGTATTCACACACACACTCTATAGGTGACTGTGAGCAGTATTCACACACACACACTCTATAGGTGATTGTGTGCTGTATTCACACACACTCTCTCTCTATAGGTGACTGTGCAGTATTCACACACACTCTCTATAGGTGACTGTGAGCAGTATTCACACACTATAGGTGACTGAGTGCAGTATTCACACACTCTCTCTCTATAGGTGACTGTGTGCAGTATTCACACACACACTCTCTATAGGTGACTGTGTGCAGTAGTGCAGTATTCTCACACACACATACTCTATAGGTGACTGAGTGCAGTATTCACACACACACACACTCTCTCTCTCTATAGGTGACTGTGTGCAGTATTCACACACACACTCTCTATAGGTGACTGTGAGCAGTATTCACACACACTCTCTATAGGTGACTGTGAGCAGTATTCACACACACACACTCTCTCTCTCTATAGGTGACTGTGTGCAGTATTCACACACACACTCTATAGGTGACTGTGAGCAGTATTCACACACTCTCTCTATAGGTGACTGTGAGCAGTATTCACACACACACACACACACACTCTCTCTCTATAGGTGACTGTGTGCAGTATTCACACACACACTCTATAGGTGACTGTGTGCAGTAGTGCAGTATTCTCACACACACATACTCTATAGGTGACTGAGTGCAGTATTCACACACACACTCTATAGGTGACTGTGAGCAGTATTCACACACACACTCTATAGGTGATTGTGTGCTGTATTCACACACACTCTCTCTCTATAGGTGACTGTGCAGTATTCACACACACTCTCTATAGGTGACTGTGAGCAGTATTCACACACACTCTATAGGTGACTGAGTGCAGTATTCACACACTCTCTCTCTATAGGTGACTGTGTGCAGTATTCACACACACACTCTATAGGTGACTGTGTGCAGTATTCACACACTCTCTATAGGTGACTGTGTGCAGTAGTGCAGTATTCTCACACACACATACTCTATAGGTGACTGAGTGCAGTATTCACACACACACTCTATAGGTGACTGTGAGCAGTATTCACACACACACACTCTATAGGTGATTGTGTGCTGTATTCACACACACTCTCTCTCTATAGGTGACTGTGCAGTATTCACACACACTCTCTATAGGTGACTGTGAGCAGTATTCACACACACTCTATAGGTGACTGAGTGCAGTATTCACACACTCTCTCTCTATAGGTGACTGTGTGCAGTATTCACACACACACTCTCTATAGGTGACTGTGTGCAGTAGTGCAGTATTCTCACACACACATACTCTATAGGTGACTGAGTGCAGTATTCACACACACACACACTCTCTCTCTCTATAGGTGACTGTGTGCAGTATTCACACACACACTCTCTATAGGTGACTGTGAGCAGTATTCACACACACTCTCTATAGGTGACTGTGAGCAGTATTCACACACACACATCTCTCTCTCTATAGGTGACTGTGTGCAGTATTCACACACACACTCTATAGGTGACTGTGAGCAGTATTCACACACTCTCTCTATAGGTGACTGTGAGCAGTATTCACACACACACACACACACACTCTCTCTCTATAGGTGACTGTGTGCAGTATTCACACACACACTCTATAGGTGACTGTGTGCAGTAGTGCAGTATTCTCACACACACATACTCTATAGGTGACTGAGTGCAGTATTCACACACACACTCTATAGGTGACTGTGAGCAGTATTCACACACACACACTCTATAGGTGATTGTGTGCTGTATTCACACACACTCTCTCTCTATAGGTGACTGTGCAGTATTCACACACACTCTCTATAGGTGACTGTGAGCAGTATTCACACACACTCTATAGGTGACTGAGTGCAGTATTCACACACTCTCTCTCTATAGGTGACTGTGTGCAGTATTCACACACACACTCTATAGGTGACTGTGTGCAGTATTCACACACTCTCTATAGGTGACTGTGTGCAGTAGTGCAGTATTCTCACACACACATACTCTATAGGTGACTGAGTGCAGTATTCACACACACACTCTATAGGTGACTGTGAGCAGTATTCACACACACACACTCTATAGGTGATTGTGTGCTGTATTCACACACACTCTCTCTCTATAGGTGACTGTGTGCAGTATTCACACACACTCTCTATAGGTGACTGAGTGCAGTATTCACACACTCTCTCTCTATAGGTGACTGTGTGCAGTATTCACACACACACTCTCTATAGGTGACTGTGTGCAGTAGTGCAGTATTCTCACACACACATACTCTATAGGTGACTGAGTGCAGTATTCACACACACACACACTCTCTCTCTATAGGTGACTGTGTGCAGTATTCACACACACACTCTCTATAGGTGACTGTGAGCAGTATTCACACACACTCTCTATAGGTGACTGTGAGCAGTATTCACACACACACACTCTCTCTCTCTATAGGTGACTGTGTGCAGTATTCACACACACACTCTATAGGTGACTGTGAGCAGTATTCACACACTCTCTCTATAGGTGACTGTGAGCAGTATTCACACACACACACACACACACTCTCTCTCTATAGGTGACTGTGTGCAGTATTCACACACACACTCTATAGGTGACTGTGTGCAGTAGTGCAGTATTCACACACATACTCTATAGGTGACTGAGTGCAGTATTCACACACACACTCTATAGGTGACTGTGAGCAGTATTCACACACACACACTCTATAGGTGATTGTGTGCTGTATTCACACACACTCTCTCTCTATAGGTGACTGTGCAGTATTCACACACACTCTCTATAGGTGACTGTGAGCAGTATTCACACACACTCTATAGGTGACTGAGTGCAGTATTCACACACTCTCTCTCTATAGGTGACTGTGTGCAGTATTCACACACACACTCTCTATAGGTGACTGTGTGCAGTAGTGCAGTATTCTCACACACACATACTCTATAGGTGACTGAGTGCAGTATTCACACACACACACACTCTCTCTCTCTATAGGTGACTGTGTGCAGTATTCACACACACACTCTCTATAGGTGACTGTGAGCAGTATTCACACACACTCTCTATAGGTGACTGTGAGCAGTATTCACACACACACACTCTCTCTCTCTATAGGTGACTGTGTGCAGTATTCACACACACACTCTATAGGTGACTGTGAGCAGTATTCACACACTCTCTCTATAGGTGACTGTGAGCAGTATTCACACACACACACACACACACTCTCTCTCTATAGGTGACTGTGTGCAGTATTCACACACACACTCTATAGGTGACTGTGTGCAGTAGTGCAGTATTCTCACACACACATACTCTATAGGTGACTGTGTGCAGTACTCACACACATACACGCACACTCACACAAACACACACACATACACTCATACACATACTCATATACACACACAGAAATACACAATACAAAATGCACACCCCCCAATGGAGTGGAGGCTAGAGAGAAGACATTATCATTAGGAAGCCAGCCTAGACTCCATTAACCTCAGTAACTCCGTTAACCAAGGAAAATTATACGGTGTATTTAAAATTCTAAGTCTCAAAGTGTGACCCTCTGAACTTTATATCAGAAACACATATTCAAAATATGAAGCTTTGGGTCTCCCTGCAGACCTAGGGAAGTGGAATCTTGTGACCTTAGAATCTACAATTTTAACAAACTTCCTACATAATTTACTTCAGTATAAACTTAGAAACTCTACCTAGGAGGTTTAAGCAAAAGGAATCATTTGCAAAAACAACAACAAAGGAAAAAAAAAGAATCATTTGCTTATACCCGTGCCATTTTCAAGTTGGAATGGAAATTTGGCTATGTTTATTTTGCACTTCCCCTTGAGCAGGGCATCCCATAGCTCAAAAGAAAAACCCAGTGACTTATCTCACCATAGAGCACATGGGCCTCCAAGAGGTCAGAGATTAGACCCACTTCCAGATACGCAGCTACCACGTGGAGATTGGTGAGGAGGTCTGCAAGGAGATCAAGGTTCCCACTCTGGAGCTAGGGGGAGCACATTGGATTCGTTAGGATATGAAGGAGCTGGTGAGGAGCTATGGGCTCATCCTAGGGTGCGCCTACGCGTTCGGGACTTACACCCAGGACCTGAGACAAATCCGGGGAAGCAGGAAAACACCAAGAAGGTAGAGGAGTCTGTAAGGAGGCTAATTTCACTGGTGGGATTGGTGGGTAAGGACAGGGGAGCCTAAGCCTTAGCCCACGGACTAGGGAATCTATGAGGTATGGGGACTAACCAGGTGGTAAGGCAAATCTTTCAGAGCCTCAGGAGGGCAACTTCGGAAGGTGCCCGAGGCATCGGGATCACAGATCCTCCAGAAGTGAGCTGCAAGAACAGACATTGAGAAGGGGTTATCCTCGCAGCATCTCCAGGGTCTTAGGCTGCAGCAGTTACCCACCCAGCGGCCAGGGTGTACGGTCTTGCCCTCCAGGTCCAAGCCTTATACCCCCGCCCCCCGCCCATGCTGACACAGGCTGCCATCACCTGCAATGAGGAGATGTGCGGTCTTTTCTAGCCCCAGCATTTTCCCATAGCGACGTTTAACTGCCGTCCTCAGAGGCCCGTCAGAGAGGCACAGACGGGCACCGGGGCGCTCCACAGGGCCCTCCTGTAGTAAGCTGTCCTCGAGAGAAGAGGGGAGAAGAGTAAGGAGGGAGAAATAGAGCCAGCCGGTGAACAAGCGAGCACGGCCGTGTGCGAGCATTCCCACCGCAGAATGGTAACTGGACCAGCGGCACTCAGGACCAGGGAGGCAAGCCTCGGGGCTATCCCAAAGAGTCACCGGCTGACTGGAGAAGCGGTGGGGCTGGCGGAAGCTCAGCCGGGGCAGCATTACCTTCGCAGACTCTGGACCAGGTAGGCAAATGGACCCGATGGGTAAAGGTTTCTACTGTGCCCGGCATCCATTGCTTCTTCCCAGCTCTTAATCTCCTTGGGCAAACTCAGCCACGTGCTCAGCACTTCGTGCAGCTGGTCCGCGGTCAGACCTGAAACCGTAAACTCTCAGACAACCCAAGCCGCACAGGGACTCCGTCTCCATGACACGTGGCCCCTCCCGGCACCCCTGGCTAAGATCCCACCTGAACTAAGGTCCCCCAATAGCTGCGCCCCCAGCCTCCCACCCTTCCCGGGGGGATCGCTGACCACTCCGCGTGACCCCAAGGGCAGCCAGAGCTCGAGGAAGGACTTCGTGGCCATGCTCTTGCTCCAAGGTGCTCAGGAGGTGCTGCATCATCAGTGGGAGGGTGCCGGGCAGGGTTCGAAGCCTCTCAGACACCTGGGAGAAGAAGAAGAGCCGGGCCCCCGTCAGCAGGGGGCGGGGGAGGCAGAGAGGTGCCGGGTGGGACAGGGGGGTACGGAGTGGCGTGGACTACAGCGGGAAGGAAGGAAAAGGTAAAGAAAACCAGTTGAGAGAAACGCAGGGGTCACGCAAAGATAGGGAGGCCAGAGACAGCCGACGGTGAGAGTTGATGCTCAGCGCTGATCTTCAACTTGACGCTGATCTTCAACTTGACGCTGGTCTAGAAGCACCTGGCGGATGGCGCTCCAGGCACACCTGCGGGGAGTTGCCTTGGCTACATTAACCAAGGTGGTGGGAAGAGCTACTCAAGGGGGGGGGAGGGGCGGAGCCAACCCCTGGGTGGTTCTTGGACTAGAAAAGAAGCCAGAGGGGCGGAAAGACGGCTCAGCAGTTAAGAGCGCTTGTTGCAACCAGGCGGTGGTGGCGCTCGCCTTTAATCCCAGCACTCGGGAGGCAGAGGCAGGCGGATCTCTGTGAGTTCGAGGCCGGGCTGGACCGACAGCCTCCCAAACAATACAGAGAAACCCCCCCCCCCAAAAAAGAGCGTTTGTTGCTCTAGGAGAAGACTTGAGGTTTAGTTCCCAGGCCCACGTGATGTTCACAACCGTCTGCAACTCCAGCTCCAGGGTCTGATGCCCTCTTCTGACCTCTTGGGGCACCAAGCACACACACACACAGGTCAGACACTCACACATAAGATGCACTATGCTAAGCGCCAGCACGGCCTCACCCCTCTCTGCTTCCTGGCGCAGGCTCCTCTTGGCCTCCCCACCATGATGCACTATACCCATGAACTGTGTGTGAGCCGAAGAAATCCTGACACCCTTAAGCAGCCTTTGTCAGGGCCTCATCACAGAGAAAGAAAACGAGAGTAAGAAAATAAAAGCAAGAAGCTTCAAAAAGCAACAAGGACTTTATCGGGAACCTGGACGGGGCCTATTTGTGTGATAGTTTGGCCAAGAATCGGGTTTCGTTCTGACCGTGCCCTGAGAACTTGCGGTGAAAAGACCTACCTGCTGTGTACCTACTGTGGGTGGCGCCATTCCCTTGGCTGATAAACTACGCTGTGTTGGAAAGCAAAAGAGGGCCGAGAACAAGCATTTACAGCGGCTCTTGGCTGCGCGACTGCAGGCGCGATCAGCTACCCCAAGCTCCTACCACTACAGCAACCCCGAGACAACAGACCATATTCTAGAACCGTGAGACAGATAAACCCCTCCTAAGCTGCTTGTGTCAGGGTTATTTTATGGTTAACAGCAGAAAAGTAACGAAGACAGACAGGCACGGGGCCCAAGGAGGCTAACAGCGATGGGAAATGTGTTAGCACTTTGTGGGTAAGGAACAAACCAACCTGCTCGTAGAGCGTGAAGAGCCTCAGGTAGTCAGTGACCAGGTGCAGGTACAGAGGCAGACCTGAGCCCTGCTTTACCAGCAGCAGTCGCATCTGGGGAGATTTGGGGGGCTCAGCACAGGGGCGAGGGAGAGCCCGCTGTAGCTTTCTACACCAAGCTTACCGCCAAGAGCCTCCTCCTCTGAGAGTCGGATTAGGGGACGGGCACATCACACCACCTCAAAATACACTCCCCTCCTACTTTCCAGCCAGATCCTGTCAGGAAAACTTCCCCGGTCCAGGCTGATGCCCCTCATAATTCTACTCCCCCTCCCCAGGTACACCGTTCACCACGGCAACGCCTGAGTGGTCGTACGAGTTATCCCGGGGCAGAGGGGTCTGGAGAAATCTACAGAGCGGCCCTAAGGAGGCAGCTAGCAGCCTCAGCAGCTGTACCCCCGGGGGTCCCCGATTCGCCCCACATCCCCACGAGTTCCGGTCTGGGTCCAACCTGGTTGTTAAAGGGCGACTCCTCCAGCCGTTTCCCGTACAGCGCTAGTTCTTCTCTCACAAGCTGAGCCCTCGAAGACGGGACCAAAGGCGCCAAGGACACCACGGAAACCGCCTGGCTCTGCTGAAGGGTCTCTCCCAGGCCCGAGTCGGTAGACACGCTCAGCACCAGGTGCACCCGCTGTGATGTTTGCACACAGGAACAGAGAGGTGGGGGGGGGGAAGAACAGCATTAACGAGGTCCCTCTCCCTACAGGGCACCCTCCAACCTTCCTCCTTTCTCAGTCGGGCCCCATACTCACCCGGGGAAGAGACCTGGGGACCCAGTCTGAAGTCAGCTGTCCATTCTGGCCCACCAACTTATCCGCCCCGTCGACAACAAGGACCAAGGTCTGGCCGGGTTCCAGTGACTGAGCAGATTTGAGGAGCAGCCTCTGCTGCAGTTCCCACACCAGGCCTCTGTGTGTGTGAAGAGGCCAGGGTCAGAGGTGGGGAAGCAGAGAGGCCAGGGTCAGAGGCAGGGGAGCAGAGAGGCCAGGGTCAGAGGCAGAGAGGCAGAGAGGCCAGGGTCAGAGGCAGGGAAGCAGAGAGGCCAGGGTCAGGAGCTGGGAAGCAGAGAGGCCAGGGTCAGGAGCTGGGAAGCAGAGAGGCCAGGGTCAGAGGCCGGGAGGCAGAGAGAGAGGCCAGGGTCAGAGGCGGGGAGCAGAGAGAGAGGCCAGGGTCAGAGGCGGGGAGCAGAGAGAGAGGCCAGGGTCAGAGGCAGGGAGCAGAGAGAGAGGCCAGGGTCAGAGGCGGGGAGCAGAGAGAGAGGCCAGGGTCAGAGGCGGGGAGCAGAGAGAGAGGCCAGGGTCAGAGGCGGGGAGCAGAGAGAGAGGCCAGGGTCAGAGGCGGGGAGCAGAGAGAGAGGCCAGGGTCAGAGGCGGGGAGCAGAGAGAGAGGCCAGGGTCAGAGGCGGGGAGCAGAGAGAGAGGCCAGGGTCAGAGGCGGGGAGCAGAGAGAGAGGCCAGGGTCAGAGGCGGGGAGCAGAGAGAGAGGCCAGGGTCAGAGGCGGGGAGCAGAGAGAGAGGCCAGGGTCAGAGGCGGGGAGCAGAGAGAGAGGCCAGGGTCAGAGGCGGGGAGCAGAGAGAGAGGCCAGGGTCAGAGGCGGGGAGCAGAGAGAGAGGCCAGGGTCAGAGGCGGGGAGCAGAGAGAGAGGCCAGGGTCAGAGGCGGGCAGGCAGAGAGGCCAGGGTCAGAGGCGGGGAGCAGAGAGAGAGGCCAGGGTCAGAGGCGGGGAGCAGAGAGAGAGGCCAGGGTCAGAGTCGGGGAGCAGAGAGGCCAACGGAGCCGGCTACTCTCGGGGCACGCACCTGTAAGTGCTGGGGAGGGCACTCTGCTCTTGCAGTTTTCGCTGCAGATAGGTACAGAGGCGTCTGAGAAGGGTGAGGGCGAGACACTGGTCAGGACGAGCTGCTGAGAAGTGGAAGAACACCGAGGCGGGGACGCTGCGCTGGTCGGGGGTCTGCAGAGCCGACACCAGGGAGGCCTGTGTGGGGCACAGCAAAACCATCTTTACAGTTTAGTGCGCGCACGGTGGTGTCCCGCGCCACCTCCGCGGCCCCGCGGCCCTTCCTCCTGCCTGAGCCGCGTACCAGGAAGGCAGTCTTTCCCTGTCCGGCCTGCCCAGTCACCAGGCTCAGCCTCCCACGGGGCAGCATGAGCTGTTGCACTGTATCCTGAAGGAGGCGTGGCCGCGCAGGACTCGGTGGGTTCTTCAGTTCCTGAAAGCTGGCCTGGATCAAATCGTCATCCAAGGAGGCCTCTGGCTGCTCCGACTGGGCCCCAGGCTGAGGGTCACGGGTGCTGGTTATGCTTTCATGTTCCTTAGGACCTCCTGGCCTAGACTCCCACCACCACCACCACCACCACCACCACCACCAACCCGCTTTCCACCCAAGACTACCAAGCTCGCTCTCTCCCGTCATCAGCACCCCTGCTGACCTGCAGGTAAAGCTTCCGGATCATGCTCCACACATCCTGGAGAACCAACTGCCCAAACTCCTCCAAGCCCCCAGTAAAGGGCCGGCCGGCTGCAACTCCTCCCCACTCACAGGAGTATCTGTAGGCAAAGCAAACGCAGTCAGAGCAGGGCTGGCTGGCCCCGCCACACCTCACCTGGATAGGTGCCACCGCCTCCCGAGGCTCACCTGCGACAGGTGACCTCTTTCTGTTTGTGTAGGTAGCTCTTCAGTTCTGAGACCCGACGTGCAGCCTCCTCCGACTCGGAAATGAAGTCAGGTTTCCAGGCATCTGGCACAGAGCTGACCACCAAAGACAGGCCAGGGGCGGGGCCCGACTCAGTGCCCAGCCTCCTGACCCAGCCAGGGGACAAGGCTCCTCTGGCTCCCCGGGAACTCGGCCCTCAGCTTGAGATCTGACTTGGGGTGGCAGAGACACGCTCTCTGAGGCCTGTTTCTCTTTCAGCACTGAACGCTGGGGGCTGAGGACTGAACCTGTCTGGCTTTCTGTGAAGGAGAATCTGGCTCGGCAGCAACAGAAGGTACCTGAGGAACCCAGGGTCCCGGAAGTAGATAAGAGCTTCAGTGGAGGGCTGCAAGCGTCGGCTACGGTTCAGGAACTGCATCACCTCCATCTCCGTCACAGAACGCCCTGAAGGGTACTGCTGGGCCTGCATGGAGAAGCCAAGGCACGGGCAGGGTCAGTCCCAAGGGTCAATCCATCCCTGGAAATCTTCAAAAGCCCGAGATCACCCTTATCTCAGTAAGCGTGTGTCCTTCCCGGAGACACAGGCAGTAGAACGTAGTTACAGCTGATGATTACCAAATGCTTGACACGGTTGGAGACTGAATTCAGAACCTTACATATGGCAGGCAAGTAAGTACTCTGCCACTAAGCTACATTCCCAGATCTTGGTTGGGGGTGTGGGGGGCGTGGCGGGCATGGGGGAGGTCTCACTATATGGCTCTGGCAGGTGTGGAACTTGCTATGTAAACAGTCTGGCTCAAACTCACACTCTCAGAGCTCCTCTGCCTCTGATTCCCCAGTGCTGGAATTAAAGGCGTGCGCCACCATGCTCTGCTTCTGACCGTTTTCATACCATTCCGGGATAACGATGGCCTGGAACCCCTGACCTGCCTACCCAACCTCAGGCACGCATAACTGCACCCAGCTATGTAAAATTCTACCGAGTGGTAACCTTGAAACACAGATGCTGTTTTTATTTAATATGTGTTGGAACTGAGGCTAATTTAGACCACCCCGTGTCCAAAAAGCCACACAACCTACAAACGTCCAAAGGGAGGGCTGAACCAGGCCTGTCTGGTGCCAAAGCTTAGCAGACCGAAGCTCCTTCCCATAGGGACCGCTTCGTCTAGGCCATGGTCTTGTACTGTTTTACTTCAAGACTCAAGGACCCGTTCGTTAGTGCATCGTTCCCCCGGTCAGGCTGGCTTTTCCCCACTCCTGTTTCCTTCTCCAGCCCCTGCAAGCTCTCTGTCTTACCCAGTGGAAGTGAGGATGGTCAGGCAGGTCATAGCTGGGGGGGATGTAGCCATAGCGGGAGCCCAGAATCCCCACAAGCAGCTGCGAGTTCTCCACCTCCCCGAGGCAAACTTCCAGTTGTCTGTGGGCATGACAACGGGGACAGGAAGGGGTCACTGGGGGCAGTTTCAAGCGATCCAGGCAAAAATACAGAGGAGGCAGGGCCCTGACTCATACCAGGCAAAGGGAGGGGAAGATGCTCCCACTGCCGTCCAAACGGCAAAGCCATGCCCTGCCCCTCATGTGTTCTTGAAGTCCCACCGTGATTACTTGGGTTGCATCCTCCCCTGCCTGACCCGGCCCCTCTTCCCTGTGTCCCTGTGTACCTGTTCCTCCGCGTCTCCTCCTCGGTGACACCCCAGCGCAGGTCAACGGCATGGAGGCAGATGCGGTGGGGGGACACCCGGGCCTGCAGGGCTGGCAGCACGGATCTTATCAGCAAGTCTCGCTCCCCATGCATGTCTCGAAAAGTGGATGAAATGAAAAGCCGGACGTTGCGCCACCTGGGGGCGAGGGAGGGTTGGGCTCAGCCCCCACCTCTAGGTCAGTCATAGGTGCAATCACCCTTCTGCACGTGACATAAACCCCTACAACAGGCAGCAGAAGGGTGTCTTACAGGCCTCCGGAGAATAACCTAGCTCTGGGACCAACTGCAAAAACCTGAAATTTGAGTTCTACTTGCCATTTCTCTTATGCGCCTCTTTCTTCAGAAAACCATTATTTTTTTTTAAATATTTATTTATTTCTTACATATACACCAGATTGAATTGTAGATGGTCGTGAGCCACCATGTGGTTGCTGGGAATTGAACTCAAGACCTCTGGAAGAGCAGTCAGTGCTCTTAACCTCTGAGCCACCTCTCCAGCCCCAGAAAACCATTATTACAAAGTTATTATTTGATCAGTGCAATACTCTGAGGCAAACTTTTTTTTTTTTTTTTTTTTTTTTTTTTTGGTTTTTCGAGACAGGGTTTCTCTGTGGCTTTGGAGGCTGTCCTGGAACTCGCTCTTGTAGACCAGTCTGGCCTCGAACTCACAGAGATCCACCTGCTCTCTGCTTCCTGAGTACTGGGATTAAAGTTCGAGGCAAACTTTAACCTCATCCTTAACTATATCTTTAAGAAGTTAAACAACCAATCTAAGCTATCACTTGGCAAAGCCTGTGTGAAAAGCCAGAACCTGTGCTCTAAACCTGTTACCTAAGCCCTGGCTATCTCTACAGGGAGTCCCCTGCCTTCTCTGCATTCAAACACTGGTTTGTTTTTGTTTTTGTTTTTCTCTAGTAAAGCAAGGACACAAACTGTCACAATCTGACAGTTTCCAGAAAGCCCCTGTCTGGGGAGGAGAAAACTGTCTTAGTAAATACAACAAATGCCACCTTAGCAGACAGAGTGGCAGTCACAGGATTTCTCCAGGTTCTGATTGATGGCAACCAGCCCAGTTCACCAAGACACAGAATCTCAACTAACCCACGCTGGGAAATAGGACCCAAGGGGCCCAGGTTGTCCTCTTCCAGGGGCCTGAGAGACAGGGCCTGTGTCTTCCCGGGGGGTGGGGGAATCTTGAATACTTTATCTAGTTGGTCCACGTGATCCAGAAGACGGGAAGATCCATGCTCTGCTATGAACCTAACAAAAAGCACCATGGGAACAGAATATTAGAGTTCAGAACCAGGAAGGTGCCCCAAGAGAAACAGGGAACAAAGACATGCCCGCCCAGTTCAGTGGGGCCCCTGAGGAAGACAGAAAAACTGCAGGCCTGTTAACCCAGGTCCACAGTCTTCAGCCTCAGCCAGAGGATCACAGGTTGAGGTCAGCCTGGGAGATGAGGCCCTCATCTCGAGACTAGCCAAACCAAAAAGATAACCATAAGCTGAGAAAGCACTCTTGAAAATAAATGAGGCTACAGAACACCAAAGCAGAAGGAAGACACCGGCCCCCGCCCCTCCCACTCATTGTGCATAGTATAAGATCCCTATTAGAAAACTGGCCCATGCCTTTTATCCCAGCACTCGGGAGGCAGAGATCTCTGTGAGTTCGAGGCCAGCCTGGTCTACAAGAGTTCCAGTCCAGGACAGGCTCCAAAGAAACCCTGAAGAGAAAGAAAGAAAGAAAGAAAGAAAGAAAGAAAGAAAGAAAGAAAGAAAGAAAGAAAGAAGGAAGGAAGGAAGGAAGGAAGGAAGGAAGGAAGGAAGGAGAGAGAGAGAGAGAGAGAGAGAGAGAGAGAGAGAGAGAGAGAGAGAGAGAGAGAGAGAGAGAGAGAACCTGGCTGAGCCAAGGTTACAGGTTAAGACTTTCCCTATCGTGGGTGATCAGCTCTGCACTAACTCCAAACAGCTCCCAGTTGCTTGAGGGTTCCCACCGTGAGTTGAAGAGCATGGGTGACATCCAAAGAAAACATAAAGCAGGGGAGAAACCACAAAGGTTAGAGAGCACCTGGAGCTCTTCCAGGGGACATGCGTTTGGCTCCCACCACCCACAGGTCCGCATGGATGAACCCGTGTGTTCGTAACTCCAGTTCCAGGGAATTTGACAACCTCTCTGACCTTAGTCACAGACATACACATACGCAGGCAAAACCCTCATACACATAAGATAAAACCAAGGAGTGCCATTTCTTATACCTCTTTTCCTTCCCTTTCTTATTTATTTATTTATTCATATTTGTTTTGAGTCAGGGTCTCAGTATGCAGCCTTGGCTATCCCAGAACTTAAGAGCTCTGCCTGCTACTGCTTCCCAAATGGCGGGAACAAAGGTTCCCTGTCTTTTTTTTGTTTTGTTTTGTTTTTTTCAAGACAGGGTTTCTCTATATTGTTTTGGAGGCTGTCCTGGAACTCGCTCGGTAGACCAGGCTGGCCTCGAACTCACAGAGATCCGCCTGCCTCTGCCTCCCGAGTGCTGGGATTAAAGGCGTGCGCCACCAACGCCCAGCTCCCTGTCTTTTTAAAAAATATCTTTTAAACATTTCAGTTATGCCTGTGTGGCTTCCTATACAAGACCTGAGCAAGTGCAACAGCCACAGGCCTACTAACATGGAAGAGGCAGATGACCCTAAACAAAAAAACCATAGGCAGTTAAGGGATGCTGAGAGCAGGAGACACAGCCTTCCCCGGGGACGAGCCCTCCAACTTTGTTATCCAAGACCCGTGATCAGACCTGAAATCATGCACATGCAAGTAACACCAAGCAAACTGAGCAAGCTGTTCTCATATATTCTTGCGTGCCTCTCTCTGTGTGTGTGTGTGTGTGTGTGTGTGTGTGTGTGCGCGCGCATAACAACAACAAAGAGAAGGAAACTACAAATTTGAGAGGAAGCAAGAAAAGTGGGACGTGGGAGGAGTTGGAGAAAGGAAAGAGAAGGGGAAGATGAAACAATTATAATTTCAAATGCTAAAAATATAAAGAAATAAATAAGGTTATGAGTGATAAAAACTCAAATATAAAATAAATTGCAAATAATAATTCAGTGAACAATCTCATTTTTTAAGAAAAAAATTATGTGTCAGTGTGTGTGTGTCTATGGATGTGTAAGCATAAAATGTAATATCTGTAGAGACCAGAGGCACCAAATCTCCTGGAGCTGCAGGCGGCCATTGGATCCCTCTGGACCTGGAGTTACAGGAAGTCTCGAGCCACCTGGCATGGGTACTGGGAACCAAACCCATGCCCTCTGCAAAGCAGAAGATGACCCAGTCCTCCAGCCCATGTTTCCTCCTTCTTACTAAGTATTCCGCAAGCCTGGATGAATAGGACGGAGCGGAAGATACAGGCTAAGCCTGGATGAATAGGACAGAGCGGGAGCACCACCTCCAGCCAGGAGATACAGGCTGCTGAGGGTGATCGAGCATTAAGACGGTGAAGGCTGGAGCCCCCATCACACTGTGCTGCTGTTAAGTCTAGACACCTGGGGAGGAAAAGAAGCCATCTTGGAAAAAGTAAGTAAGTGAGCTGACAGGCAGTGGAGACTGTCTAAAGGGCATTGTAACGCCAGGTCCATCCCGCTAACGCCCAGTCTACTCACTTGAGTATCCCATCGGTACAGCCTGAGAGCGTCACATCATTGGGATTCAAGTTTGCAGGTCTGGCAAAAGAAGAAGCAGTCACTAAACACCAAAACAGATGCCTGGAGCCAGGTGTGGGGGCTTACACCTGCAGTCCCGGCACCTGCCCCAGAGGTGGGGAAGACAGCAAGTTCAAAGCCAGCCCAGGCTACATACCCAGACTCTATTTCCCAGTACCTTAAGATACACACTCCATCTCTGTATAATAGGCTTGTGACCTGTGGCCATGTCACCCTGAGTGGCCAGAGTACAGCCTCAAAGGAGCAAAGCCCTGGGTCCAGTTTCCAATAGCACAAAGGGATAAAACGGCCTTAAAGGAGGTGCCAGAAACTTAAGTTCGGCAGGATTAATAAATTAAGAAGGCAAGAGACGGGAAGTATCACATAGGTGAGACTTTGGTAGGCACAACAGGAAATATGGGTCGGGGCCTTCAGACGCCGGACACGCGTGACCAGCGAGCACCCTTACAAGTACTGTGTTCTCCGTAGGAGGACGCCGACGAAGAGACACTTGGGATTCACGTGCTGCCAGATAATCTGTTTGGCTACGTTCAGCATCTCAGTGTCCATCACTGCGCCGAACAGGACGACCCTGTCGAGCTGTAAGATGAGGAGAGGAGGCTGAGAACAGGGTACAAGGCTCGAATAGACATGGGTGAGCTCAGGGCCATCAAGACATCTGAAGACTGGAGGGTCAGAACTCTGAAGGGGAGAGGAAGCGGCAGCTCCTAGGAATGCTTGGGGGGACACCACTACACCCCAACTTAGGGCAGCATCAAAGAAGCGAGGACAGCAGGCATGGGAAGAAGATAAAAAGGGGGGCAGAGGGCTGGAGAGATGGCTCAGCGGTTAAGAGCACTGACTGTTCTTCCAGAGGTCCTGAGTTCAATTCCCAGCAACCACATGGTGGCTCACAACCACCTTGAGTGAGATCTGGTGCCCTCTGCTGGCAGACGGCTGTATATACAATACATAAATAAATTAATTAATTAAAAACATTAAATTTAAAAAAGGAGGGACAGGGTGTTATGCAGTTCCTTCATGCTCATTCTGTGAGCCAGTTTGGTTTGGTTTGGGTTTGGGTTGTTTTTTGAGATGGTTTTCCCATGTAGCCCTGGCTGTCTTGGAGCTCACTATGTAGACCAGGCTGGCCTTGAGCTCACAGAGATCCTCCCGCCTCCTACCTCTGCTGGGAGTAAAGGTGTGCGCCACCATGCACACTGCGAGCCAGTTCTTAAGTTTGGCTATTTATTGGTGTGGGCCTTGAGCATGCTAAGCTAAGCTCCTTCTCTACGTGCTCAGCCAATATGGCCATTTTAAACATTCAGGCTGATAAATAAAGGGCTTATGGGTACAGTTCATGGGGATGCACTCACCCAGACTTCAACTCTCAACACTACATTATGACTATTATACTTAAGACCTTCTCAAGGTGCATGGCCTTCTGATTATCTTACCACATTTCCCTATTAACTCAGTACTGTGGGAAAAAACGACCCAACGACAGCCTGCTGAGCATTTCTGCACAGGTCTGAATTTAGTGACGCGATGCAGGTAGCTGGAGGGTGGTCGAACAGTTTACACTACGGGGACTAGCAAGCGTTATTAAACGACACTCTCAGTTTCCATCTATCGCTGAAGGTTACCAGTACAACCCTGTCTGAGGGAAACCCTGAGCAGTACGCCGGAGAGAACACTGCCCAGTATGAAAGGTTGAAGGGTCAGGAAATGAGAAGCAACTAGAATCACATCCCACATCTGTGAGCCCAGCACTCGGGAGGCGGAGGCAGGAGAGTGAGGCGAGGAAGGCCAGCCTCCTCTACAGGACACAACAAATATGAGGAGCCAGGCTGCGGAGGAAATACCGGAAGGGAGAGTTCCATAGGAACCGGGGAGGACTCACAGGGGTCCTTTGGACAGCCAAAGACAGCAGGTACTTCCCAAACGTATCCAGGGGCCATTCATCATTTTCCTCCAACTCCTGATGGAAAGAAACAGGTTTCAAGGTTGTGCCTGGCGTTGGAGAGATGGCCCAGAGGTTAAGAGCACTGCCTGCTGTTCCTGGGTTCAATTCCCAGCATCCACATGGTAGTTCACAAACTATAATGACATCTGGTGCCTTCTTCTGGCATGCAGGCAGGCCAGAGCACTATATACATAATGAATAAATGAAAAAAAAAAGAAGGTTGTGCCTGGAGGCAGTTTCCGTGGATCCCCTACAGGTCATCTGAAATCTGATCCCACTGTGATGTAGAGAGGGGGGCTCAGCTGGACCTCGGTGTTGACAAGTGAGGCTTAGTGGGGCGTCCTCAGCTCTTAGGGATCACTCTTGGAAGACTCTGGGGTATCTGAGTTCCTACAAACACTACGTTGTAAAAACCCGAAGCTGAGCCGTAAATCACCCTCTAGCTTCTTTCGGGATGCAATTCTTTCCTTCCTCATGAATTTTCCACACGCCACCTGCCATGAGCTCCTCTCGAGAGTCAGTCAATACCAGTGCCAGGCCAGGCGGTGGTGGCGCATGCCTTTAATCCCAGCACTCAGGAGGCAGAGGCAGGCGGATCTCTGTGAGTTCGAGGCCGGGCTGGACTGACAGCCTCCAAAACAATACAGAAAAACCCTGTCTCGTAAAACAAAAACAAACAAACAAACAAAATACCAGTGCCATCCCCTCAAGCCTGGAGAACTGCGAGCAGGATAAACATCTTTGCTTTGTAAAGTCAGCTTGCATTTTATTATGGAAATGGAAGACTATTATGATTAATAAAAAAAAAGCAGGGCTGGAGAGATGGCTCAGCAGTTAATAACACCGACTGCTCTTCCAGAGGTCCTGAGTTCAATTCCCGGCAACCACATGGTGGCTCACAGCCACCTTGGATGAGATCTGGTGCCCTCTGCTGGCATGCAGGCAGAAGACTGTATACACAATAAATAAATAAAATTTAAAAAGTAGTGTCAATTTGTTTGAGAAATCCTCAGAGTTATGTATATCTGCGTTTCTTTTTTCTTTTTTCTTTCCTGAGACAGGATCTCTCTATGCAGTCCTAACTAGTCTGGAACTCACTATGTAGGTCGGGCTGGCATTGAACTCAGAGAGACCTGCGTGCCCCTGCTTCTAAAGTGCTGGGGTTAAAGGCGAGTGCCGTCACGGCCAGCATATATGCTTCTTAAAGAAAAGGAAAAACCGCTCTGTGGCTCAGGCTGACCTCACACTTGCATTCTCGCTGCCCCTGCTTCCTGCTTCCCGCGTGCTGGATTGAAGGTGTGCCCTGCCACACCTGGCCATTCATGCCTTTACTCTCTCAGGTGCTCTCAGGGCTGTGTCCTTTACATATTTCGGGGTGGTGGGGTACGTTTCTGACCTGGGCTTGAGCCTGAAGTTTGATGGCCGTCTTCAGGATACCTTCGTCTGTCTCAAGCACTGGTATCTTCACAGCTCCACTTCCACACAACAAGACAGTCACCTGCTCTGCCCGGGCCATCATCATTCCAATCAACAGGAGCACATAGTTCAGGGGAGGCTGCAGAACACAGCATCATTGCGAGTCACACTTCAGAACCCACACTGGCCTACTCGGCTCTAGAGGCCAATCTCCTGGTTTGGGGGGGCGGGGGAAGGACTGCGGGTCTCTCAGGAGGGGTCACATTCAGCAACCCCGCCCATGCCCACGCCCATACTGGGATACAGCAGACCCTGCGTCCTGGCAGCCCCACGGAAGATGGGTTTTGTTTCGTTTTTACTTCTTTACCCCTTGTGAGTGACTCTTGGGACAGATCCTGTCGGCGCCTGCATCCTTGAGATAGACCAAGAGGGTCCGGCCCGGCAGTGGGGCAAGGTTGTGCTTTACAGAGAGGTTAACGGCGGTTTCCAGGGCCTGGCGATACTTCTCCAGCAACTTGACATCACAATTCCACTGTCTACAGCGAGAAAAGACACAGACACAGGGGCTCAGAAGCTTGTCCGTCTGTCTGCAACTCTGAAGCAGATGGAAAGACAGAAATGTGCCACTCCGATCCTCTCTCTCCCTCCCCAAGCACCCCCGCCCTCCCACAGCCCACTTCCCATGCTGCCACAGAAGCTCTCCGTGGGGACTCCCAGCGGGTGCCGCAATCGCCTGCCATGCTCATCTGTAATTGCCTCGAGGGGCATGGGTTAACTGTTACAAGCCTATCAGGGGATATTACATTTTTCAAAACCATTTTACTATTTTATGTGACGAGTGTTTTGACTGCATGTGTGTCTGTGCACCACCTATGTGCAAGGCCTACAGAGGCCAGAAGATGGTATTGGATCCCCTGAGAATGGAATTAAAGACAGCAGTGAGCTACCACACGGTGGGACTCCAACCCAGATTTTTCTTTCTTTCTTTTCTTCTTTTCTTTTCTTTCCTTCCTTCCTTCGTTTATTTTTTGGTTTTTCAAGACAGGGTTTCTCCATTTAACAGCCCTGGCTGTCTAGGGACTATCTTTGTAGACCAGGCTCGCCTCGAACTCATAGAGATCCCCCTGCCTCTGCCTCCCAAGCGCTGGGATTAAAGGCGAACACCACCGCTGCCCAACTTCAAACCCAGATTTTCTGAAGAGCATCCAGTGTTCTTTTCTTTAACACTTTTACTTGTAGGTTTGATTTTGTTGCTGTTTGTTTCGTGGTTTTCCTTTTATTAAAATAGGTTATTTCCTCACATAATACATCCTGATTCTGGTTTCCCTCCCTCCACTCTGTCCAGGTCCCTTCCCATCCACATCCACTCCCTTTCTGTCTATTAAAGAACAGGCTTCTAGGATGCAATAATAAAATAAAATATAAGATAAAACAAGAACTATCCCCTCAAAGTTGGACAAGCCAAACCAACAGACGGAAAAGGCCCAAGAATCAGAGACCCACTTGTTCACACATTCAGGTTTCCCAGGGAAACACTAACCCTGCAAGCCCTAATGTACAGTCAGGACGGGGTGCAGACCCGGGCAGGCCTGGTGTGTGCTGCCTTAGTCGCTGCGAGCTCATATGAGCGTAATCACGCTGACTTAGAACACCCCTTGGTGCCCTCCATCCTCTCTGGCTCTTACACTCTTTCTGCTTCCTTTTCCGTGGGGTTCCCTGAGATCTGAGGGGCGGGATTTGCATCCAGCATTCTTAACCACTGAGCCATCCATCGCTCTAGCCGAGGGGGTTTATTTTGGGGGTAAGGTCTCACATAGACCAGGTCGCCTTCATACTGCTGATCCTTGGGCCTCCACCTCCCAATGGATATAGCAGATGAGGGAATCACTTTCTAGATTTCCAGCCTAGTGAATACAACAGAACGACAGAAAACTCAGTCTCCAACTGCCAATAAACACAATGTGGCTAAGGCAAAAAAAAAAAAAAAAAATCAATGAACAAGCCATCAACTACACTAAGGAACTTAGACTGAGCAGGCTAGCACACAACCGTAATCTCAGTACCAAGGAGTCTGGGGCAGGAGGATCTCACGTTTGAGACCAGCTGGGCTACATAGCAAGTTCAAGGCCAGGCTAGGCTACAGCAACAGACTCCGTCTCAGGCTAGAGGGATGGCTCAGTGATTAAGAGTGTGTACTGTTCTTGCAGAGAACCGGAGGAGCCCAAGCCTCAGACTCCCTACAATCCGCACCAGGTGGCTCACACCGCTTACAACTCAGCAGGCAGCAAGAAGAGACGCGACACACATTCACAGCCCCCATGGGAACCAAACATTCACAGCCCCCATCGGAACCAGTGAAATCATCTCAAGCTACAAAGCGGAGGCTAGAGAAGTTTGGGTTTCATCGTCTTCACAGAACAAAGTTCAGCGTGAGTGCCAAAGGCTGGGTTTTGGTGTGAAAGTGGCGGGAGCCCAGAAGGTGTCGGCACTGGATGACTTCACAAGCCCCTCCCTGGAGGACAGTGGATGCCCGTTCCCCTCCCTGGAGGACAGTGGATGCCCGTGCCCCTCCCTGGAGGACAGTGGATGCCCGTGCCCCTCCCTGGAGGACAGTGGATGCCCGTGCCCCTCCCTGGAGGACAGTGGATGCCCGTGCCCCTCCCTGGAGGACAGTGGATGCCCGTTCCCCTCCCTGGAGGACAGTGGATGCCCGTGCCCCTCCCTGGAGGACAGTGGATGCCCGTTCCCCTCCCTGGAGGATAATGGATGCCCATGTCCCTCCCTGGAGGACAGTGGATGCCCGTGCCCCTCCCTGGAGGACAGTGGATGCCCGTGCCCCTCCCTGGAGGACAGTGGATGCCCGTTCCCGGATGGCTCCTCAGCTCTGTCCTTGAGTTCCTTTGTCCCAGACAGTGGGCCCATACCTGGCCTTGTGCAGCCTCAGCTTCTCCCGCTTGAGTTTCTCGTACATCACAGGAATGGTCATGGCCGCCCGGAGCTGCCGACGCGTCAGGCTGGCACATAGGTGCCTCGGGTTGGCAGGCCTCTTGATAGTTTTTGAGCTTCTGATCATTATCTGCCTCATCAGCGTTGTATTGGAAGGAAAGGGCAACGCTGTGTGGCAACAGGAAAACGCCCAGGTCAGACGGCTTCCACTACCGTAGTATTCTAAGCCCCTACCCCCAGGGCTGGCAGCGGTCTGCCACTGGTTACGACACACTCTAAGTCGGCAAAGCAAGAGGCCGAAAGCATCTGAGTGTCGCCTCACTTACACCCGAGAGGCAAACGGGAGTCAGAAGAGAACAGATACCTTTATTTCGGAGCTGAGCCTCAAGTTTATCAATAGAGTCGTGAGCGTTCAGGAATCTGAACGGAAACTGCCGACTGTTAACCACAGATTTCTGGAAAACAAGGAAGAATTATGAGCAGAGGTCCAGGGAGGATGAGGACCGTGGGGCTGACAGGACCAGGACAATGGAGCTGTGACGCCACGAGGCTTGTAGGAAGGTAAAGAGAGAAAAACAGATCTCAAGAAGGAACAGAAGGAGAGACAGGCATGAAAAGAGAATACAAAGAGCCCCATTTCTTTCTTTCTATTTTTTAAGTGAGTTTTTTTGTTTTGTTTTGTTACTTTGAGTCAGGGTCTTTTTTTAAAGATTTATTTATTTATTATGTATATAGTATATTATGTATATATGTCTGCAGGCCAGAAGAGGGCGCCAGATCTTGTTACAGATAGTTGTAAGCCGCCATATGGTTGCTGGGAATTGAATTCAGGACCTTTGGAAGAACAGCCAGTGCTCTTAACCTCTGAGCCATCTCTCCAGCCCTCTTTCTATTTTTTTAATTAAAAAATATTTTATGTGTATGGGTGTACAGGTATGCATCTGCACCACATGTATGCCTGGTACCCACACAGGCCATAAGAGGGCACCAGATCGCCTGGAAATGTAGTTACAGATGGTTGTGAGCAGCCATGTTGGTGCTGGGAATCAAATCCAGGTCCTCTGGAAGAGCAGCCGGGATTCATAACCCTCTCAAGCCATCTCTCCAGGCCCAGAGCCCCATTTTTTTATACTACACTGCCCCTGAAGTGAGTTAACCCATAGATGGGGATCTTTCTGTGTGCTTCTGAGTTTACAAAGTAAACGGGGAAGTTGTTACTCTCTGTTTGTAATCTCTGGAAGACCTGTCCTTCCCAGCATATCTGGGTTTCCACGCCTATTGTTATCCCACACAGAAACCAGCTGGTAGCCATGACCATTCTCAGCCACTAGAGGCGCAGCCGCTCCCGACCAGCGTGGATCCGCTAAGCCGCACACTCCCCACTGATCCCACTCACCTCATGCTGGAGTTTCTGCAGAATGAGTTCATGGTGGCGGGCACTGATCCCAGTCCGCAGCAGGTTACACAGGTTCCGGAGCATGGCCATGAAGGGGAGTTTCCCATTGTCTTCAGACAAAGCGGACAAGATAAAACCAGTGAGCGGCAGACACAAAGTTGCAGCCCACAGCAGGAAACACAGAGTCACACAGAAACTCAAAATGCTCTACTCAAAACGTTTTAAAGATCCAGGAGTCTGAAACAGAGTTGCCTGAAGCGGGCAGTAAAATTTATGTAACTGTTTAAGGGATAACTGTCTCAGTAACAACGTATGTCACTATCAGTTGGCTTTAGTTATGGTTCAACTGGCAAAATTTATTCCTCTTTTTTCCACCAACCTGATGGAAGGCAAGAACTGACTACTGCAAGCTGTACTCTCACCTTCCAGATAGCATTCCCCATAAGCAAATAAGTAAAGGCAACTTTTCTTCTGTTTTCTTCTTTTTCTGGTATCTCTGTGTAGCCCTGGCTGTCCTGGAACTTACTCTGCAGATCAGGCTGGCCTCAAATTCAAGAGATCCACCTGCCTCTGCCTCCTGAGTTCTGGAATTAAAGGTGTGCACCACAACTACCTGGTTTTTTTTTTTTCTTGTCTTTTTAAAATCATTTATATCCATGCATTTGTGTTTGTCTGTGTGGGAGCAACACCACTTGCTCACAAGTGCTGTGCCCACAGAGGTTAGAAGAGGATGTAGTGTCCCCTGGAGCTAGAGTTTCAGGAGGTTGTGAGCTGCCTGATGTGAGTGCTTGGAACTGAACTCAGGTCCTCTACAGAGGAAATCATGTACACACAGGTTAACTTTATACAGACTGAGCATGTTGTATTTATATGTTTAGGACTATAACTGTGGTGATATATTGTTCACGATCTAATAAAGCCACTTAGGATCAAAATGCAAAGCCAGCTACAAGCCACAGAGCCAGGCAGTGGTGGCACACACCTTTAATCCCAGGACTCAAGAGACAAGCAGACTAATCTCTGTTAGTTCAAGGCCACAGTGAGCTACACGAAATTGATCCAGTCCTGAAGAGAAACAGCTCACACAAAGGTGATCTCAGCACTTGGGATCACACGCCTTTAATCCCAGGATTTGATAGGAATTAAAGGAAGAGGCAGCAGTCTGGGGTTGCATTCTGAGGCTTGGTGGAGACAGGATTTTCAGTCGGAGGTTGGTTGGAAAGATTTATTCTCCAGCCATGCCCATTGAACAGCCCAATCAGCCTGAGGTAGAGGTAAGAGCTAGCAGCCAGCTGCTTCGCTTCTCTGATCTTCAGCTTGAAGCTTGAACCCCAATATCAGTCTCTGAGTTTTTATTATTCATGTTATGTATAGCAAAGAAGTAAGGGCAATGAATCTGAGAGACAGCAAGGTGTCAGTCAGTACATGGGAAGAGTTGGAGGGAGGAAAAAATAAAACATATTCTCAAGATAAAGAAATTAAAAAGCAAGCAGTTATTTGACTGTAGATCTAAGTAAGTGGGATTACAGCTTCATCGATGTTCTAGGTGACCACACATGGAGGCATACTCACAGTACTGTGGAGCCTGGAGCAGAAGGATTGCCAGTTTGAGACTAGCCTGTATTACACAGGTAGGCGTTATCAGAAAGGGAGGGACATGGAGAAGAAGAAAATGAAAATAAATGTCTTTAGGACTAGGTTCATGCCTACAATCTCAGCAGGAGAAAAAATAGGACGGTCTGGGCAATATACAGAAACACTACCTCAAAATAAAAAAGTAGGGCTAGGGAGATGCCTCGGCAGTTAAGGGCACTGGCTGCTCTTCCAGAAGACCTGGGTTCAATTCCTAACACCTACATGATGGCTCACAACCTTCTGTCACTGCAATCCAAGGAGATCCAATGCCCTCTTCTGGCATTTTCAGGCTGCAAATGCAAACGTGGTTCACAGACATACATGCAAGCAAAGCCCCCATTGTGGTGGCTTGGATAAGAACAGCCCTCATAGACTCATACATATGAAAGCTGTTGAAAGGATTAGAAGGATTAGGAGGTGTGGCCTTGTTGGAGGAAGTGTGTCATTGGGGATGGGCTTTGGTTTTCAAAAGTCGATGCCAGATTCTCTCTCTCTCTCTCTCTCTCTCTCTCTCTCTCTCTCTCTCTCATCTCTCATCTCTCATCTCTCTGTCTCCCCCTCCTTCTTCCTGCAGATCAGGATATACCTCTCAGCTACTGCTCCAGCCATTCATGCCACCATGCTTCCCTCCAAGATGATAATGGACTAACCCTGAAACTTAAACAAGTCCCCAATTAAATGCTTTATTTTATAAGAGTTGCCTTGACCATGGTGTCTCTTCACAGCAATAGAACAGCAATAGGGTTAGTCTTAGTGACTAAGACATCTACACATATAATATAAATAAATCAGATTAAAATTTGAAAAAAAAACTAACCATAGGGGATTTGGTCTATATTAGGCATTAGTCTCAAACAAGGTAAATGTCACAATTTAAAGTTTCAGGGTTAGTGATTCTCGGCTAAAAGGAGGAAGTAAAGACACGCATACAGACTCAGCCCTATGCCACATCCTTCTTTGTTAGTTGTTTTCTCTGTTTGCTTGAGATAGGATCTCCAGGCTGTTCTCAAAATAGTCACCTTCTGCCTCAGTGTCCAAAGCTCTGAAATTATAAATGTGCATCACCCCACCTTCCCACATCTAAGCCCCTTCATCGCTGTATCTTAACTTGTGAATTGGCAAAAAGGCAGTCAAATGGGTGTGGCATTTAATTCCCAGGTAATTCTGATACACATATCACCAGTGGCACCTACAGAGAGAATAATAAGTAGCCAAGAAACTCAGGCTGCCCTGAGTCTAAAATACAGCAGTCAGCAAAGGACATTAGAGCTTCTTGAGTTCCAAAATTGGAAGTCTACAATATTCCATCAAGGTCTGAAGTTGCATACATTTCAACAAAGAGAAAAATACCCTTGAATTTCCAAAGACAAAGACAAAAGATGAAGCAGAAGGAAAGGGGCTTAAAAGAGAATGGAACTTTACTTTTTTAGATTACTCTTCATTCACTCATTCATTCATGTGTACGGGTGTTTCGCCTGTATGCATGTCCATGAATCACATGCATGCCTATTCCTGTGAAGGCCAGAAGAGAGTATGAAATCCTCTAGAACTGGAGTTACAGATGGTTATGAACCACCATGTGGGTGCTGGGAATCCAACCCAGGGCCTCTTGAAGAACAAAAAATGTTCATAACCACTAAGCCATCTCTCAGCACCTCAAAATGGGCTGAAGACAGTCAACAGTGAGGACAGCTCTTGCAGGAAAGGTCCTAACACCTACAGTGGGCCTGTAACTCAGCTCTAGGCATTCAATGCCCATCTCCGGTCTCTGAGGGCACCTGCACTCACCTGCACACACACACAATAAAATAAGTCTATCTTAAAAAAAAGAGAGAGAGAGCATGAAAGAGCCTTTCATAGTTAAAAACAGATAACAAAGGGAGACAGAAAAGACTGGAGGTAATTCGTTATTCCCCAATATGAATTTTTCCCCTTTATCGGTGTTGGGAAATGATTAGAATGTCCAGGTCCTACATGAATTTCTATAGAAGTTCTATCATCTCATGATCTAATCCTACCTCTCTTGAGATAAATTACAGATATGTTGATACAGGTGCAAACAAGGAAGAGATGCCACTTTTTTGTCCCGTGTTCCTGAAGACTTGTATATCACACGTAAGCATATTTGGAATAATGATCAACCTGAGATATAAACACTATGTAAGACAAGTTCGACTGTCCACATCAGTAGAAGACCTCAAAATACCAGTCAAACTTTGGTTTATGTAAACCACGTTGCGAAATAACTGCATCGTTTTGTGGAAACCTTCAGCGTGGTATCCACAATTCAGAAGCATGAACCGGGAAGACCCGAAAGGAACATAGTGGTCAAGGTCACCTACCTATGAGCTCCTCCCAGACACAAGCTTTGTTCCCACGCAAGCTCAGCTCCCTCTCCCAGGTCTCCGGCCTTTGGAGTTTCATCCGCTGCCCAGCTCTGCTAGAATCCCACGGCCCAGGGAGGTGACTCCGAGAAAAGAGCTCTAGAGTAGATGGGTACCTAGGAGAGGGAAGACGGTACCTATCATTTCTAAGCTAACATCAATAGAAACGAGCCCAAGTTTGGCTCACAACATTGTCTGCCTACACTCATACTGCTGGGATTGAGAGCCGCCACAATCAGAGCCGTGAATGAACTGGGGTAATCATGCGCTTGAAACAGGGTCTCACCTGTAGCCCAGCAGGGCCTGGACATGCTGGGCAGGCTCATGGATATGCAGCTTCTCCACCAACTTCTTCAGAGTGAACCTTGGCAGGCTTTTCTCCGGCACTGCATTGTAAGCTGCTTCAAACTGTGGAAACAGCCCCAAGCACCACAAGGTCTGTTTCAGCCATGATCATGGGGTATCAGAAATAAAAGCATAAGCCTGCCACACCACATCAGGAAGCAAAGCAAAAAAAAAAAAAAAAAAGATTGCATACCACTTGAGATGATTTCATTCTCTAAAACCCATTTGGACAAAGGATAGAAACAAGCAAGGGAAAACCCTGTAGGACTGACATGAAAAAAAAGGCAGGTAATGAGAACAAAGAACATCCTTATTCTCTCAGAGAAAGAATAGGAAAGAGGGCTGGAGAGATGGCTCAGAGGTTAAGAGCACTGACTGCTCTTCCATAGGTCATGAGTTCAATTCCCAGCAATCACATGGTAGCTCACAACCATCTGTAATGAGATCTGGTGCCCTCTTCTGATGCAGGATGTTGTATTCATAATAAACAAATAAATCTTTAAAAAAGAATAAGAAGGCAACTCTTAATTATATCATAAGCAGTGGTAGCAGCTGCTGTTTTGAAAACTTTCTACGAGGGGCTGGAGAGAGAGACCAGTGGTTAAGAACATTGGCTGCTCTTCCAGAGGTCCCAGGTTCAGTTCCCAGCATCCCCATGGTGACTCACAAACGCCTGTAACTCTAAACCCAGGGGCTCTGCTGCCCTTTTCTGGCCTCCAAGAGCACTAGGTACACGCGTGGTAAAAACACATGCAGACAAAACACAGGTTCCCACAAAACAGAGAAAAATAAGAGAAAAAAATTTATATGGAGTGTAGGTATTTCATGTTTTAAACTCATTTATCCAACTTGATATGTCATCAGTCAGCAAAGTATTACAACAAGAACAGAGATGAAAAAGAAGATCCCTTCCCTTTACCCTCCAAACCAAACACAACTGAAGAATCACCAGGTGGGGACAAGTAAGTGTCTACCACACTGGCTACTAGAATTTTTTTTAATTAATGGGATTATATTTCTAAATACAAATTCAGAAGGGATTGCGCAGACATACAGACAGTTCCCAACCAAGTAACCCACCATAATCTGTTCAGCTTTAAAGGGCCAAAGGCTCTTCGGAAAACGTTTCCCGCGCTCTGAAAACGGTGGTTCTGTTTTCTACAAGGATAGGAGAAACATTTTCAAACAGGGAAAAGGAAGTTGCCCCTGGAGATTCCCATTCCAGCACCCCTGAACAAACATCTCTGCCAAATAGGAAGTGCGTTCACACAGGTGAGTCTGTTCTTTCTCCCCCTGAGCCCCACACAGGTCACCTGGACCTCTCTGGTTCCTTTGCTTTCTTGATGTACGGAATTGCCAGGCGCCCCAAAGCTCACCACGCTCCTTCACCCCTCCCTTCCCAGACAGCGGGGGCCAGAGGCAAAGACTGACTTGGGGGCGGGGTGGCTTGCGGGAGCATTTCTTGGACCGGTGTTTCCGTGGATTGTACTTCGCTAGCTGGTACTCATCAAACTGTGCAAACTTCTCAGTCATGGCAGCACGGAGGCAGGCTGGCAGGGACACCCGCTTCTTCTCATCTCCTTCTGCCAGGCTCTGTTGAGAAGAGAGGAGGTCAGCAGAGGAGACACCCAATGCTATAAAGGATGTCTAGAATAAGCTCTATTTTTTTTCCCCTCAAACTCTGGTCCAGTCCCTGTTTCACTGTTCGTCCACTCGGCTCTTACAGAGAAAATGTATCCCTCATACAGAGACAATGTATCCCTTCTGGGCACTCGGATGGAGGAAAACTGAGCGAAGGCTACCCTATCTGAAAATTTCCCCAGTGAATAAAGGAAAAAAACAAAGCCGTGAAGGTCACAGCGCAGGGTGCTAAATACCATACCTGGTAGAACTCGGCTACCTGGATCCAGTCTGAAGGCAGGCGAACAATGGCGGAGTAATACCGTCGCACGTGTGGGCGGCAGGCCGGCAAGACGGCAGCTATCGCCAAAACTGTATTGGCTACCTCCCGGATGTTAAGCTGCTGCCTAGCATACAGAGATGCCTAGGGGGGGGGAGGGTGGAAAGGAGTGGCATGTTGGTCGGTCACTTATCTCATAGCTTCATGCCCTGGACTATCACGCTCATTCTATCTGCCGGGATAAAACCTTTGCTGAGCATCCTCAGTACCTACAAAATACAAAGACCCAAGTGTCCTCTTGGTCTACCGACCGTCTCCTAAGTCAACCAGGCTGTCCTTGTTTGGAAGATCCTTCACACCAACATCTATCAAAAACTTACCAATTACAACATGGATGCGTTGTTAAAAAAAAAAAGTTAAGAGGGAAATAACGGGCAGTTTCTGAAATCTTTTTGGTGACTTTCAGTCTCAGAATTATGACAAATTATATTAAGTAAAACATTCACTATCTATTGAAATATTTCTAAGTAAAATAAAGTATCATAACCTAAAAAAAAGCTTACCTAGGGTTCAAATTGCTGATTAAACTTGTTGTCTTCCAAAGCCCCATAGTAAACATTTCTCCCTAGATCAGACTGGCCCATGGGCGTGTCTCGGGGAGGGCTGTCTTAATGACTAACTGCTGAATAAGGCTCCCACTGTGGGTGAACCATCCCTAGGCAGGTCATCCTGGGCTGTATAAGAAAACTGGCTAAAGGGTTGGAATTGGTATAAATTCTTTTGAACAATAGTTGATCAGTGTCTGAAATTCTAACTCTTGGTACAAAAATATGCAATAAAGATGCTTGTATGTGTACACTGAAATGGCATGTGTCCATGACAGCACTGTTTGTGATGGCCTAGGAGAACAAATTCTTAAATTGTAGCATCGATAAGCTGTGGTGTACAGACTCTGTTACAGCAACAGTCAGCGTCAGCTGTATGCAACATTGCGGGTCAATGTTATAATGCTGGTAAAGTACTGTCCTCCCTCCCCATAAAAGCCCAAAGTATAATTCTCTCTCTATACGAAACCGAGAATTGCTGTTTGAAGTGAGTATCCTAACTGTTCCCACCCCTCCCCCCCCCCCCAAGCAAGGAGGATCTGACTGAGGACGCTTTCTTCTTCCTGGGCAACTTCTCCAAGGGCGGTGGTTGTTTTTACTGAAGGAGGAAGGGACAGGGTCTGAAGCAGGTTCTGGGAGAGACTGAGGGAATGATCTGTTTCTGGAGCTAGTTAGCCAGATTAATCTACCTTTTTTGTTTGTTTGTTTTGTGACAATAACCATCTGAGCTGTATGGATACTGTGCATATTCTCGTTACGGTAAATAAAAGTGAGAGTTAAAAAAGAAAAGAAAGAAAGCTTGAGCCTGTGTAAGCCAGCAAGCAGTGTTCTTCCAGGTTCCCCCTCATGTTCCTGTACGACCCCTGGAGGACGGACTGTGACCTGGAAGTGTAAGCCAAGAGAACCCTCTTCCTTCCCTCAGTTGCTTTGGTTAGAATGACTTATCCTGGCAACAGAATGACACTAGAGCAGGCCTCTTCTCTGCTTCTGCAGCAGCCATGATGATCTACGCCACACTTGATTGATATCTGGGGAAGTGTTTTACTTTCTTGGAACAAGACCCAAGTTTCCTCATGTTAACGAGACTCCCGCAGCCCAGTCTTGTGCATTTAGCTCGTACAAATCCAGTCCTATACACCTGTCCCCGCCCCACCCTTCTCCACTCTGCAGGACCCCAGGGGTCCCAGACTCACCCAGACATCTTACTCCCTTCCTCAGCAAATGTCCCCTCCACCCCTGCCAGCTACCGGCTCTTCACACCACAACCGCATTAATATCTCCAACCCCCCCTCTCCTCCCCACTCCTTCATACCACGGTACCTTAAGGATGAACTCGGGATCCAAGGAGGCCAGTTCACCACAGACTTTAAGGATGGATGCCCGGGTACGGTCAGATGCACTTTTTACATTTACGTGTGAGGCCAGAGCAGAGCACAGTAAGGTCAAGAGAGCCATCTAAGAATCGGGAAACATGGATGAAAGGAGGAGGAAGAAAGGATCTATCTACATGGACCAACTTGCGCCATCAGGGGCTGGAGGCACGCCTCAGTGGTTAAGAGCTCACTGCTCTTCCAGAGGACCTAGGTTCAGTTCCCAGTACCCACATGTGGTTCATGACCTCCTCTGGCTTCAGCTCCAGAGGATGAAACATTTTTTTAGGGGGAGGGGCAGAGTCTCAGTTTGCAGCCCTAGCTGGAACTCACTATTATAGACCAGGCTGGCTTCAAGCTCCCAGAGATCCATCTGCCTCTGCCTCCCATGCACTTGGACTACAAGTCACGTGCCGTCCTTTCTGACCTCCACAAACACAAGACACACAGTGCAGATCTGCACAGGCAGGCAAATACTCAACAGGCATAAAAACAAAACCAAAAAACCCAGAAAGAACGGACTCCAGGTGCAGAAAGGCATCTGCTCAGCTGACAGGTTGGAAAGGCGGATTAAGGAGAGTAAATGAGAGCAGGATCTTGTCCCCTCTGCCACCTTTAGGGAGAAGCCCTTGGTCTCCACCCTCACCATTCCCTCACCAAGAACCTCTCCAGTTTTACCTTCTTTTCCTGTAGGACCCGGTCAGCGGTTTCGGTGTGAGACTCCGAGTCTCCAGGTGCGAGTTTCAGGACAGGCGCATCCAGCTCCTCCTCCTCCCCCAGGCTCAGACTATACAACGGCATTTGGGCGCTCTCCGTCTCTCCCTGCATTCCCTTGTCTTCTGAGAAGCACCGCTGAGCCTAGAAACAGTGGCAGTTACGAATCATACTGTGGACTCACAGTCCTCCAAGAGGGATGGAAAGTGTCTCCCAGGGACAGGGAAGGCCCACATCTCTGCCTTCACTAGTCACCTCGAGTCCCTCCTGTCTGGCTTGGCACTCTTTCTCACGCTACCTTTCCCTAGTCAAGCTCCTAAGCTTTTTGCTCAGCTGCTCTGAGGCTTCCACACTGCCGCTCATGACTGCCATCCGGGAGCCCAAGGTCTCTCGCATACCTCCTAAATGCAGTTCGGGTGTTTTCTGGGGCAGAGGAATGTCAAGCCCCAATTCAAGCCCCCAAGAAGCAAAGAGCTTCTTCATTCACTATCCTCTCCCTAATAGGGCTGTTGGAAAATTCAACGGAATAACATATGTTCAACTCTACAAATTGCAAAACACTAAATCACAGCAGGGGAACGGCGGTTGTATGTTGAAACCAGAACTTTGTGAAGTGCCTTTTTCCTGGCTTGATTCGAAAGATGGGGAAATTAAAGCTCCACCAGGAATGCTCGCGTTGCCTAAGGCTATATTCTTTGGAGTTACCAGAGATGCTGTTAAGATTCAGGTAGACTTTTCCCCAAGTGTCCACAGAGGAAATGGGTTCCTGTCCGCCATCCTGATCTGCGTAGTAAATGTGCTTACAGGGATCTGTTGAGTGGCCATGTGTTAGCTCACAAGTGAACAAGGAAGGAAGTTCTGACGCAGTAGATACACTGCGTGTCTGACCTTGGACGCAGCCAGCTAACTCTGTTGTGATGATCAGAGGCCTTCTGAGACAAGGACTGGTTTTGAGATCTATTACCTAGAATCCCTGTACTAAGTACTTGGTAAGAACAAAGATGCCAGTGAAGACAGCCACAAGGTAAAGAGTAACTCAGAAAAAGCCATGAGAGACTGGAGATGTAGCTCAGCAGTGGAGCCTGCCTACCATGTGCATGCCCGTGGGTTCAACTCCTTGAACTGTCAAAGGTACCAAAAGGCCGATACCAAAAATCGCTCTGAGAAAAATTCCCTAGATGCAAAGCATTAGAGAAGGTTCTGAAATCTAGTGATAACATAACAGATATGGCTAGAGTCGAGATCAGCATCCAAAAACAATTACCAAAGCTACTTCCTGAACTCCAGATGTAGCAGAGATAGATTCCGGGGCCCTGGAACAAGTCAGAAGGTCTGGATTCCCAGAGAAACATGGACCCTTCTTAGTAGGAGGCTCAGAGAACAGGCTAATGTTTGCACTGCACAAATCAGTCTGCATCATGTGAGATGCACGATGACACTGGAGCAAGGGGCTGGTGGACACAGTGCTCTTTACAGTGGAGAGGGTAGCTAGACACCGGTTCTCCAAGGACAGAACGTCTGGGTGGACGGATGTATGTCCACGTAGTTTCTCCAGGGGCTGGAGGTCAGGGAGCATGGGCAGGCACCGGTTCTCCAAGGACAGGATGTCTGGGTGGACGGATGTATGTCCACGTAGTTTCTCCAGGGGCTGGAGGTCAGGGAGCATGGGCAGGCACCGGTTCTCCAAGGACAGGATGTCTGGGTGGACGGATGTATGTCCATGTAATTTTTCCAGGGGCTGGAGGTCAGGGAGCATGGGCAGGCACTGGTTCTCCAAGGACAGAACGTCTGGGTGGGCAGATATATGTCCATGTAGTTTCTCCAGGGGCTGGAGGTCAGGGAGCATGGTCAGACACCGGTTCTTCAAGGAGAGGATGTCTCGGTGGGCAGGCACATGACCACAAAGTTTCTCCATAGCTGCAGCACAACCAACATATGCCTAGGGAAAAGAACAAGTGAGTGATGAGTTGTATTAGAAACATACCAACTCCATATTCATCTGTTTGTACCAGTGATATGCAAAGAACAAACTATTTTTATTTCTTTTAAAAATCAGATTTAGTAGTAGTAGTAGCAGTAGTAGTAGTAGTATTTGTTTTTTCGAGACAAGGTTTCTCTGTGTAACAGTCCTAGTTGTCTTGGAACTCAATCTGTAGACAAGGCTGGCCTTGAACTCACAGAGATCTGCCTGCCTCTGCCTCCTGAGGGCTGGGATTAAAGGCATGCGCCAACACTGCCTGGCTGCTTATTATTATTATTATTATTACTATTACTAGTATTATTATTATTATTGCTGTGTGCATGGTTGGGGTAAGTTCAGGCACACACGTCACAGCGTGCGTGAGGTTAGAGGAGTTGGCTCTCTCCTTCCAAAGTGGGACCAGGGATTGAACTCAGGCGATCAGGATTGCACAGCAAACAGTTTTGGCCACTGAACCGTCTTGCCGGCCCTTCCCTTCATCCAGGGAGAATTCTAAGAGAACAAGATGGGAAAAAGTAAAGCAAGAGTGTAGAGGGAATAGAAAGCCTAGCCTGGTGGTGACCTGCCTAGAATCCCCGCAGAAGAGGAGGGCATGCGAAAGACCAGCCTGGGCTACATAGCAAATTCCAGGTCCCTGTGAGCTACCCTAACACACCCTTTCTCGGAAGAAATCGCGTCCGGCTTATTCCCCTCGTGTCTCTGTACTAGAAGGGGGGGGCAGTGAGCGTAGACGTGGCACACACCTGTCCTCTCAGCATCTGAGGCAGAAGTAGGAGGATCAGGAGTTCAAGGTCATTTTTGACTACCTAGCAAGTGAAAAGAGCAAAGCCACCCTGGAATATAGGAGACTTTGTCCAAAAGGGCTGAGGAGCTAGGAACTCAGCTGATAAAGCATCTACAGGTGGATTCTGCCAGCAAGCTGGCCAGGCAACCACCAACAGTAAGGTGGGAAGCAACAGAGTTAGACACCTGGTGTGCCCCCGAGCCTTGCGTACACACCTGGACGTGCACACACTCTTGCACGCGCGGAACATGCACACACATATACCACACACACACATACACACACACCATGAACAACAATGTCTCTCGGAATTAACCCGAGATTTTATTTGTTTGTTTGTTTGTTTTTTTATTTGTTGCTGAGACAAGGTCTCACTATGTAGGTCTGGCTGGCCTGGAGCTACTATGTAGACCAGGCTGGCCTCCAACTCACAGAGAACCACCTGCCTCTCTCCCTGCCTCCCCAGTGCTATTAAAGGCATATACAACCACACCCGGCATAACCCAGGATTGAAACACAAGTTACCAAAATAAAAACTAAGTTAACAGAAAAATAAAGACATGTAATTTTTTTCTCTCTCCCTGGAGTTTGTGAAGATTCAGATGAATAAATCAGAAAACTTAGAAGTTCTTCCCCGTGTCCCAGAGAGAACTGCTACCGATGATTTTATACTTGCATGCAAACATTTTCTGTGCATATACAAGCATGTATACCGGCCCCCACTTCAACCTTTCTCTTTGGCTTCACGAATGGGGCCGTACTTCAAACATTCTGGTCTCTGGGAAGTCGTGAAGGCCTGCTGTGTTAGCATCTTAGCGTACAACTCTGTGTTAAGTGTGGACAGTCTAGCGAGTTTCTGTCGCTAAGAGTGTTCACAACACCCCTCATTTGTGACATTCACTCACTCCTCCCAGGAGCATTTAGGAACCTGTTCTCCCCCAACCACCTACCACCCCCTCCCTCCGCCACCCGCTACCCCCACCCGCTACCCCCACCCAGGCGGCCCGGAAGGACTAAGCGGCTGCACTGCGCTCGCCCGATCTTTCCCAGAGTCCAGCCACACGGGACTCAGCCAGGGCTCTCTACCTGCGCTCGGGACTGGAAAAACTGCCCAATGAGGGGCGCCTTGGTTCGCCGCAGCGGGGAGCAGAAAGCGGCCTGGGTCAGCCACTGGAAAGGTTGGAAAACAGGGAAGCGAAAGGAAACCAACACCCCAAGGAGGAGAAAGGGCGAGGCTGGGCTGTGGGCGGGGCCGGACAGCGACCTGGGCGGGGCTGAGGGCGGACTGCTGCGGGGTGTATAATCGCAAATGCTGGGACTGCAGGCCTGTGCCAACCACACCCGGTTTGATTTGCACGGTTCCCGGATTCTTACGCAGGATCAGGCCACCTTTACCAACTGCGGGGCACCCCTACCGAATACTGTCTGTTCTGATGATATTATGTATCTTAAGTATGCCCCCAAAGGGTTATGTGCTGAAAGACTGATTGCCAGCTTGGGCAAACTATTGGGAGGTGGTGAAAACTTTGGGAAAGGAGTTAAATCTCCAAGAGTGTGTCCTCTGAGTGATTATGAAAGTCAGATCCCTTCTCTCCCTCTTCCTTCCTTCTATCTACCCTGGAAGTGAATGTGCCTTCAAATCTCCTGATGCCGTTGTTTTTTTTTCCCCCGCTAAGTAGAACTCCTTTGTGTAAATGTACCACATTTTCTTTATACTTTTCAGGTGAGGGGCATCTTAGGTTGTTTCCATTATTACGAATAAAACTGCTATGAACGCAGTTGAACAAGTGTCCTTGTGGTGTGAATGTGCCTCCTTTAGGTATATGCCCAAGAGTGTTCCTGGGTGAATGGGGGGGGGGGCAGTAGGTGGGAACTCAAGGGATCGGGTTGGGGTTTGACGGAGGGGGAGAGTACTGAAAGAGATGACTGGAAAGATGGGGCATTTGGGGGTCATGTAGAAACCTGATGCAAGGGAAATTCCCACGAATCTTCAGAATAAACCCCAAGAAGGCTCCTAGCAGTGGTGGGGAGGGCGCCTGAACTGGCCCTCGCCTTTGATAAGACTGGTGACCATCCCGCTGTCATCAGAGAGCTTTCATCCAGTAACTGATAGAAATAGATGCAGAGATCCACAGCCAAACATCAGGCTAAGCTCAATGAATCCTGCTGAAAAGAAGGAGGAAGAATTGTAGGAGCCAGAGGGGCCAAGGACATGGCAAGAAAACCCGCAGAAACAACTAACCTGAATCACAGGAACTCACAGAGTGTGGGCCAAACACCAAGGAGCCTGCATGAGACTCACCTAGATCCTATATATAATATATATATAATATATATATATATTATATATATATGACGGTAGTGTAGCTCGGTCAACTTGTAGGACTCCTAGCGATGGGAGCAAGGGGCCGTCCCTAACACTTGGCTGGCTCTTGGGAACATATTCCTCAGACTGGATTGCCTTGCCCAGCTTTAACACAAGGGGAGGAACTTAGTCTTGCTGCAACTTGATATGCCATGCTTTGTGGACCATGGGAGGCCTCCCTTTTCTGAACACAAACAGGAGTGGAATTGGGGGGTGGGGAGTGGGGGAGGGAATGGGAGGAGAGGAGGGAGGGGAAACTACCTTCAGGATGAGAAGGAAGGAAAGAAAGAAGAATGGAAGGAAGGAAGGAAGGGAGGGAGGGAGGGAGGGAGGGAGGGAGGGAGGGAGGGAGGGAGGGAGGGAGGAAGGAAGGGGAAAACCTGCACAAAACAACTTGGTGAAAAGGATTTATTTCCTGTTTCAAGTCTATCGTCATGGGAAGCCAAGGTAGAAACACTGGAGGAATGCCACTTACTGGCTGGCTTCCTGCTTCTGCTCAACCGACTTTCTTATACAGCTCAGGCCCATCTGCCCAAGGGTTGCCTTGGCCCTTGGCTCTCCTCATCAATTAACTCTTTTGGTTTTTTTTTGGTTTTTCGAGACAGGGTTTCTCTGTAGCTTTGGAGGCTGTCCTGGAACTCACTTTGTAGACCAGGCTGGCCTCGAACTCACAGAGATCCACCTGCCTCTGCCTCCCGAGTGCTGGGATTAAAGGCGTGCACCACCACTGCCCGGCCCCTCATCAATTAATAATAATAATAATAAGTGACCACAGATGTATCCATAGGCCGATTTGATCGGGTCATCTCCCCATCTGAGATTCCCTCTTCCCACATGTGATGACAACCATGAACACTGATCACACGACTCGCCAGTAAGAAGCACTGAGGCTACTCTTGCTGAGGACTATGGTTCGAGTCCCAGAACCTACATAGTGGCTAACCATCATAATTCCAGTTCTAGAGGATCTGAGTCCCTCTTCTGGCTTCCTTAGGCAATACACTCAAGTGGTATATCACATTCATCCAGGCAAAACACTCATGCACATAAAATCAAAGTAAATAATTTTTCATAAAAAAAAGATAGCCAGGGGCTGGGGAGTGCCTCAGAGGTTGAGAACACTGATGACTCTTCCAGAAGTCCTGAGTTCAATTCCCAGGAACCACATGGTGGCTCACAACCATCTATAAATGAGATCTGATGCCCTCTTCTAGCCTGCAGGCATACCTGCAGACAGAACACTGTATATATAATAAATAAATCTTTTTAAAAAAGCCATTGCAAGAGACATAGTGAAAAAATGGAAATAAGAGGAGAGAGCCTCTCAATGACCTCCTTTCTTTTTTAGGAACGGAGGTGCTGTGGGTCCAACTCAGAACCTAGAGCACGCTAAGCAGACATTCTAGGACAAAGCTACACCCTCAGTCGTTAAAGATCTTAATTAGCTATGGGTCTCGAATTGAGCATCACTTGAGAAAGTGCACTCTCCTATCGGCTAAGCAGGAGGCATTGGTTTCAAGGACAGAAAGGTGGAGAAAAGCAGAGACAAAAGAACAAAAGGTAGATTGGGCATCTCAGTTATTTCCCTTACAACTGCTAAACAGGGAGGCCTCACAAGAGAAAATCGATGAGTAAACAGCCAGTGGTTTTGGTAAAAAAAATTCCTGTCACTGCAACTGCAACTGGGTTGTGACCTCTGCCCACCATCCTCGAATACAATTTATCCGCCAGGGGAAGAGCTCAGTGTTGAGCTCTAACATCAAAGATTGCTTTGTTTTGTTGTTTTGTTTTCTAATTTGTTTGTTTGATTAGTTGGTTTGGCTCTTTGAGATAGCGTTTTTTACTTACTACCAAGCTAGCCTTGAACTTGAAGTGATCCTCCTGCCTCTGTATCCCCGGTGCGCTGGGATTGTAGGCATGCTCTACAATACCAGCTTCCATTTTTAGTTTTCACCTGTTGAACCATAGTGTAGGAACTTAACCCAAAACATTGGTTTCCTGTAGTTTTTATTGAACCAGTTTAATAGGGAATACATCTTCCAGCCTGAATTATAAGTATATACATTAAAATTTTACAGGCATAATTACATGCCTATAACCAAAGCACACGGGCAGAAGCAAGAGAATTATTGTATGTTTGAGGCCAAGCTCCAAGCCAGCTAGAGCTACATGAGATCCTATTTCAAACAAACAAACAAACAAGTTAACTGGACTTAATTTCCAGAGACAGTTACAGACTGAATGCTAAGGGACATTTCTGCTGGGAGTTAGGGAAAACGTAACTTTTGTCTTTGCTTGGGACAAAGAAAACCTTTAAGTGAGCAGATGGTCACCAAGTCCAATCTCAGCTTGTCTTTGGGGTGGATGGTACTAAGCGTCCATTACCCACGTTTGCTTCCGTCTGCCCACTTCCCCAAGCAGCAGCTTCTTTGAGTGGAAGCATTCTTTCTTTACATTGCTGAATTAGGAGTTTTGCCAGTCAAGTAACTATTCAGAGCTAATGAGACACTCTGTCATTTTCCATCACCGTGAATTCATCTAATTCCCAAATCCCGTATCTTTATTTTCAAGTGCTTAGAGAACCACTCACCTTTAAGTGTTATTTTTTTATATTTACTTTTAACAACGTATACAAGGGTGTCTGTGAGTGGGTATGCGCATGGGTGCCCTCAGAAGGGGGGGTAGGGGTGTTAGGGTGAGGTAGAGGAACTGGAATTACAGGTAATTATGAGTAGTCACCTGCTGGGGATTGAACTCGGGTCCTCTGGAAGAGCAGTGCATACTCTTGACCACTGAGCCATCTCTCCAGCCTCTACAATTTGGTTTTGTTTTTCTTTTAAGTTAGCATACAAAGTAATGGATTTAATCACGGCATTTTCTTTTGTAAATATTGTTATTAATTCTTAGAGAATTTCACACAATGCCTTTTGGTTATATTCACCCCCTACTCATCCCCTGTTAGCTATGACATTGTCATACACACATGTCTTACTCTGGTTTATCTTCTCCTCCCCGCCACCTGACCCCAACTCCCTGTCTCCCTCTTGCTCTGCTCCTCCTCCCCAACAGCTGCATCTTCTACTGTTACGTCACATGGACTCCATTCTTTTACCCCTTCTCCACCTTCCCTTAAGGCCTTGTGCTCTCAGTCATACTAACTACACCCCTAATTGTGGCTGAATGACACTGAGCTTCAGTGGCCTTCAGTCTTTGGATGGCCTTTAAACATTCTTAGTACATTTCTGTCTTGTTAGTTTGAGTGTATGCGCACATACATGCGTGCTCATTGCACACGTGTGGAGGTCGCCTTTCTCCTTACCCCAGGGAGGGTCTGGGGAGCAGACTCTGTGGTCAGACTGAGCAGCATGCCTCTGCCAGCAGAGCCCGGGAAGCCCTTCTGAAAAGACCCTTCTGTCTATTAAAACCGCTTGCTGTAGTAGTCAGTTTTATTTCCCACTCATTACCCTCCTCAACAAACCTCTGTCAAGCACAAAGGGCAGTGATACAAGGCATAAACCACAGGGATGTAAAGTGTGTCGGGAATTTCCAGCAGCTTCCTGGAGAAGATAGACTTTGAACTGGGAAGGACAAACCTCTGAGAAGAAGCTGAAAGGGGAGTAAGAAAATCAGGAATGAAGGCACCATTGATTTTACCTGAACATTTTCCCCTTCATCTCCAACAGCTTTCTTTTGATTTATAGATTTCTATATTTATATTTCTTCTTTAAAACTACCATCAACTTTACTTTTTTATAAATAAAAAAAGCCACCTGTACATAGTTCTGTTGCTTTTATTTACAAAAAATTAGGCTCGCATATAATCTTAAAGTCTTTATCTGGAAGAAAGACTAATTAAATTATAAGCTCTCAGGAAGCAATCTTGTTCTTTCAGACAGTGGGCTATGGGAAAGCTCTGCTTTATCCAATTTTTTTTTTTTTTTTGGTTTTTCGAGACAGGGTTTCTCTGTGGCTTTGGAGGCTGTCCTGGAACTCACTCTGTAGACCAGGCTGGCCTCAAACTCACAGAGATCCGCCTGCCTCTCCGAGTGCTGGGATTAAAGGCGTGCGCCACCAACGCCCGGTTTGCTTTATCCAATTTTAATAGTGAAGCTATTCAGAAAACTTGGGTTTATACTAAGCTCCCACCATTCCAACTGTGTGTTGTCTGCAGCATTCCCTGATGTGTATGAGGGTCTCTCTCGTTCTTTTTTGGTTTTTCGAGACAGGTTTTTCTCTATGGCTTTGGAGGCTGTCCCGGAATTAGCTCTTGTAGACCAGGCTGGTCGATCCACCTGCCTCTGCCTCCAGAGTGCTGGGATTAAAGGCGTGCACCACCAACACCTGACTGCTCAGACTGATTTTTTTTTTAATAGAACCCAGGACCATCAGCCCAGGGATGGTGCCACCCTCAATGGTCTGAGCCCTCCCCCATCAATCACTAATTAAGAAAATGCCCTACAGGTTTGCTTACAGCCCAATATTATAGAAGTATTTTCTTAATTGAGGCTCCCTCCTCTCAGAAGACTTTAGCTTGTGTCAAGTTGACATAAAACTATCCAGTACCCTCCCTAACTACATTCTAAATTTTTGCTTTTACACACATAGATAAGTCTAGTCTACTCCTCATCCCTCATCAAGGAAACTTCTCTTGGCAACAGACATAGATCATTACAGAAAACTACAACCAATCAAAACACAGTTGTGGATCCCAATCCCAGTGGATGCATCTACAGAAGAACTCCTACAACTGAGGCTCGGGGGTCACTGTGGAAGAGAGGGTGCAAAGATCGAAAGAACCAGGGGATCAAGGAGTTCACTATGAGACGGTGCTCCTAGAAATGTCAGAAGCTACCCCCAGGAAGCTTCACAAATACCACTGCCCAAGCATGACCCGAACAAGGGTAGCACCAATAGACATGTTAACTTGGATGGCAAAAGCCAAAGAGGTTTCACGAAGAACTACAATCAACTGGAATGCTGGGACTGGGAAAAACAGTCTTCCCCAGGGAAGAGCACACCAACACCAGCTTGTTATCCCATACCAAAGGGTCAGCACTGAAAACATACACACAACTAATACTAATAGTTTCTACTATGCAGGTTGTATTTATTCATCTAGGAATTTATATATGTATACACACAAGAGGCCGTGAATTTGAAAGAGAGCAATGGGAGGGGTATAGGATAGGGTTTGGAGGGAGGAAGGGAAAGAAGAAAATGATGTAATTATATTATAATCTCAAAAACTAAAAAGTACCATGAAAGAACAGGCAAACTCCTCCCATCAAGGAGATGAAAAAGGCCTCAAAGTTGAGAGGCCACCCAGGGACTCTGTGTGGGACCTAAGGCTCCTGACCCTTCCCGTTCCTGACTCCTTCTCCTTCCCCTTCATTTGTCTCACCCACAGTATCCTCTCTCAGGTAAGCTCTTTTCCCCCAGGGTGAGCCGTTTGTAACAGCTGGTATCACGGCAAGGAACAACCCCAGAAGCAACAGGCAGCCCCTCTTGATGGGGCCCATCCCTGCTTTCCTGGATGGCCCAATTCTCCTGACCCTCCTTCAACATGGTGGCAGGCAAGATGCAGGCTGTCGTCCGATCTCCACCTGTGTGCCACCGTGTCCAGCTCAGGTTCTTTTTAAATTATCCTGTGAACTCGGTTCCAGTAAGCCCATCAGTGCTTGAGGTTGAGACAGCTTTATCTTAAAGAGGGATGGGTAGCTGTTTTACCCAACCTTTCTACTTCCTCAAACTGGTCCAATCTGGCCCCAGGTATCACAGCCTTATGAGCCTCTCCCCCTCAGTCAATAAACAAACAAATAAATACATCCCAAGTCAAGCAATTCAGATCGGGCATGCTCGCTGATTATCATGGTTTCTTGTAGTGGGCCTCTGTATTCTGAACCATGAGCTTCTTTCTTTTTTTTTTTTTTTTTTTTTTTTTTTTTGGGTTTTTTCGAGACAGGGTTTCTCTGTGGCTTTGGAGGCTGTCCTGAAACTAGCTCTTGTAGACCAGGCTGGCCTCGAACTCACAGAGATCCGCCTTCCTCTGCCTCCCGAGTGCTGGGATTAAAGGTGTGTGCCACCAATGCCCGGCTGAGTTTATTTCTTTGTTCTTTTCTTTTCTTTCTATTCAAAGTCAGACCTAGGTGATAATCTCTAATACTTCTACTTTTCCTCATTGTGATGGCTTGAATAAGAATTAGCCCCCACAAACCAGGCATTGGTGGCGCACGCCTTTAATCCCAGCACTCGGGAGGCAGAGGCAGGCGGATCTCTGTGAGTTCGAGGCCAGCCTGGTCTACAGAGCGAGTTCTAGGACAGCCTCCAAAACAATACTGAGAAACCCTGTCTTGAAAAACCAAAAAAAGAAAAAAAAGAATTAGCCCCCACATGCTCACAGATATCTGAACTTCATCCCCAGTTGCAACTGTTTAAGGAAGTGTAGAAGGTGTAGGTAGCCTCCTTGGAGGAAGCATGCCACGAGGGCCAGGGTTTGAGATTACATAGCCTCATCCTACTTCCAGTTTTCCCTCTCTGCTTCGTGCTTGTGGTTGAGGATATAGTGTCTCAGCTTACTGCTCCACAGCCATGCCTCCCCACGCTGATGGGCTCTTACCACTTTGGAACTGCAAGCCAATTACAAGGTCAAGTGGATTCTCTCTGCGTTGGTCATGATGTTTTATCAGAGAAGTGATAATATACTCACTATCCAATTCCTTCCCACGGGTACCAAGATTTTGGACCCTAAGAAAGGCTCTTTAGCATAACCCCCTCCCGCACAGTCTACTAGACGTACGCAGCAAGCCAACAGCTCCATCTCATAACCCCTTTCCCACTTTTCCTGACTAATGTGGAGATAGGATCAATGTGTCTTTCTCGTCATAATTCTCCCCTTGCATGGGCACATTCTTTCTAGGCAGATAGCTTGGCCTCAACTGTTTGTCTCCTCACTCACAGCGAAAGCCATGCAGCAGCTGCCACGGCCTGACTTCATTCTTGTCACCTCTATGAGATGACCTACACGGAGGAGCGTTTGTGTCGCCCTGGAATGGATGAAGGATGAAGGATCTGTGCAAGGTTGTGCCTCTGTGACAGGCTATTACATCTCTGTTCCAAAGATGACAAAGAGGTCACTCTCCTGAGGGTTAGGACTCATACTGCACTGCCACTGACTTCCAGTAAGCCAGTCCCAGCAGCAAGTACCAGATATTTGTACCATGCCCTAGATTTAATCTGAAATTTGACAGTGACCCTCAGAGCACTTTAACCTAGTGTGAGAAATACTGTTAAGAGGAAAGGCTGGTTCTAACAGAAGTGTTGTGGCCAGGTGTGTTCCCCTCAATCACTCAGGGTTACCTTTTCCCCATCTTGAGACAGGGTGTCCTGTAACCCAGGCTGGTTCTAACAGAAGTGTTGTGACTAGGTGTGTTACCCTCAATCACTCAGGGTTACCTTTTCCCCATCTTGAGACAGGGTGTCCTGTAACCCAGGCTGGTTCTAAACTCTGGACCATTCTGCCTCAGCCTCCCAACTACTAGGACTACAGATACAAACTACCACGCCTGGCTTAAATTACCTACCTCTACACACTAATATTGTTAGATTACCTACCTTTCCACACTAATATTGTTAAAACAACAAACAAAAAAATAAAGTCAAACATGGTGGCTCATGCCTGCAATCGACAGCCTCCAAAACAATACAGAGAAACCCCTGTCTCATAAAATCAATAAAAAATCATAATCGTTGTCCACAACCCATTGATCTTAAAAGTTAGCTAGGATTTAGAACACTGTCTATACTCATGAGGGAGTAATTAGGATGGTTCAGTACTCATGTAGTTATATCACTTAGCGGCTACACTAAAAAAAAAACCCTCCTCTTTGCTTTCTAAACTCCATGGGTGTAGGCCCTGCTTTTAACTTCTTCCCTTTATAAAGAATGGATTGCAGGCCTGCAAGACAGTTCAGTGTGTAAAAGCACTTACAGTGAAAGTTTGATGACCTAAGTTCATTTTCTGGAAACCCCACCCCATCCCCGTGGAAAAAGAGAACTAATTCCCCAGAGTGCTCCTCAGACTTCTCCATATGCACTGTGCTGGTTAGATTTTGTCAATTTGATAAAAATGAGGTCACCTGGGAAAAGAGAACCTCACTCATCTAAGGATTTGCCTCTATTGCATTGGCCCATAGACATGTTGTGGGGCATTTTCTTGATTAAAGACGGGTGTGGGAGGGCCCTGCCATTGTGGGCGGTGCGTCCCCTAGGCAGGTGGTCCCGGTTTACAAGACAGCAAGCTGAGCATGCCGTGGAGAGTAAGCCAGTAAGCAGCACTCCTGTATGGTCTTTGCTTCAGTTTCTGCCACCTCAAAACCCTGCCCTGCACTAATGGGCTGTAACTTGTAAGATGAAATAAACTCTTTCCTTTCCAAGTTGCTTTTGGTAAGTGTTTTATCATAGTAACAGAAGCAAAACAGAATATGTACAATGGTCCATGAGTGCCTGCCCACGGTCATACATCACACACACACACACACACACACACACACACACACACACACACACACCTCATAATAATAAATAAAATTTAGTTAGACAAGAAGGTGGGCCAGCAAGATGGCTCGGTGGATAAGGGTACTTGTCACCAAGCCTGACAACCTGACAGTGATCTCTGGGACCCATATAGTAGAAGGAAAGAATTGATTCTGCAAGTTGTCCTCTGATCTTCACACAAGTGCTGAGGTAATTGCACAGGTACACAACACACACACACACACACGCACGCACGCACGCACGCACATATGCATGCATGCATGCACGCACACATGCATAAATAAATAAATGTAATATAGTAAAAAAAATTTCATTCTCCCATCCCCAGCAGCCATCAGTTGCCGATAGCTACCCAGCTAGGAACACTACTTTGTGAGACCCTCCGTTATCTATGCCACAGTTCCTATCTGGCTTGACCGTGTGCAGGTGTTGGAAGTGCAGTCACAGTCCATGTGAGTTTCTATGTGTGGCAGCACTGTCCTGTCCAGAAAACCCATGCTCATACTGGCAGTGTTGGGAGCATAAAGGTCCTTACATGTTCAGATCACTAAGAACACCAGGAATGTTTGCAAGGCTGTCTTTTTAAAGAGAATGATATATAACCTGATTTTCCACCCATATAACTGGGAGTGGAGTTGATTAATAGCCTGGTTTTATCTGAATTGCCAGACCATCCCAACCTCCCACAACCGGGATTTGCAATACCTAATAGTCTAAGTGACCTTTGCATTATCTGTATGGCTAGAGGCTCCCCCAGGCTCCCCCAGCTAGGACCAGAGGGAGCTAATAGCCCAAATGACCTCTGTGCTATCTGTATGACTGAGACCAGACCAGACCCCTTCCTAGGCCCTTCAGCTAATACAGGTTCTATCTCTAGAACCCATCTTCTTGGAAGAAATGGAGTTACTTTGAATTGAGTTTCAATGCAATTATGCCTCCTTGTGCACAGAGGATTGTGTTACACCGGGAAAGTTTTTCCCCAAATTGTACTGTGTTTATTTAAATATGCTTGCAGTAAACTGCATGGGGTCAGTCAAACTCTAAAAGTTTGAACCAGCCCTAGCTAAGTCTTGCTGAGCCTGATTTCCTTCTTGCTTCTCTGGGATCATTGCTGGCCCCACGTGCCCCCAGAAACCCCCACACTGGTAGCACTAAGTGGAGTCACTGGATTAGAACACAAGAAGTTGGGAGGGTAAAGTGGGGGAGTATGGGAGGGGCTAGGGGGAATGGGGGCTGGACTTCACGAAAGCACAGTATATACATGTTTCACATTTTCAAACAATAAATCTTAAATGGAAAACATGTGTGAATTTTGTTATTTCCAAAATCTCTCCATTCCACGATTTTATTAAATAATCTTTCTGTACAGTGTTCACTTTTTAAAATCACTTATTATTGTACACATGAGTGCATGATAGGTATTGTGGGGGAGTTCCTATGGCACATGCATGGAGGTCAGAGAATAACTGTGGGGTCAGTTCAGTTTTTCAGACGAGGTCAGACATTGTCAATGCTCCAGCCCAAAGCATAGTTTTAACCCTTGCTGACAGCATCACCTGGGACAAAGCCACACCCCTCTGGGGAGATGGGAAAGCTCGCCTAGGAGGTTATGTTATCCTTGGAGCCAAGAGAGGGGACAGTTTTAGGATGAGATTGAGTTTTCAGACAGTCCAGTAAGGTCCTGGAGAAAGGTGAGGGGAAATGATGGTGCCATGGATTGTTCCATTGGTCACGATGAATGGAGGGAGGTTTCAGAGAATAATGAGGCAGAAACCAAACTAAAGGGACTTTTACTTTGGATTCTGTTTATAGCAGAGGCATTCAGACAAGAGTGATTTTGTCAGTATGAAACATTTATTTACAGCCATCGTTATGAACAAATCACTAGCAATTTCCTTCTTCCTTTTCTTCTCCAATCTTCTTTCTTTTTTTATACATTCTACTTAACCCTTTTCATTTTCAACTGTAGTCCTTGTCTGTCTCAAACAGAGACATATAGTTTCACATGGTGGCCCACTCCTGTAATCCCAACACTCTGGTGTTAGAAGCAAGAGGATTGGAAGTTCAGGGTCATCTCAGCTACACAATGAGTTCAAGGCTAGCCTAGGCTACATGCAACCTTGTCTAAAACAAACAAAAACCTACACACACACACACACACACACACACACACACACACACACACAAAGAGGGGAAATAGGCTCAAAAGAACATGAAGGAGAGGGACTGACGAGAAGAAACTGCTCTCCCAGTCTTTTGGCCTTCGATTTCCTCGGCCAGAGGACCTCACACAATTGTCCCTTTTCTAGTCCTGATTCTTGAGCTCATCAAAGGGGAGGAAAGACACGGATTCTTCCATCTTCTCAGCCTCATACGTCCCAGTTTCCACCATGGACACTAGTCTGTCTCCTTGGCCTCTGTCTTTCTCCTCCCTCCCCCCATGAATACTCCCATCTCACCCCGGCCTCAGGTCCCCAGGTGCGCAGTCCAAATCCTGATGGGAGCGTCTCCTTCTTGGTGTTCTTGTTTGTTTTGTTGGTTTGTTTGTTTTTTTTTTTTTTTTTGCTCTCTTAAAATGACCTCAAGTCCTCCTGCTCCCAACCCTCAAAAGCCAGGGTTCCCAGTGTGCACCGCCATGTCTAGACCTAACGGGGATGTCCGTCTCACGTGGGAACCAAAAGACTCTACAGGCAGCCTCTGGAGCCAGATGGACCTACAAACCTACCCTAGAAAGAATGTTGTTAGGAGGATGTAGGTCTCCTGAGACGGGAGAGTAAAACAGGAACGTGTCAGCAAAGGGAGGACTGTTTAACTCATTCCACACATTCCTCCATCAGTTTTCCAGTTGCCCCAGGGTCCTTTCCTGGTCCCTATGTTTTGACCGCTGAAGTTTGGTTTCTGTAGCTTTGATTTATTTTTGATGCCAGGGATTATTGAACCAGAACCTTACCTATGCTAAGGAGGCCCTCCGTCAATGAGCTCCGGCTTTAGCTCCCAACTAACCATCAATCCTTGTGGAGTTCTTCCTGCCTGCCTGTCTTCCCGGGGTATTCATTTGCCAGCCCTTCTCCCAAGACCCATTTCCCATGAGTTCCAGAACTGTCAAGATAAGACATTGTATGAGCTGCAAGGTCCAGGGTGGAGTAAAATACTGATAAGAATCAAGCATTCCCGTCTGCACTACATAACGAGTCTGCCTCAAAGCACAACATGCGGGCTAGAGAGATGGCTCAGCGGTTAAGAGCACTTGCTGCTGTTCTAGAGGACCCAGGGGTCGGTTTCAAGGACTCAAACGGTTGCTCACAGCCAACTGTAACTCCAGTTCCACAGAATCTGCTGCCCTCTTCTGGCCTCTGCAGTCACCAGGTAAACACTTGGTTCACGTTATACACGCAAGCAAAATACCCATACATATAAAATAAATAAATACTAAACAATTTAAATACAAAACAAGCAAACAAAAAGGAACAAAGCCTTCTTTTAGGGTTAGGGATGTAGTTAAGCTGGTTTGGTACCTACTCAGCATGCAAGAAGTCCTGAGTTTGATCTCTAACACAAATCAGGTATGGTAATATATGCCTGTGAACCCAATTCTTTCAAGATGGAGGCAGGAGGATTAAGAGCTCAAAGTCATTCTTGATGACATAGGGAGTTGTAAGTCAGCCTGGGATACACAAGACCCTGTCAATCATCATCATCATCACCATCATCACCATCATCATCATCACCATCACCACCATCATCATTATCAGACCTCTCAATTAAGGAGGGCTAGTGCATGCAGGAGGCAGGACTTCGAGGCCAGCTTAGGCTATACATCAAGCTCAAGGCCAGCCAGAGCTACAATAACAAGAACCTCCCTAATGATATATTTTTTTGATGCTTTTTAAAAGTAAGCAAGCAAGCACAACTCTTTTATCCTCTCGTAATTCCTGTCCTTTTGTCACGGTTTTCTCATCCCTTCCTCCCCCATGCGCTGCTGACTCTCAGTCACCCAGCAGGTTTGTTTTGGTGCTGGGTAGGAACCAAAGCTATGTGCCGCACGCTGGGCAACGTCAGGATGCAGGCAGGCATCTCAGCCCGAGGCTTCGGCAGAGTTCCCAGGCAGAGCCAGCGGTCCAGACCGGGGCAGTAGGCGTGGACGAGGTGGGAAATGGCGTAAGTACGGTGGCTATAGCCCCCCAGCACCAGTAACTCCCCCTGCAGCACAGCACCTGCAGCCCCCACGTGGGGGGAGGGCAGGGGGGCCAGGTGGGTCCAGCTATCGGTCTTTGGCTCATAGACTTCAAAGCTCAGTAGGTCCCCGGTGTCGCCTACCCCACCTGCCACATACAACCTCCCACCCAGAGCAGCCATCACATGACCAGCCCGAGCTGCTCCCATTGGGCTCAAAAGTGTCCCAGGCTGCTCAAGTTTGGGATCATAGAGCATCAGTGAGTCCAAGCACTGGCCGGTCCCGCTACAGCCACCGCTTACATACAATCGGCCCTCGAGGACAGCAGCTGCATGGGCAAAGCGTGGTCCTGGGAGAGCAGGTGCCGGCCTACGGGAGAGCAGAGCATCAGGTCAGGCAGCCAGAGTGCCCAACTCTACCTCGCTTTATTTCGAGGTAGGTCTTGCTATCCCGCCTAGGCTCCCGCCTCTGCGTCTGAGTGCCAGGATCACAGATGTGTGCCCCTACGCCCGGCTTCACACTCCCCGGATGTCCATTTGGCAGCTTACCTCCAGACATTGAGTTCAGGGTTATAGACCTCGACGGAATTAAGGGCAACACCATCGTCCCGTCCACCCAGGGCATAAAGTTCTCCGTCGAACGCCACCAGAGGGAAGAAGCTCCGAGCCTGGCCCAAAGGTGCCATTTCCTCCCAGTCTTCTTGACTGGAGCTCCACCTGGACAAGATACAAAAGGGGTGACCCTCAGAGCCTACGGCTGGCTGGATTAGCATTTTCTCTTTGCTCGCCCGCATGGATGATACCTGAGAGTTGAAGCCAGAGTGTTGGCATGGCTGTAGAAATCCTGTCCCCCACACACATAGAGTTCACTTCCTGTTAGGCTGGCAGCTCCATGCCGAAAGCGCCCCGGGGCAGGCAGGGCAGGCAGCCGGCACCATTCCACAGATCTTACCAGACCCATGCCACAGTGGAAAGCCCGGGCCCACCACACTTTGCGAGATGGCTGTCTTCGGTCCATGTTCGGTCTGAGCCCATCCCCACCGATCACCACCAGCGCTTGGTCAGGCTGCCTCCACCTCTCTTGTCCTGGAATTTCGGCTTCCACCATCAGCTGGTACAGCAGGTCCGAGGACAGAGGTGGAGGGAGCCCAGCTGCCCGCACCTTCCTCAGCTCTCTGGTAGACATGCGGCCAAAGCGGACACATCGCAGCAGGGCCTTGGCCTCCGACTCCTGGGTTTCGGGGTTGGCAGCCAGCCAACGCCGCACAGCCGTGAAAGCCTCGAACTCTTCTTGTACGTGGAGCTCATCACTATCCAAGAGCTCAGCCAGGCAGGTAGCCGGCAGCGACGGGAAAGCAGGGCACAAGGCCACAGCGGGCAGATGACTGAGGAGGTAACGATGGGCCTTCCCCCAGACTTTCTCCAGTCCAGGGGCTTCAACCATAGGAAACAGAGCCAGGCAAAGGGCAGGGCAGAGGCTTTGAGCCAAGGCTCTCTGACACAAATCCAGGCAGGAGGAGCTCTGGTACTGCAGCGCAGCCTGGGCGACTCTTAGCAGTCCTGGCCATCTTTCTCGTACAACTCCAGAGTAGGCAAAGGAAACGAGGAATCTCAGGTCTTGGGAAGAGATGGTATGCAGACACACCTTTGTGCCCTGGGACTCCCTCATCCCACTCAGAAGCATGGCCCCAAAGAACTCGCTGCCACAGGCCAGGGCTACTCGGTGCACTGCAGTGGAGGCAAAGGAAACCCAATCTGTTGTTGCAAGGCAGCTAACTTGTAAGCCCCACTTTGACCAATCACCCAAGGGCACAGGCCAAGCCATGGTATGGTGTACACTGGAATAGCGTGGAATGCTTTCAGCTTTCATTCTGGGGACTAGTCCAGCGAGGAACACCTGTCCAGCATGTGCAAAGCCTGGATTCCTCCTTCCCCAGTGCTCAATGGATAAATAAACAAGCAAACTGGAGCTTTCAGACCCCTCCCTGCACCTCCCTGGGTTATGATCCCAAGGTCTACATAGTAACTTGGTGGGGGAGGGAGTCGTTGCTTTAATATCTTTCTTTCTCTTTCTTTCTGGAGACAGGGTCTCATTATGTAGTCTTGGCTGGCCTAGAACTTACTGTAGAGACCTGACATGTGCTACTGTACCCAACCTTTATTTTAAAAATTTCAATAACCCTGTATTATTCTCATGTTAGTGTCTGGAGGACACTTTAGTGTTTTAGGCCCATGTCAGCTAGAAAAAAGTCTTGCTTGTTTGTTTTAGTTTTTCCAGTCAAGGGTTTCCTCTATAGTGCCCTGGCTGTCCTGGAACTTGCCCTGTAGACCAGCTTGGTCTTAAAGTCTTAAACTCACAGAGAGCCTCCAGCTTCTGCCTCCCAAGGGCTGGGATTAAAGGTGTGTAGCATTACCGCAAGAAAAAAACAGTCTTAATGAATCCAGTTGAGAAAATCCTATACACAACACTTGTTAATAGGATACAAAATAAGCTGAACAGAGCAGTGAACTCAGAAAGGTATCACTGCACTGTGAACAAAATAAGGAGTTTCCATTTATAGCTGCAAGAGTTACAGCCATCAGCCATCCAATCAAAATAGCTATACCCATGTCAGGCGTGATGGTATGCTTGCTACTGGTGCAGAAGACCCAGGTTTGGTTTCCAGCACCCGCCCAGAAGCTCACAGTCACCTATAAGTCCAGTTCTAGGGGACCGGACACTCTCTTCTGGCCTCTGAAGGCACCAGGCACACACATGGCGCATGACAAACATAGATGCAGGAATTCACAAACACACAAAACATATAAGCCTTTAAGAAAAGAAAGAAATCAACAGGCAAGATGGCTCAGTTCCTAAAGGGACTTGTCATCAAGACCAATGACCTGAGTTCTGACCTTGGGACCCACATGGAAGGAGAGGGCTCCTTTCTCTAAGCTGCCCTCTGACTCCACAAACACTCTAGTACTGAAATGTCCTGCTGTTTATATTCACACACACTTTCAGATACATGAATAATTAAATGCGATGTTTTCTGAGTATAGAAGAGTGTTGTTGTTTGTTTGTTTTTAAAAAGAATGGACTTTGTGTTGAAGGCTTTGTAACCCCAGTGACATGGGGGCAAGAGGATCACGAGTTCAAAGCCCGCCTGGGCTGAAGAATGCATTCAAGATCAACCTGGGTAACTTGCTGAGACTCTTTATCAAAATGAAAAACAAAACAGAAAGCAAAAGCTCAAATACCCCTTCTACAGATTTGTTTTTAGTATTCCAAGTGTGTCTATGTATGGGTAGGTGCATGGGAGCATGGGTTCTCTCGGAGGCCAGACAGTTGTGGTCTGCCCAATTGAGAATGCTTGGAACCGAACTTGGGTCCTCTGGAAGACTAAGAAGAGCTTTTAACCCCGAGTCACTTCTCTAGCCCCCTCCTTTGTTTTAAAATGCATAGCCCTCAGTAAAATGCCAAGCAGAAATACATAGACATAGCAGCGTATTAATTGCTAAGCCAGTGTGATAAATGCTTGAGTGTTCATTCTTCTTTGCGTCTGAAGTATTTCATGAGAGAAAGAGGAACACTGCTAGAAACTGCCTCAGGAAGTCTTAGTCAGGCCTCTGCATCCCTGAGAATCTTATGAATTTCATTCTGTTTTGACCAGCGGCAGAATGTGTGCCTTTCAGAGGACAACTGTCAATAACAATGTTTTTAGCGTCTCTTTAAGCAGTAGGTAGTGGCTTGGTGTGTCCCAAACATAATAAATATCAGTTACAGCTTCCTAGTCTATGTGGTCTGAGGAAAATCTGCATTCTGAGAAATGAGCTAAATCAGCTCAGTTTCCATATCACCAACCAACATGTGTCTCTGAGACTCAATTGTGAGAAGCCCACAGCCTCTTGGAATCTCCCTCTTACTCATTGCTGTACTCTAAGATTTAAAGTGATGAGTCCCCATATGATTTTATGAATATGTGGGAACCCCAAACCTTCATGGGAATGTTACAATTACGACACTGTAAATCATCACTCTCCAGCTAATGCCATGAGGCAGAAAGCCTTTAATGATAGCTTTTCTTCTAGAGTACCCGCCCCCCCTAAGAACTTAATGGTGTGACTGGGCATGGCTTGGAGTCAGCCTAGGCTGGCCTTGAAGTCATGTCAATCATCCTTTGGTATCATCTACAGGTATCTGTCCCAAGGCCATACTAGCCTTGTTTTTTCTTTCCTTTTTCATTCTGGTTTGTGAGATAGGCCCACACCAGCCTAGAGCTCGCCGTGTAGCCCAGGTTGGCCCTAACCTCTGGGCAGTACTCTTGTTCAGTCTCACTAGTGCTGGAATCACAGGCATGAGCCCCCCAACCTGGCTTGGTTTCTTCACTGCTGAAGTGTGAGTCCCGAACTAGGTATCTCTAAACAAGCCTATTGCAACTTTAAACTTCGTCGTGTCGCATGCAGACGACATGTTCCAGGTCAGACACATAGCGGAATAACTGAGTAACAGGTACTGCACGGTACAGAGCAGTGGTTCTCAACCTGTGGGTCGCGACCCCGCGGAGGTCAAATGACTTTTTCAAAGGGGTAGCCTAAAACCATCCAAAAACACATTATGATTTATAACGCTAGCAAATTTTTGTTTGTTTGTTTTTTTATTTTTTGAGACAGGATTTCTCTATGTTTCCCTAGCTATCCTGGAACTCACTCTGTAGACCAGGCTGGCCTCAAACTCAGCGATTCAGCTGCCTCTGCCTCTCGAGGGCTGGGATCAAAAGCAGGGGTGGTCACCACCGCCCAGCAACTGTAGAAAGATCACAGTTATGAGGTAGCAACGAAAATAACTGCATGGTTGTGGATCACCGCAGCACGAGGAACTATATTAAAGGGCCGCTGCATTGAAGTTGAGAACCGCTGGTCTGGACTCTGTGGCCAGAGTCAACACACCTACCGACCGCCTCTTCTGTGTGTCAAGGGCCTGCGGTTAATCTGAGCCAGTTACTTTCTGCTTGTTTGACTGCCATGGACTGTACTGGAAGCCCCAGCCAGATGGCTGGAGATCTAGCTACTGGGCAGGGGTGGGGGGAAAGCGCATGAACTTTCCTTTCAAATCTGTCCGGGCGTCTAGGAAAACAATGCAACTGCGCATGTGCATCTCTTGGTGGCGCTGGAAAGGCACCAAAAAAAAAAAAAAAAAGAGACGTTCTTGCCGGAGAAATGATCCGAACTCCGGCACAGCACTGGGGGTGTGGTCCAGAGGTAAAAGGGAAGTGAGGACTTAGGTTCCATCCTTTGCCTCGCAAAACAAGCAGAACCCCGCGACATGCATTCTTAGCAGTTGCCCCTAGGCCCTCACCGCGCAGGCGGTAGCCCTCGGCTTCCAGCTCCAGGTCGCACCCGATGCCCTCTCGATACAGGCGCTCAATGCTGCGCAGGTTCTCCCGCAGCTCCTCTGCCCGGCTGAGCTTCTCTTCGTCTCCCCCGGCCTTGCCGAGCCCCTCCGGCCGCAGCCGGACCGCGTTCTTCACCCGGGGCGCTCCCAGCGCCTCCGCAGCAGCCAGCACTTCGCCCTGCGAGGCGGGGCCCCCCAGCACCCCCTCGTACGCAAAGGTCATTGCAGCCTCCCAGCCCCTCCGGGTCACGTCGAGGCAGAGGCGAGGCTGCTGACCTCCGCCGCCGCTCAGCCTGCCCTGGAAGAGGCTGCTGATTGCAGCGAGGATCACCCGATGCACCCCGTATACCTGGCCCCCTACTGACACCTCCTCGTCCAGCAGCAGCTTCTGCTCCCGCAGCCTCTGGGCTTCAGCGAAGAACTGCCCGGGGTGCTCCAAGCTGCACAGCACCTCAGGCTCCGCAGAGTCGTCGCTGTCATCCTGTTTCTTCCCCTTCTCCAGGGACGACGTTGGAAAGGGAAGGTTTCCTGAAACCAAGGGGCTGGAGTCAGGCTCTGCCAGAGAAAGGGAAAGTAAGCCGGGATCCTCGTCGGGGGGGGGAGAGACCAGAGGTTTCCCCCCCCTCCAACTGTCTTCAGTTCACCGGGCTGTCAGCCCCTCACTCCACCCCAAGGGGACAACAACTTTGGAATAGTGAACTAGACAGGAACTAGCGATAGGATTCTCCAAGAATAAAACGGCAAACACCTGTAGCCATCTAGGCCAGGGTCAAGCCCTCCTTTCCACTTGCTCTCTTTTAGTCCCCGGCGGGAGACAGCAGACCTGTGCTTGCCTTCACTTGAATACCCCCTCTGCTTAGCGCCGCTGTGTACAGCTCCCAGCAGCGGTCCCACTTGGCTAATTATAGCCAGCCCGAAGACTAAACTCCGATCTCCCAGTGCTGGAAGCTGACACCCAATCCACTGGCCGAGTCCCGGGATGACTTCCCCCTTCCCTTCCACCTGTAGGTCATAAGAGGGTGCTGAGTGGGGGAAATTGCAAGGCAAAGAGAATGCAGACTTTAGGTGGAGTGAGCCAGTGCAACACATGATGCTTGGCTTACCTTCCTCCACCATAGCTGTGGGATTTGTATAATAATAATAACAACAACAATAATAATAATAACAATAATAATAAATTCTTTAACCTCTTCCTGACTGCTCCAGTGGGTGGATGTAATTGCTGTACCTCCATAACCCCTGGAGGGTTAAATAAAAACCTCCATAGCAGCCTAACACTTTACATATCAGTGAAAACCAAACTGAAGGTTCAAATAAAAGTTGTATAATTTTTTTTTTTTTGGTTTTTCGAGACAGGGTTTCTCTGTAGCTTTGGAGGCTGTCCTGGAACTCACTTTGTAGACCAGGCTGGCCTCGAACTCACAGAGATCCGCCTGCCTCTGCCTCCCGAGTGCTGGGATTAAAGGCGTGTGCCACCAACGCCCGGCAAAAGTTGTATAATTTAAAAAACTTGTAGAGTGTAGTCTTCCTTGCTAGTCTCCTGGGCCCTGCTGCGCTGTCTGAACCCCCAAATGACACATAGGACGCTATGTTAATTATAAGCTGTTGGCCGTTTGCTTGGTTTCTTAGTGGCTAGCTCTGACTTATTTATATAACCCGTAATTGTTAATCTAAGTATTTCTCTTACCGGAGAAAAGGGTCCAGACTTGTTATTCCTCTGGCGGCTACATCGTGTCTGACTCTGCCTCTCTTTCCCAGAATCCTCCTTGACCAACAGTGCTTTATTCAACAACCAATAAGATTTACAGAATTACATCTTCCATCAAAAACTGGTTTTAATAGATAATGTATGTAGCCTCCACTTCCCTGGAGTCCTAATCCTCCTGTGGAAGGGATTGCAGGCGCGTGCCACCAGCACAGTCAGAAAGCTGAGTTCTAAGGGCTCTGGTCCTTCCCCATCCCCTGGGTGATGCTCTAAGAGAACTCTAGCGCATCGGTTACGATTTCCTCTAGTTTCTGCAGAGAGAGGAGTGACGGGTGTGCCTCTGACCCAGAGGGGAACAGAGAAGGGAGGCTGCAGGCCCAGATGGACCAAGGATTCTCAAGGATGGCTTCAGTAGACTCCACTGATGACAACTCTGAATTCTCTCCAGCTGGCCTTTGCCCCCAAGTCACACAGCCCAGCACTCAGAATGGCCTCCTAAGCACCAAGAGATGTTTTCCTCACACTCCACTTTGGGACTGAAGTCTGTCTTAGGAAGGACAGGGTCCTAGAGCCTGGGTTACAGGAGCCTGTCAACTTTCCCATGACTGTCATCAAATGCTGGTGACTACAATCCAGCTAGATCTTTGGTCTGAACTATGCATAAATACACTAATCAAGAAGCCCAAATTCTCTACATGATTTTCCAAATAGCTTTCCCTAAACCTGAATGGTTCCTGGAAGTTTAAGGCTCTAAAATAAATAATTTCATGTGGTCATTTCAAAGAATTTTAAGGCCTGGGAAGTTTCATTGCTCTGAGTGTGTTATTCTAGTAATTTTAACACTAGTAACCAGAGAGTTTCCATTATTACCTCAAACCTAGAGGAAATAGAGGCAGAGAACACTCAAAGAGCTTGCCAAGTGTTCTGTATGATCTGAACAAGGAATGACCTGTAATAGCCACGCTTTTGGTTTTCTTTTTTCATGAATGAGTTTATTAAATACATAGTAATTAAAAGAATAAATAGCAAGTAGTTGTAGCAGCCTTTTTGTTTGGGTCACAAAAAATAGCACAGAGACTTCTTTTTTTTTTTTTTTTTTTTTTTTTTTTGGTTTTTCGAGACAGGGTTTCTCTGTGGCTTTGGAGGCTGTCCTGGAACTAGCTCTTGTAGACCAGGCTGGCCTCGAACTCACAGAGATCCACCTGCCTCTGCCTCCCAAGTGCTGGGATTAAAGGCGTGCGCCACCAACGCCCGGCCCAGAGACTTCTTATTAATTATGAAAGCTTGGCCTATAGCTTAGGCTTGTCCCACTAGCACTGATAAATTAACCCATTTCTATTCATCTATTGTTGCCATGTGGCTCATGGCTTTTTACCACTCTTCCTGCATGCCCTGCTCCCTCTATGCCTGGCTGGCAACTCCCTATCCTTCCTCCCAGACAGAGCTCTCTCTGTCCGGAAGTCCCACCTATACCCCCCCTGCTTAGCTATTGGCCATTTAGCTTTTTATTAAACCAATCACAAACGTATCTTTACACAGTGCAATCAAACACCTCGAGACAGCAAAACACTATCAAATTGGCCACCTATACTCATCCAGCAGAAATCAGCTAGAGATGTCCCACCGAGGGAGCCAGCTGGGGTTCAAGCAGATGGAGGGTCATGGTGCAGCAGAATGTCCTCTTGGGTGAAGCTGCCAAGTAAAAGAACAAACAACAGACAGAGAATGTCATCGAATAAGTCCTATTGGAGAAACCGAGGCAGTCAGCCAGTGTTCTCGATTGAGAACTATCTTCCCACAGATGAGCTTCCTATGGCCGAGGTGCAGGCTTCCATTTCCACCGATGGAACTTTCTTATTAAGGAAGACACAACAATCACTCTTGTGGGAAATGACTTACCCTAGCTGTTCTCAGTACCACAATGTTTTTTTAATACTCTTAGATACTTGTCATTCTTTCTTCCTGTCAAAGGCAAGAGAGGCCAGCTATACCTAGGTAGAGCTGGGGTTGCTTTGAAATGGGGGTGGGCTCCAACCCCGTTTCCAGTCTCAGCTTCTCAGTGACATCAAACAGTGTGGGGGTGTGAATGAGAATGGCCCCCATGAGCTCATATATTTGGTCCCCAGTCGATGGAACTGATTAAGAAGGATTGGGAGGCATGGCCTTGTTGGAGAAGGTTTGCCACTGGGGGTGGGCTTTGAGGTTTCAAAAGCCCTTGCCATCTCCAGTTAGCTTTTCTTCTGCCTTGTGGGCATTGCCTTAGCATGTGCGTTCTTGGCTACCGCTACAGTGCCGTGCCTGCCTGCTGTCTCTCTCCCTACCAGGATGGTCATGGACTATACTGATACTCTGAAATTATGATCAAGCTCCCAGTGGCAATGCTTTCGCCTGCTGTCGCTCTCCCTACCAGGATGGTCATGGACTATACTGACACTCTGAAATTATGACCAATGCTTTCCTGTATAAGTTGCCTTGGTTGTGGTGCCTCTTCACAGCAATGGAAAAGCAAGACAAACAGTGTCTGACAGTTTTCCAACACAATGTGCATTAACTCAAGGGTCTCACAGAGGCATGAGGGCAAATCCAGCCCAGGCCAGCTGGACAGATTGTCCCTTTAAGGTCTGGATGTATTGCTTCTCTGATCCTTTGTGTGTATGAACATGATCGCCAGGTAAGTGTGAAAGGCCTCATCAAGAAAACACTTCCCTGCTCCACAACGCAAACGAGACAGAGAGCTGATGTGACAGAGAGCTGATGTGACAGAGAGCTGATGTGACCCGCCATGCCTTTGGCTCTTTCGTTTCCTCCTCTACAACAGATTTTCCCAATCCGTCGCCGTGATTAGAGTCACAGATTGTGTGTTGAAGACTGGCAAGAGCCCAGTGTGAGGAGTCTCTGGGATGTGCCTGATTTTAAAATCACAGCACAAGCATTTCATTTCGAACTGGCTGGTACACAGGAAATACAGCAAACAGAAGCCAGCCAATTTCCAGAGAAACAGAAAACTTGAATATTACGTATGGGCCAGAGCCATTTGTCCCTTACACTTAATGGCATCCCTTTCTGAAGTCTGAGTATTCAGCAATGACATGCCATTCTAGAACCTCCATCCTTAAAGGACACACTCCACAAAGGACAGCCAGGACAGGCCTCAGACATTCACCACAGGGGGCCATGGTCCACCCCCACCTAACTCTGCTGTTGTTACAATGTTGCATATCATTTTTCTATTTATTTATATTTATTTTGGTTTTCTCTGTGTAGCTTTGGAACCTGTTTTAGAACTAGCTCTTGTAGACCAGGCTGGTCTCGAACTCATGGAGATCCGCCTGCCTCTGCCTCCCGAGTGCTAAGATTAAAGGCGTGCACCACCACCACTGGGCTAAGGTTGCACATCTCAGTTCAGGACAGCGGGCAAGAACATGGTGCCAACCTCACTACTTGATATCACATGACCTTACTATGCTGTAAGAGTGTTATCTGTTAACCTGATAGAATCTATAGTCACCTAGGAGATACGCCTCAGGCACCCTCATGAGGGATATGCAGGTTGAGGCAAGCCTCTGACAATGGCTGTGGTTATGTGAATTGACGTGAGAAAACCGATCATAGCTGTGGGTGGGACCATTCCCTAGGTGGGGATGCTTGACTGTATACAGTGCAGATAGAACACTCTGGAACTAGAAGTCGTCCTTGTCTGCTTCCTGACGGTGGGTGTCATGTGACCAGCCACTTCAAGCTCCTACTGCCTTGACTCCCCTGCCATGACGGACTGTACCCTGGAACAGTGAAACAAAATAAACCCTTTGTCTCTTGGATTGCTTTTTGTTGGGGAGTTTTCCACAGCACAGGAGAATGACCCGAGACCCATGACTTAACACCACTTGACCTTAACATGCTACTATCTTTCCCTGCTTTTGGTGTCATAATAAGCATTGGTGGGAGCAATTACTACGTGCCAGAGGTCATGAGATATTTTATAGCTGTATCATTTCACCTCCCAGCAGCCCCATGGGAGAAGTATTGCTCTGATGTGCATTTTACAGGCAGGGAGCTCTCAGTGCACACAGCTGCAGAGCCAAAGAGTGAGGGTCCAAATCCAGGGAGCTCTCAGTGCACACAGCTGCAGAGCCAAAGAGTGAGGGTCCAAATCCAGGTCTGCTTGCATCAATCGCACGCAACTTCGCCACAAAAGAATAACTTATTCTGATAGATGAAGGAAAATGGCCACAGGGTTCTACTAGGCTGAGTGATGTAAAGGGCTATTTTGGCAAGTCAAAGCAGTAAATGTTGGCAATTTCAGAGCCTTATCATATAAGGCACAACTAAGAAACAGATAGATTTTCTCTTAACTTGGACATGTGTAAAGGGAAACCTTTTCCTTGAGAGAAGCCTTCCCGCCAGCCTGGTTCTAGAGCCGCATTAGTCCCAAATAAACACACAGGAGGCTATGTTAATTATGAAGCTGTTGGCCTTGCTTGTTTCTTACTGGCTAGCTCTGACTTAAGTAATTACCCCATAATTGTTAATCTAAGTATTTCTCTTACCAGAGAATAGTTCCGGGCTTCCTACCCCATGGCGTTACATCTTGACTCTACGTGTTTCTCCTTCCCAGAGTCCTCCTGGACTCCTAGTCCCAACCTATCTAGATTCCTATTGGCCAGCAGTGCTTTATTGACAAATGCACAGGACTTCCTCCACAGACATGGTATTGGGGTTACTCTAGACACAATTACAAATTGCTATTAAGTTTTCACATCATCCTGAAAACAAAGGCATCCTTTAAATAACAGAGGAGGTACCACGGGCCACCCTCTTTATATAGGCTTTATAGAGAAGAGGGTTCCTGTGGTGGTTTGACAGAAAACGGCCCCCACGGGCTCTCTTTGAATGCTTAGTCACCAGGGAGCGGAACTGTTTGGGAGGATCAGTAGGTGTCGTCTTGTTGGAAGAGGTGTAGCCTTGTGGGAAGTGTGTCATTGGGACTTGGGTTTGTGGTTTCAAACACCCGTGTCAGGCCCAACCTCTCGGTCTCTGCCTGCCTGCCTGCCTGCCTGCCTGCCTGCCTGTGTACTGGGAAGGCTGTAAACTCTCAGACCTGTGCCTGCCTGCTGCCACCATGCTTCCTGCCATGATAAGAATGCACCAGTCCCCTGAAACCGTAAGCCATCCACCAATTAAATGCTTTCTTTAGAAGAGTTGCCTTGGTCATGGTTCTCTCCACAGCAATGGAACAGCAGTGCCCAGGGGAAAGCAGACATTTCCACTCTCTGTTGGTCACGTGTATACCATGAACAAATGCTTGTCATAGTGCCTTGCCTGTGACTCTGTCATAGTGACTCCTATCTCCAAAGAGTCATGTGGGGACACCAGACCTTGAGCAGAAATCCACTTCCCCTTCGGCCTGGGAGCAGGCAGCTGTGAGATAATGTTTACTGAAAACAATTCAGTGCTATAAAGCTCTTGATAGGGCTCAGATAAGGGCTCGCTCACTGAAGCACCATGACTTTGATCCCCCCTAAGGCTAGATGCTTCTTCTTGTCCCCCCTGCGGTGTCTCCCCAATTCTGGGGCCGGAGATTAAACCACCAGCCAAGAGGGTGAGAAGTCTGAAAAGAATTGTATGTAGGTGGATGGCAGAAGTCCTTAAAAAGGGAAGCATTTTTTCTTGGGGAGACTTCTCTCTCCTAAGCGGACTTGACTTCTCTCTCCTAAGCAGACTTGGGCTCTCCTCCTAAGCGGACTTGGGGTCTCCTCCTAAGCTGACTTGAGAAACATAAAGTTTTCTTAAAGCAACCGACCGGTCTCTGTGTCATCTATCCTGACCACCTCGCTACATTCTCGGATGCAGGCTACACAGCAGGTGCGACAGAGTCAGTCTTTGAGAGCCATCGAGATAGCTCAGAAGGAAAAGCTGTTGCTGCCAAGCCAATGATCTGAATTTGATGCCTGGGAACCAGGTAGTAGAAGGCTAAAACTGACTCCTGCTGGTTGTCCTCTGACCACACACACATACCACACATACATACACACACTCACACACACATACACACATACATACACACTCACACACTCACATCACACACACTCACACATACATACCTACATGCACACTCACACACACATACACACACATACCCACATGCACACACACTCACACCACACACACCACACATACATACACACATAGACACACACTTACACATACACACACATACACATGTGCACACACACAGTCACACACACCACACACAGACACACACATACACACACACTCAGAAAGAGAGGGAGAGAGAGACAGAGAGAGAAAGAGCATGCACACTATTTTTTACTAATAAGTCATTAGAAGGTGGCTTGACTTGAATTACTGTCTGCTTTATTACCCTGCAGAAGCAATTATATTTTAACATTTACATTCTCTGTGTGTACACACAGAATTATCATGGATGACAATAAAAGTTCTTCTTTTCAAACCAGTATATTTTGACTTCCATGTGTGTATGCAAATTTTGGAGGGCAAAAGATAACTTGTAAGACTTGGTTCTCAGCCGGCCGGTGGTGGCGCACGCCTTTAATCCCAGCACTCGGGAGGCAGAGGCAGGCGGATCTCTGTGAGTTCGAGGCCAGCCTGGACTACAGATCCAGTTCTAGGACAGCCTCCAAAACAATACAGAGAAACCCTGTCTTGAAAAAACTTTTTAAAAATGCAAGTTTCAAACTTTTTGGGTGTGGGGACACTGAGACAGGGTCTTACCATGTAGCCTTGGTTGCTCTGGAGCTCATTATGTAGACCCAATTGGCCTGGAACCCTTGGAGATCCTCTTGCCTCTGTCTCCCTAGTGCTGGGATCAAAGGCATGCAGCTCAACTTTTTAAAGGGAAGGAAAATTGAAACCATGCCACGACATGGCTAACACTGAGGACACTACGCTAAATGAAACAAGTCAATTATGGGAAAGCATAGCTTGTGGGGTTCATTCACACGAGGTGCCGACAGTAATCGCAGGGAGCAGAGCAGCAGTTGCTGGAGTGGAGCTGGGGAGGAGTGGAGAATGGAGAGTGATGTTTAACCAGTACAGGGGGCAGCCTGTCACAGGGCAGAAGCTCTGGAGGTGGGCTACACGACATGAAACTACTTCACACTATTCAGCTATGTACCTGAGACGGGTAAGATAAGAACCTCTGTTTTCCAGTTTTAAAAAGATTTAATTATCTTTATGTTCAGCCTGCCTCTGCACAGCTAGTAAAACATTCTGATATTAGAAAAAGCAAATAGCCCCATCAACGCCTGAGGCACATGGGAGAGCTGGCCCTGAGGTCCTAAGAGCATCCGGAGAGCTAGTCCTGCCCCTCCCTCATGAGCTGCAGCACTAGAGAAAGTGGCCCCCATGCCATGCCTGGGCACCACAGGAGAGCCGGCCCCGAAGGTGAATGTGTGGGAGATCCGCCCCTGAGGACGCGGAAGCAGGAGAACCGGCCTCAACCCTTGCTCATCGCCGCCAGGGGTGAACTGGCCAGGCCAATGCAGGAGAGCTCCCCCTGGTGGTGAGGACAAGGGAGAGCTGGAAAGATGACCAACCCCGCCACTGGCCAGGCCCAGAACCACGGTTATGTTGGCCCACAACATCCACCCCATCTGGGATCCGCTGATTTCCAGTTCAAACTTCAACTCATTTCCACCACAGATTCTAAGCAATGCAAGTCTGTAGAAAAAATAAAGTCAGATCATATTAGCAGGAGGGGCGTGGCCAGGAGGCACTGGCCTACTCTCGCCCAGAATCCCAGCACTCAGGAGGCTGAGGTAGGAGGACTGTATGATCTAATCTACACAGTGACTTTGAAGCCAGCCTGAGTTATGGAATGAGACTCTAGAATACCAAATTAGGGACTAGATAGAGCTCAGAAGTGAAAAGTGCTTACTGTTCTTGCAGAGGACCGGAATTCAGTTCCCAGCATCTCTATCTGATGGCGCACAACCTCCTCTAACTCCAGCTCCAGCGGATTTGATGCTCCTGGCTTGTGCACATACTCCCTCACAGATATACACATAATTTTTTAAAATATTAAAGAAAAACCCAATTAGTTAATTAAGATGTCAGACATAGCTTGTATTCTATCCTATCCAGCTGAAAGTTTCAGGTTTATTTTATGTGTGTAACTGTTTTTGCTTGTTTAAGTATGCCCACCATGTGCCATGCTGGTGCCAGAGGAAGGCATCAGATCCCCTGGAAGTGGAATTAGGAATGAATGGCTGTGAGCTACCATGTGGGTGCTGGGAACCAAACCCAGTTCCTCTGCCTCTGGAAGTGCAGTAAGCGCTCTTAACCACTGAGCAATCTCACAAAGCCCCACTATCCAGTGAAAACAGGCAGAGGCAGGTGGATCTCTGTGAGTTTGAGGCCAGCCTGGTCTACAAGAGCTAGTTCCAGGACAGACTCCAAAAGCCACAGAGAAACCATTTTGAAAATCCAAAAACATAAAAAATTGATGGGGGAAGGGGCGTGCACATGCCACAGCTTACACACGAGAGGACAACCTGCAGGAATCTGTTCTCTCCTTCTACCTCATGGGTTCCAGGGATGAAACCCAGGTCATTAGGTTTGACTGAAAAGTACACATTCCCACTGAGCCAAGTCACCCAACCGAGGTCTAAACCCAACTGCACGAGGAGGCAGCTGGGGGTGGGGTTTCCCTCTTTCTAAGGCAGGGTGCTTGGGGGGTGGATCAGGATGCAGAGAACTCAAGGAGAGCTCTGCATCCTGAAAGAGCTGTTTCTGGACTGGCGGACTGCCTCTATGCCAGGTGTTTGGAGAGGCCTGTTGTGGGACAGGAAGGGGAGAATCCAGCCTGGCTTGGTAAGATCACTGCATGTGAGGTCCCTGCAAAGCCCAGGTTTGAGGTTAGGGCCCAGGTCTCCGAAGAAGAACAAGACAGAGAAAAGGGGGCTAAAAGAAGATGGCCCTGGTATCCACAATCTGCACCTCCAGGCAAGGGGCCGTCTAGGTCAGCAACATTCGTTTGCACTATTCACCTTTCTGACTTCAGGAACTACAGCTTTGACTTTATTGAGACTAAAGTCGTGCCTCATGAAGACGCTAAGTCCACAAGGAAGCCAAATGAGCCATCGTCACGTGTTAAGCAAACCCTGGTAAATTAGATATGGTCTGAGACTGGGAATATTTTCTGTTAACAGAGGGAGAGGGCCATATAAGAAATAGCTGACAACAACAACAAAAAGTCATTCTAATAAAGCCCTTCAAAAACAAAAAGACTGTGTGTGTATGGGGGGAGGTGCAGGCACACGCACTGTCTACATGGGCACCGTACGCATACTTGTGGAGGCCAGGAGAGTGAGCTGGAGCCCCTGGAACCGGAGTTACAGGTGGTGGGTGTGAACTGTCTGGAGTGGCTTCTGGAAACTGAACCCTGGGTGCTCTTAACCACTGAGCCATCTCTCCAGCCTCCTGGTAAACTCTTAAGAGATAAATAAATGCTAACAATTACTGATAAACACTATAGAAAATGTTAACATGCTTTTTCTGTCTAAACTGAAGTATATAGTTCTATACTTTATACACAACTATTTTACAGAAATAATTTTACATTGTAAAAAATATGAGATAATTATTTATTATGTATAGTGTTCTGCCCACATGTATACCTGCAGATCAGAAGAGGGCACCAGGTCTCATTACAGATGATTATGAGCCACCATGTGGTTGCTGGGAATTGAACTCAGGACCTCTGGAAGAACAGACAGTGCTCTTAACCACTGAGCCATCTCTCCAGTCCCCAAACCCCCATTCTGTATGCTGTATAGTGTAGCGGTTAAATGCATGAGTATGTGGGTCCGGAAAGTCTGGGTTTCAATTCTGTATGACCCAGACTTTCTGCATGTACAAGTCTCCTCGGTAATCAATTGGGAATAGTAACTTACTTGGTTGCTGTAAAAGAAGTAATGTTTCGACTTTACTGCTTAAAAAACAATTACCTGTATTACTATCGTCGAAACTAGTGTTGAAACAAAAGTTAGGAGACACAGACCCTCCAGCTAGGTATTCACTTTTCAACTGTCTTAGAACAAGGGCAGTAGCCCTCAGTTTAGATTTCAAAAGAAAGCCTAAATATTTTACTAAACTCTATTCTTTTAACTAAAGGCACATTGCAACTCAAAGCACATTCCCAAATCCCCAGTGTCACAAAATCACCCGGGGTTACAGAAGATGAGGCAACCTCCTAGTCCTCGCTCACACCTTCGAGATAGCTGACAAGGTCCACCTGTGACACAGAGCCCAGGACCCAATCCCTCCTGACCAGTTAAGCTCTCTGCCGGTCCCTGGGGTTGAAAAGCACAGACGTCTGAAGATGGGAAAAGACCAAAGCAAGCTTCTGAGTGGGAATGCAGCAGAGCTGAAACGAAGAGCTTCCGCAACCGAAATCCCTTCCCACTGGGAGGAGCCATGATGGTGGGAGGGAAGGGCGAGCCATGTGGGATTTTGTTTCCATCCTGGGAGGGGGCGGGGCCTGGAGGCTGGGGCGTGGCTCAGAGGTCGGGGGCGGGGCCCAGCGGCCAGGGGCCGGTGCGGAGTCCGCAGGTCGGGAGTGAGGGTTTGTTTTGGACACCAGGAGCAGGGCCAGAAGGTCTGAGTGGGATCTAGAGGCAAGGGGCTGGCCGGGAAGCTGGAGCCGGTGATCCTCCCCAGGGGCTGCGGAGTTCCGCCTGCCTGCTGAGCCATGTAGTGGGAAGCCGCAACTCAGTTCAAAGTGTTGGTAATAGGGTGCTCCAAGCATTCACTAAGGATACTTTTACGTTTGGCTAGAACTGAAGGAAGTTGGAAGAAGAGTTGGATTTAGGAATTAATTTGACATTTGTCTCTCCTTCCTCTTTAATATCTGTGGGATTTGGGGGTGGGGGGATCCTTTAACCGCTTTGCCTGACTTTGTCCTGGTTGGTAGATGTAATTGCTGTACCTCCATACCCCCTGAAGGATTAGGTAAAAACCTCCATAGCTGCTTAACACTTTACATACCAGTGACAACCAAACTGAAAGTGCAAATCAAAGTCGTATGTGTGTGTATATGTATAATTTGGTTTTTCGGACAGGGTTTCTCTATGACTTTGGAGGCTGTCCTGGAACTAGCTCTTGTAGACCAGAGCTAGTCTCGAAGTCACAGAGATCCGCCTGCCTCTGCCTCCCGAGTGCTGGGATTAAAGGCGTGCGCCACCAACACCCGGCTAGTCGTAATATTTTTAAAGCTGTCTTCTGCCTAGCCTTCACTTCCCTGGAGTCCCAACCCTCCTGTGGAAGGGTCCTGAGAGACGGAATTACAGGAGCTGGGCCTATCTGTTGTGAAATACTTTAAGATATGTTACATTTGTTTTGGTTTTTTTTTTTAAGTTAGAAACAAGCTTGTTTCACTTGTCAATCCCAGCTCCCTCTCCCTCCCCTCCTCCCCTGCCCTCCCCACCAGGACTCCCAGTCCCCCACACAATCTACAATCCGAACATTTGTTTTAATAATGTAAAGATGTGTTGCATTCTTTTATGTTGCATTTGTTTAACTCTGTGAAGCTGTGATTCTTTGCCTGTTAAAAACACCTGATGGTCTAATAAAGAGCTGAATGGTCAATACAGAGGCAGGAGAAAGGACAGGCGGGGCTGGCAGAGAGAATAAAGAGGAGGAAATCTAGGAGGAGAGAAGGAGGGACGCGGATCAAGGAGCAGAAAAAAGTTAGGGCCAGTCACCCAGCTACATAGCCAGACACTGAATAAGAAGGAAAGAGAACATAGACAGAAATAGAGAAAGCGCAGAGGCAAAAGGTAGATGGGATAATTTAAGTTAAGAAAAGCTGGCGCCGGGCATTGGTGGTGCACGCCTTTAATCCCAGCACTCGGGAGGCAGAGGCAGGCAGATCTCTGTGAGTTCGAGACCAGCCTGGACTACCAAGCGAGTTCCAGGACAGCCTCCAAAGCCACAAAGAAACCCTGTCTCGAAAAACCAAAAGAAAAAAGAAAAAAAAGAAAAGCTGGCTAGAAGCTAGCCAAGCTAAGGCCGGGCCTTCATAAGAAAGAAGACTGTGTGTGTGTGTGTGTGTGTGTGTGTGTGTGTGTGTCTGTGTGTGCGTGTGTGTGTGTGTCTGTGTGTGTGTGTGTGCGTGTGTGTGTGTGTCTGTGTGTGTGTGTCTGTGTGTGTGTCTGTGTGTGTGTGTGTCTGTGTGTGTGAGTGTGTGTGTGTGGTGTGGTGTGTGTGTGAGTGTGTGTGTCTGTGTGTGTGTGTCTGTGTGTGTCTGTGTGTGTATGTGTGTGTGTGTCTGTGTGTGCGTGTGTGTGTCTGTGTGTGTGTCTGTGTGTGTGTCTGTGTGTGTGTCTGTGTGTGTGTGTCAGTGTGTGTGTGTGGTGTGGTGTGTGTGTGAGTGTGTGTGTCTGTGTGTGTGTGTGTGTGTCTGTGTGTGTGTGTGTGTGTGTGTGTGTGTGTGTGATTTATTTGGGTGCTGGGTGGCACCCTCCCCACTAGCCAAAAGATTAAAGAGCTCAAGAGTCAAAAAACAAACACCACTTGTCAACTTCCAGTGACTGTCACCAAAGGTGGTGATTACAACCCGGCTAGAACTTTGGTCTGCACACCTTGACCTTCTTCAGGGTCTGTTTAAATACACTCAGGAAGGATTAGAAAAGTAAACAGCAGACCCAGCTTCACCATGTTGTTTTCCAACTAGCTTTCCCTAACCTGAACGGTTCCTGAAGGGTTAAGCTTCAAAGTTTAAGATTTTAAAATGCAATGAGTCCAAGTGCACTTTGGGATACATAGCAGGCCCTCTTTCTAGAACAAGGAAACAAATACAACACTGTCAGCATAACTGAGGCTGGTGGCAGCTGGAGAATAATTTTATGTGGCCAAAGGACTTTAAGGTTTGGGCTATTTCTTTGGTTCTCCCAAGGCAACTTTCACAGTATCTGTTACCAAATGTCAGATTCTGTCTTTTCTATAGTCAAAAGGAAAGAAAAAAAAAAAGACATGACTTTCTACTGACAGCTGTGTGATATTACAGATAGTATCTAGATATTCAGTCATTTGAAATTTCTGTATTGCTGTCTTCAGAACTTTTTGGGGGGCGGGGTCGAGACATGGTTTCTTTGTACTGCTTTGGAGGCTGTCTTGGAACTTGCTCTGTAGACCAGACTGGCCTCGAACTCACAGAGATCCGCCTGCCTCTGCCTCTGCCTCTTGAGTGCTGAGATTAAAGGTGTGAGCCACCAATGCCCGGTGTGTTCAGAACATTTTTTTAACACATCACCTATTTAAAAATAAAGCATTGACTTAATGCCTCAGCCTAGCAAGGCCTGAAATATTTCAAATTTCAAAATAAGTTTACTTGTTCTGTAATTTTTTTTATATGATCAAATAACACACAAGCCATTTTGAGCAAGAAACTTTCTTATTTCTTGTTTGTTTGGTTTTTGATTTTCAAGACAGGGTTTCTCTGTAGTCCAGGCTGGCCTTGAATTAACAGAGATCAAATTTCCATTTTTAATCATGGTTATTCATACAGAATCACCTTGTAGTAATCAAAGTGCATGTTGGGATACACAGTAGACCCTGCTTCAAAAACAGGGCAAAAACAAACAAAAATACAACCCCATTAGCATAATAACAGAAGTTAACAGGCTGGCGGCTGCTGGAGAGCTTGGGAAACTACTTCTACAGTGATGTGTAGAAGAAACCTGCTCCTTCATTGCTGGGTTTATGCACATAGCAATACTACTATGTTACCAGAAGCCCAATGACATGCTCAGGTGTTCCTAAAACCTTCTAGGATAGGATAAATGTTTTCAAATGCCTCTCAGATCTCAGAACATGTTCTGGCACCTATAAAGAAATCCAAGTGTATATAATCTTTAACACAAGCACATGCCAACATTTATTAATGAGAAAATTCATTATGTCATGTTCAGTTATCATTGCCTTTTGGTTTGGGGATGGTCTAGCTAAATAGCCCAGAATGGCCTCAACTTAGATGCACCTGTGTCTGCCTCCCCAGTGCTGGGATTCTAAGGATGTGCCCCAATGCCCAGTTTTCTGATAGTTTCAGCATGACATCCCTTTAGCTGCCCCTGATAACTGGCATTTCTTTCCAGTAAAGAAGGTAACTGAGGAGGGGCACTATAGCCACCGTCTCCCAAAACACATGCCCTGGAGTAGAAATTCCCTGTGGATTTTGTTTTCAGTCACACAGGGCTCAGAAATACAGACAGAATGTATTCCAAGTGTGTGAGTCACAACATGACCTGAGAGTGACTTCATTAGCACCGGTGAACACTTAGCTATCAGCAAAAACAACTTTCTTCAGTCCACCCATTTCTGGTTAATGTCTTGTTTTCCCAGTTTTCAACAAGGGAGAGCTGTTTTAAGAGTTTCAAATGTTTAGCTGGGCAGTGGTGGCGCACGCCTTTTATTTAATCCCAGCACTCAGGAGGCAGAGGCAGGCGGATCTCTGTGAGTTTGAGGTCAGCCTGGTCTACAGAGCAAGTTCCAGGACAGCCTCCAAAGCAGTACAGAGAAACCCTGTATCGAACCCACCCCCTCAAAAAAAAAAAAAACAAGAGTTTCAAATTTTTAACAGATAGAAGTAATTAGAGGAAAATTTTACTGTCGTTCTTAGAGTCTCAGGAGTCAGCAATCACTATGACATGACTGGCAAGGATTTGAGCACTGAACGTACAGATTAAACACTCTCCCTTGAGAAATATCAGTCCCTATTCACCTCTCACCAACAGCCATCAATCATCATCCTCTCTGCCTTCACAAGTAGGTAGAGCACAGCCCAGTGAGGGCTATGAACTGTTCTTGTGTGAGTGTGGAGCTTTGCCAATTAGGAAGATCCCACATACTGAACTTCATGTCATAGTTGTAAACAAGTGCCATTTAACTAAAAACCTCTTAGCTATCTTAACAAGAGTAGTGTTTTTTTTTTTTTTTTTTTTTTTTTTAAATAACAAACGCAGTTTTTTTTATTTGTTTTATTATATATACGGTACTCTTGCCTGCATTGCATGTATGTCTGAACACCAGAGGAGGGCGCCAGGTCTCATTACAGATGATTGTGAGCCACCATGTGGTTGCTGGGAATTGAACTCAGGACCTTTGGAAGAGCAGACAGTGCTCTTAACCACTGAGCCATCTCTCCAGCCCAAGAGTAGTGTTTTTTTGTTTTGTTTTGGTTTGGTTTGGCTTGGTTTGGTTTTGGTTTTTTGAGACAGAGTTTTTCTGTGGTTTTGGAGGCTGTCCTGGAACTTGCTCTTGTAGATCAGGCTGGTCTCAAACTCACAGAGATCCACCTGCCTCTACTTCCCGAGTGCTGGGATTAAAGGCGAGCGCCACCACTGCCAGGTTTAACAAGAGTAGTGTCTTGAGGGTAGACCTTTTTTTCATGCTAGGAATGAACCCAAGTCCTCACACATTCTAGGCAACAGCCCAGCCACTGAGCTACAATCCTTATTTGAGTGCAGACACTTAAGACATTCAGAAACAGAATTTTGCTGGGCATAGTGGTGTATGCTTTTAAACCTAGGACTTGGGAGGCAGAGGCAGCCAGATTTCTGTGAGTTCAAGGCCAGCCTGGTCTACATAATGAGTTCCAGAACAACCAGAGCTACATAGTAAGACCATGTCTTGAAAAAAAAAAAGCTAAACTTAAAAAAACAAAGCAAAAATAAATAAATAAATCAAACAAACAAAAGACCAGGGTGTGCCAGTCCTTGTGGCACATGCCTATAATCTTAGCCACTTGGAGGGCAAGGGAGAATTGGGGTTTTAGGATTAGTCTGGGCTACATGGTTCGACCCTGCCTCAAAAATGATTAAATTTTACTTGTTTTTAAAACAGGGTTTCTCCCTGTGTTTCCACGACTGGTCCAGCACTTGTTATGCGTAGCCCAGGCTGGCCCTGATCTCGCTGTCTTTCTGCCCCAGCTTCCCAAGTGCTGGGATTTCAGGCAGTTGCCACCATGCCTAGCTTAAGATTTAACTTTCAATTATCTTGCTTTTCTCATTTACAAACCACCCTAGATCACTAGGAGTTTGGATTAATCTTGGGCATCAGATTTAATACATGAAGATCTTGTTAAATTTTCTCTACCTTTCAACTAAAACTTGCCAGTAACAGTATATAAACATGTTCTCCAAATTTTCCAAGTTCCCAATAATAAGCACATTTTGTGTGCATTTGTAAGTTGCTAAGCATTTTTAGCAAATAGAACATAAAAAAGTTCAAGATCACAGCTACTTGTCTTTGGACAGCTGCTATGCAAAGGCACCAGACTACACTATGTAAAATCCAGAATTTGTTCTATAAGGAGTAATTCACTCAGACTCACTAGAAAACATTCTGGATTTCCATGGAGCAAAGCATCGGACAAGCACGGGCACCAGAAATGGCTGAGCAGTATCCACAGAGAAGTTGGAAGGAAAGAGGAGGGTAAGAAAATAGAACTGCTCTCATGGAGAACAGACAGGAGGGAAACAAGACTGTGGTGCACCAGGACCCACCCAAACCTTCGTGCTTAGAGGATGAACCAGACCACACAGGAGCGCACCCGCACTTCTTCACCCAGTGAAACTGTAGCAGCCCTTGCTGTGACCAGAAAGCTGATCACAGGGAGGAGATGACTCTCCCTTCTGAAGGGTATGGAGCTCTCTTCCAAAACCACGCTTTTAGGGTGATAAGCACAATGAACCCCTATTAGAGAGACGTATTGCTTATGCTTTGTATCGGGGTAAATAAAAGGGGGTGAGGGAGAGACAGGGGGAAGGACAGAGACCATCCATAAGAGACTGTGAACACCAAACACTCGATGGTTTCTTGGCCAGCTCAACCTTGAGTCTCACACGCCCAGCCCAGACGCCTCCACACGCACAGTAACACGGAGTCCTGTTCAGAGTCCCATAGCACACAGTGGTCTTAGCCCCACAGCTACAGCCATACTCCATGACGGTCATTGACAGATTGCCTTTATTTTAGTCAGTGAAATTCATGTGGGCAAGTCACCAAGGCGGTATAGGCTGCCAGCATCACCCTAACATCTACTACATGGTACTCACCGGGATGCTAGTCCTGTAACTAGTATTTGTTATTAGCACGTTTCTGAGTTAAAAGACCGAAGGAGAATATTGGAGGCTGTTTGTACACGGTGAAGATGTATTGCTGTGGTTGGTATAATACAGAGCTGAATGGCCCAGTAGCTAGGCAGGAGGACAGGCAGGATTTCCGTGGAGAGAGAGGAAGAGGAAATGAATCCATGTGCACACACAAAGCACCATCGAGATGTGGAATGAGTTAGACACGCAAATGGGGGAGGTAAAGCTACTTAGGAGAACACAGACTAATAAAAAAATGGGTTAATTTAAGTTATAAGAGCTAGTGGGGCAAGCCTAAGCTAAGGCCGGACCTTCATAATTAATAACCAGTCTCCTTGCTGTTATTTGTGAACTGGTGGCCCAAAGGAAAGTCAGATTACAGGTGGGCTGGGCATGGCAGCACACACCTTTAATCCCAGCACTCAGGAGCAGAGGCAGGCGGATCTCTGCGAGTTCGAGGTCAGCCTGGTCTACAGAGTGAGTTCCAGGACAGTCAGAACTACACACAGGGAAATCCTGTTTTGAAAATTGCAAAATACTTAAACCTATTAACAAAAGACAAATATCTCTAGGATACTGAGCAAAAGATACAGTATGCACTTTAAACCTATGACGTCTAATTTCACCAATACATCAAGAAAATATAAGCATTGTCAATTAATTTGGCAGACATAAATAAGTACATTGACAGCCCGTGCTCATAGGAAGAAGTGAATGATTGGTGCCTCTGCGTGGAGAAATTGGTACCCACTTTCAGAGGCGGCTTGCTCTCCATCTGACACAGGGAGAGCAAACATCAGGCCAGGGCTTCCTCTGTAGGAGAGCCAGGAAAAAGGAATCTTTTCAGAGATAACTCCTGAGCAAATCCAGAAATGCCCCATTTAGAAAGCTCTACCTTATTATCTGCAATGAGAAAAGCCCACAGTAATGTCTTTAGGCTTATGATACCTTGTTATGCCTGCAGAGGTTTGTTTATTTGTTGTTGTTGTTTTTTTAATGAAGTTTAAAAACAAATTTTAATAGTCCAGTTGAGTTCCTTGAACTTCATCCTAACACAGGGACTATAAAGTGTGGGATATAGCTCAGTATTGTGTGTAAGTCTGTTTGGCAAAGATCAATATGTTGCTCCTACGATGAGCTTTTCTTACATAGCAAGTTGCCTGGGATAGCATGGAAATTTCTTTCTCATACCTTTTGGCTCCTGTGCAGGTCATTTTTCCAAAGCTAAATACTCAGGCTGTTGTCATGGGCTCTCTATGCATCAAAGACAATGGGAGAATTAGTCTCTATGGGATTTAGCACTAGCCTACTTGGAAAGCTGAGTTACATATGAAAATAATCTTAAAGAAACTGAAACCTAATGGGATAAAACCATGTCTGGGTCTATTCTCACATTTATGAAGATTATAATTCTAAATGCTATTTTATAGCTATTTTTAAAGTAACATCTAAAATTAGATGCCTGTTATGTTTCAGAGTCAATGCTAAGAACTTTTAGGGTTTTCTCTCAATTACAATCATAAAACGATTAACTTGAGTCCATTGTTGTTGTACAATACACAAGAAATTATCTAACCCCAAACACTGACAGAACTTGGTACAGACAGCTTATAAAACCACAACTAGGCCGGGCGTTGGTGGCGCACGCCTTTAATCCCAGCACTTGGGAGGCAGAGGCAGGCGGATCTCTGTGAGTTCGAGGCCAGCCTGGTCTACAAGAGCTAGTTCCAGGACAGCCTCCAAAGCCACAGAGAAAAACCAAAAAAAAACAAAACAAAAAAAAAAAAACACAACTAATCAGATTTACATCGACATACTTCCTTTTCTCTTACAGAATCCTTAAAAGATTAATAAAAGTTAAGAACAGATGAAGAACTAAACACTCTTTGTTGGTAGAGAGCTTGCCTAGCATACATGAAGCCCTGGGTTCAAATCCCAGCACAGAATAAACCAGGCTTGGTGGTGCACACCCACAATCCCAGCACTCTAGAGGCTGAGATAGGAAAATCAAGGTAATCCCTGGCTGCATATTAAAGTTTGAGGCCAGTTCGGGATACGTGAGATTCCATGTCAAAACAAAAGAATACGGGAATCTGATATGGTGGTACGTGCCTATAATCCCAGCACTTGAGAGACTGAGGCAGGAGGATTCCAAGTTTAAGAACAGCCTAAGAGGCATAGCCAGATCTTATTCCAATATAAAATTACAGGACAGTATGTTATTATGTAAGCTATTGCCAAGATATAGGAGTGTATCAAGCCACCTAAAATATAGAAAACAATATATGCAATGACAGCAGGCCGAAGATGAAGGGAAACTTCGTTTCATGAAGTTCCTGCCTTCAGGCCTTCTCGGTGTGTGGTTCCTGGCGAGCCCGTTAGTAAATGATGCAAGGCACTTGGGACCAGCCAGCGCATCACAATGACATGGCATTAAGTTACACACTCCTCCTATGGACCCAAGCTCCCTCTTCTCCAACTCTCCCCGTTAAGCTGCTAATGAAATCAAAGTGGGTCCCATGCCAGACAACGTCTTGTGGGAGTGGGCTACCCCGAAAGATCATAAACCAATTCAAGCTCAGACAAGCAATTGCAAATTGAATTGGTAACATAAAGAACCCTGAGTCACCACCACAGAGTTGATAAATCCTCATTAATGCTTTTCGTATGCATACGAAAGTGTTACCATCTTCACCTGTAATAACTAAAGTGTGATGTGTGTGTGTACACTCTCACAATCCTGCCCCTGCCTCCAGAGTGCTAGGATTACAGGTGGGCATCACCAATTTTGTTTTGGTTTTTAGAACAGGGTCTCATTATGTTAACCTGGCTGGCTTACAATTCTCTGTGTTGACCAGGCTGGGTGGGCTTGAACTCAGAGATCCTCTTGCTTTTGCCTCCCAGGAGATGGAATAAAGGTATGCATCACTATCCCCAGCGATTTTGTTATTTTTTTCTTATCCCAATTTTGTTAAAAGTTTAAGGTACCGCCAGGCGTTGGTGGGGCACCCCTTTAATCCCAGCACTCGGGAGGCAGAAGCAGGCGGATCTCTGTGAGTTCGAGGCCAGACTGGACCGACAGCCACGAAAACAATAAAAAAAAAAAACCAACAACAAAATACTGTCCTCTTTCCAACAGTGTAGTCTATTGGTGCTGTCACCAAAAGAATTCTAGCGCACCACCATATTTCCTTTCTTTCTTTTCCTTCATTTTCTTTCTTTCTTTTGTGTGTGTGGGGATGGGGGGGGCAAGGTGAAACAGGATCTCACTGTGTAGCTCTGGCATTCCTAGAACTTGACATGTAGACCAAGCTAGCTTTGAACCTATAGAGGTGAACCTGCCCCTCACCCCCGCATTCCTCTCCATACTCTAGCCAGGGGCTGTGGGACATAAGGGAGGAAGCTATCATATCTGGGTACCAAGTCACTCTCAATTCAGATGTCAGCAAAAGCAAGTACTTGATCTTTGGAGAACTGATGTGGACCGTCTCTCCTGCCATCCAGACCTTTTTCGTTTGAATCCACAAATCTTCCACCACGGAATCCAGGCTACTGTTTTTTCAGTGGGTTCCAGGTGTATACTCATCAGTATACTCCTAACCCAGGGCTGAGCTTCAAGCCCTGCCTTCTTCTATAAAGTATAGACCTGACAAACCATTAAATGTCATTAAATGTTGATTGAATTAACAAATCCAAATCCTGTACCAATGAAAACTTCGTGCCTGCCCTTGGCGAGACACAGGGAGGAGACTTTATTGGGCAAGCCAGATGTGGTGGTGAACGCCTTAAATCCCAGTACTCAGCAGGCACAAGCAGGCAGATCCAGGCCAACATGGTTACATAGTAAGAAAAACTTTAGGGAAACACTGAACCATCCATGAGTAAGCAGAAGCCTGAACTTTTTAAACAACTTAGGGTTTTTGCATACATGAAACTGTAAATGGGAAAATATGCAAGTGTCAGCTATGTGGGATAGCATTTAGAAAAATCAGGCGGCATTGGTGACACAGACTTGTAATCCCAGCCCTTGGGAGGATGAGGCAGGAGAATGCCATGCTGAAGTCTAGCCTGGGATATATAGCAAGACCTTGTCTTTAAAAAAATCAAAAACAAACAGTGTTTCTACAGCTATGATGGCAATTCAAGAAAGCTAGTGTTCTACTGGACTGAAACTAGGCACCATGAAAAGACTTTTGAATGACAGGAAAAATCTAGTTTTAGGATTGTTCAATCATTGCTTTATTCAGCACTAAGGATGAATGTTTTTATAACTTCAAAATAAAAAATGAGATAGTTAACCTTCTGAGTTAACAAAGCTGTTATCTGAAAATTTGTTTTTAGACAATAAGAAAGTATATGAGAGAAGAATAAATAAAAAGAAAAAAAAAAGGAAATGGGCCGATGTCATAATCCTACAATGGAAAAAAAACCTTAGGATGTGTGGTTGGAAGGGACCCTGAGGAATCTTACCTTTGGGTCATATTCTGTGTTGTTGACATTCAGAACTATTTTCCTCAGATCCAATTTACAGGCCAAATCTACAGTGGAAACTACTTGAACAAACAAGTCAACCCAGAAATTGATAACGACATAAATAATTTGAACACCAACTTCTTAGCGTATTTCACAGGCTTTCCCTTAGTAACTTGCTAGGGGAAGAATTCTCAGTGTTAAATGTAAAGTAACATAGTCCCTAGTAACTGTAAACCTCAATGTGCTAAAACATTTTCTAACATTTCATGACTAAAGTTAAATTTTAAAACATAAAAACACTGTCTTAAAACAGAAAACCAAAAATCCCAGTTTGCAAATTAATCTCTATTTTATATTCTTTATGTTTACCCAACGCTAAGTACCATTTAAAACAACTTCAGCACTCTAGTATAAACAACACAAGCCTTCAAGAATGTGTCTGTTAGCCCTGAACTTCCTCTTAGGGGACCAAGAATCGGTGCTTCCTTTTATACATAGCCAGACTGTCACTAGTTATAACCTGGTGGTGGCACACACCTCTGATCCCAGCACTCAGAAAGGCAAAGTCAGGCAGATCTCTGTGAATGCATTGTCTTGAAACACACACACACACCAACTGAAAAGTAGGGAAATTTGAAATTGTCTTCCCATTGTTCTGAAATTAGCTGTCATGTTCAGAAACATAAACTCTAACCTGGAACCATTCCCCACTTCAAAAGCAAGCACACTTAACTGTAGTTGAGGCACAATTCCAGAACACACCAAAACAGGGTCCGTTGGTCTCTTGGATGCCACAGGCAAAGCATCTGAAGTTGGTTTTCCTGGAGAGGGCTGGCTGGAGACGGCACCATCGGGGCACAGGTGTGAATGGGAGTCAGGTGACCTGGGGTTCTCAGCGTGAAATGAGAAACAGCAAAGGAGATAAAGAACCGCCAGCTAGAAAACAGACAGCAAAGTCTAAAGCCGTTTCAAAGAGCAAGTGTCAAAGGCTTCAGGCAGACTCACACATGAACCAGAACCTACCCTTAGATCTGTGACCAACTCATTAGCGACCCCGGGAAGAACAACTCTGCTGGGATAATTTTATTTGGGGTTTTTTTTTGTTTTGAGACAAAGTGTCTCTGTGTAGTCCTGGCTATCCTGAAACTTGCTCTATAGACCAGGCTGGCCTTGAACTCAGAGATCCACCTGGCTCTGCCTCCCGAGAGCATTCTTTTTGTTTTTTTGGGATAGGGTCTCACAGAACCTTGGACTCATGTGCCTAGATGACCTTGGAATACTCATCTTCCTGCCTCCACCTGCAGAGTCCCCGGGTTCGAGGTGTGCATTGCCACTGTAGGGCTTTGTATTAGGCAAGCATTTTACACCCTAAGCTCCATCCTCAGCCGCAGAAGAGATCTTAATAGAGGATTCAGAAAGAAAGTGGAGGCAACTCTTTTAAGTTGAGCTGTGAAGTACAGTTGTCCCGTCAACTCACTCACACTCAGTGACACCTGTTGGGTGGCTGTTTAGTAATAAGGACGTAGCTCACACACTCAGTGACACCTGTTGGATGGCTGTTTAGCAATAAGGACATAGCTCAGAACTGCCTAAGTCAAGCAACTGTATAATGGTACTCCATAGAGTTCTATAAAAACCAGAAGTAAAACCAAACCACATTTTTTCTTCCAGAAGGCAAGACCTGCTTTACATCCAAGGGTAGGAGTATGGGCTGTGTGTGGAGCAGTCTTCCAACCTTGATACCAATGATATTTTTGCATAGAGCTTTGTTTGTAGAGCTTTGCTATAGACCGCAGGGTACTGTCTGGCATCCTCGGCTTCTCCTTTTAGGCTTATTTTTATTTCGCGTGTATGGGTGTTTTGCCTCATGTCTGTGCTTGGGGCCTGAGGTCAGAAAGCATCAGATTCGTTGGAACTAAAGTTACAGACAATTGTGAGCTGACACCTGGCTGCTGGGAATCGAACTCAAATCGTCCTCTGCCAGTGCCCTTTCCGGCTGAGCCATCTCTCCGGCCCCTCCTTGGCTTCTCTTTAGTAGCATCTTCATTTTGTCTTCCTAGGATAAAATCAGACCTGGCTGGGAACCTCCGGCTTGTGGTGCCAGGACAGAAACGCTAGGTGTTCGGTATGAGGTGTGAACTTGGTAAAGGTGTGGTCTGAGTGAGCATGGCCCCCACGCGATCACACATCTGAATGCTTGGTCCCCAGCTGGTGGAACTGTTCGGAAAAGACTGGGAGGTGTGTCACTGGGGGTGGGCTTTGAGGTTGCAGAAGCCCACACTATTCCCAGCTAGCTCTCTAAGTTGTAGATCAGTATGCAAGCTCTCAGCTAGGGGTCCCTGCCGTGACAGTCGCGGACTCTATCACCCTTAGGAATAGAGAACATCAATTAAATGCTTTCCTCTGGTCACAGTGCACCGTCTCTTTACAGCAGCACAGTAACTTACTTAACTTACTAAAATACTTAAAAACGTTGAAATATATACGTAAGAAGTAGTTGGAAGGAAACTAAGAGACAAGGGTAATATGGACAGAGAGAGGTATGCTGAGGATTAAAAGATAGGGAAGTTATCAACGACAGCGAGTGAGAAGGCCAGGAAGACAACGAGGGGCGGGTGGGGAGGACCGCCTTCAGTATCATTGTGATCAGCCTGTGCGGGGTGAGAGGACGGCCTTCAGTATCATTGTGATCCATCAACCTGTGCGGGGCTGGGAGGACCGCCTTCAGTATCATTGTGATCAGCCTGTGCGGGGTGAGAGGACCGCCTTCAGTATCATTGTGATCAACCTGTGCGGGGCCGGGAGGACGGCCTTCAGTATCATTGTGATCAACCTGTGCGGGGCCGGGAGGACCGCCTTCAGTATCATTGTGATCAGCCTGTGCGGGCAGGTTGCACTTGCACTTTCGGCTGCACAGACGTGGGTATAAAGCAGGAAGCAGAATGGGGCTGGGAACGCAGCTCCTGCCAGACCTCTGGATTCAGGCCCTGCGCTGTACAAAGTGGGTGTGGTGAGGTGCGCCTGTAACCCAACGCTTGGGAGGCCGACACGGAGGAGTCATCCTGCACTAGTTTGTTCAAGGCCAGCCTGAGCATCTGCAACGAGGAATTTAACTGAGGAAAGGAAGTAGGGTCAAAGGGTTGCAGGTCCCGGAAGCGGGAGGAATTCCGCATACTAACCCGAGGAGCCAGAGAACAGCAGAAGCATGGGATGGGACTGTGACACGGGACAGTGTGTTGCAAGAGGTGGGGCGTGGCGGTGCACGCCTTTCTCCCGGCACTCAGGAGGCGGGGGCAGACTCTGAGGGTTTGAGGCCAGTCTAGTCCACGTATCAAACTCCAAACCGGCCAGGGCTACAGAGACCCTGTCTCAAAAAGGCAGAGGAGGGAAAGAAAGATGAGGAGCAGAGGGTGTGTGCACCAACTCCATGCCCAGTGGCACGTGGATGTGAAAGACTCCCTACCGGGCGTTAATAGAAGCAGTCTTTCCAAGCCGGGCGTTGGTGGCGCAAGCCTTTAATCCTAGCACTCGGGAGGCAGAGGCAGGCGGATCTCTGTAAATTCGAGACCAGCCTGGACTACAGAGCGAGTTCCAGGACAGCCTCCAAAGCCACAGAGAAACCCTGAATCGAAAAACCAAAAAAAAAAAAAAAAGCAGTCTTTCCAAAAATCCAGGCCTCAGAGCAACGCCGTGAAGAAAGCATTTGAACAAGAGGGCGAGGATATATGGATTTTACAAATGGCTGATTTTACAAGGAGTCTGGAAGTGGGAGCCCCCCCCCACAAAAAAGATGGAAAGGCACATGGCTGCCAGAGGCTGAGAGAGGAGCTTGGTAGTTCAGGGCCTCTTGTGGCAATATATATGACATAATTCTGTAGTTCTGATGCTTGTATTGGTGCTGAGGTGTTTATCTGGGATGCCTCCCCGATATCGGCCAGTGAAGGTGTTTGTAGGAGTACATTAAGTAAAGTTTATGAAGGACAGGAGTTTTAGTAAAGTTATCCTGAATATACACTTCAATGAATGTGAACGCAATTCGTTAAGTGTAGAGCACTCACTCAGCACAGGGCATCCCAGAATACTCCTAATTAGGATACTGTTGCTTTTTTTTGTTTTTGTTTTTGTTTTTGGTTTTTTGAGACAGGGTTTCTCTGTATTGTTTTGGAGCCTGTCCTGGAACTAACTCTTGTAGACCAGGCTGGTCTCGAACTCACAGAGATCCACCTGCCTCTGCCTCCCAAGTGCTGGGATTAAAGGCGTGCACCACCTACGCCCGGCAGGATACTGTTGTTAATGGGACGGTAGGACAGCACTCACGGCTGTCTCCAAGTGGCAGTCATCAAAACTATCTGCACCATCAACAAGTGCTACTCTGACCCCCACTGGCTTGTCCACTGACCTCACCGTAAGAATTTACCCAGCACTCACGCTGTGTATTGGTCCTGAAAAACTCAACCCAGTTGTCAACGTGTAAAAACAATTTCTTTATTTCAGAGTCATGTTGGGGTTCCATAGGAACCCTAAGTCTTGTGTGGGGTCCACACACTTGCCAGAGAAGAGTCCATAATATCACCAGGACACCCCCACAGCAGCGCCCACGCGGCAAGCTGTTCTGCTGTGTAAACGTCGCTAGTCCCTCCACGTCACCTCTACCTCGTCTGTCCTGTACCTGTGGAGAAGCAGGAAGACCCTGTTTGCACTGTTTTGGTTTGTCTTTTGAGACAGCATCTGTAACCCAGGCTTATCTCAAAATAGCAATCCTCCTGCCTTGCACCACATATTGGGACTGCAGGTACACGCCGACCAACCCCATCACCCACCGCATTGTCTGTTCTCTGACTTTCGCAGCGGTTAATTTTTACCTGTCTCCTGTACCTACCATCTACTCTCAGAGGAGGCGTCACTCACCTCTGTGTAATCCCAGACTCTCTGAGAGGGGTCCTGTGTCCGGCTTGAAACATCTCCCAACCTGCCTGGGCTATCATGGCCCCATTGTCAATGCAGAATCTGGGGAAGAAGTGACAACAAGGCTCGTGGCCTACACACAGAAAAGCCTGATAAGGGACCAGGAGAACTTGAGACAAGGAGGAGGCTTCACCTCTCATCTGTGGCAAAGAGCTGGGCTCCCCGCTCCTGGCACATGGCTGCCATCATCTCCTGCAGCCTCGTGTTACCTAGGAAGAGACAGGAACCACAGGGAACTCAGGCTTGGCCGTTTCGCTATCAAACCAGCTGTGCTCCCAGGACAGGTTACCAGGAGACCGGGGAAGAGATGGAACAGGTAACCCTCCAAACTCTGGTAATGTAGCGCTTCGGGAAGATGGCTATCAGGACTAGGAGGAAGGCGCGCTGCCCGGTGACACATACATCCAACTCCTCCTACGATGAGGGCTTCCTTGGAGCCACAGTGTGCCATGGCCCGCTCTGTGATCTCCACTAGCATTGCAAACACGGTTTCCTGTGGAAGACGGGGGAGGGGGGCATCAGAGCAGCACCCCACCTCAGCCCAGCTCCACTCGAGAGAGTTTTGCATCCCAGCTTTTCCCTCTTTTACCTGTAAAGAGAAGCACAGGTCCTCAGGGGTGCACTCCCCTGTGGCCAGCATTCTCTGCGCTGCATCCTGCAATTAGAGGGGGGGAGAGCAACCCAAGAGATGAGTGCCCGGCATGCGGCTTTCGTGAGAACAAAGATCCCTGCGCTTGGGAGCACAGCTGACTTCCTTACGACCGACATTCTAGGAGTGCCACACCCCGCGCCACTCGTCGTCTTCTGACTGTTCTTATTTTCAGGCCCTTTGCCCACGCAGGAAGGAACCACCTTCCCTACACCGCGTCCCTATTGTTAGAATAGCACCATTGTGATCCACCCAGCACCATTGTGATCCACCCAGCACCATTGTGATCCACCCAGCACCATTGTGATCTACCCAGCACCATTGTGATCCACCCAGCACCATTGTGAGTGAATGCTTATGCGGGAGTGAGCAGTGAGCACAGGGGACACACCACCTTCAGAAGCAGGGACGTGCTCCCGTCTGGTTACCGCTCTCACACTCACCTCGATGAAGGACAGAATCCCTGAGAACGAGACATCCATCCCCTTTACTGTGTATGGCAGCTCAACTAGCTTCTCGCCTCTACGTAGAAATGAATAAAGGCACTAAACCTGGAGTCAGCTGGCTGCTCGCCTCCAACGCCCCTCCCACGCCTCACTGGCATGCAGACAGAAGGCTCTAGAGCCCAGCCGCGGGCCAGGCGCTCCATACATCCTCTTACCTCTTTGCCATCTGCTCAATGTTGTAGCCGGGACTTGGGTCATTGGAAATCTACCGGAAGGAGAGAGAAGCAGAGAGCCAGGAATGCACTGTGTACAATGCACTCTTCTACACACGTGAATGGACTTAGCACTCTGGGATTCCTCCCCAAATCAAGGTGAGGAAAAGCAGTCAATATACATATATATATATTTTTTTTTTGGTTTTTTTTTTTGTTTTTTGTTTTGTTTTTCGAGACAGGGTTTCTCTGTATTGTTTTGGAGCCTGTCCTGGAACTCCCTCGGTAGACCAGGCTGGCCTCGAACTCACAGAGATCCGCCTGCCTCTGCCTCCCGAGTGCTGGGATTAAAGGCATGCGTCACCAACGCCCGGCCAGTATATATTTTTATAAATTGTACACATATAGAAGAACAAACATGTTCATAATAAGTTACGGATACATAAAGTGGCAGAGAAGGAAGTTAGATTTGCAAGAAGCCCAAAATCTAAAAATACTACTTCCTGCCTCTTATTTCTTTTTGTTCCCCAGACCGACATCAATGGCTTACCTTCAGCACTCTAGCAAAACGATCCAGACAATTTCCCACAGCAATATCAATAGTTTCCCCAAAGATGCGGTAGCGATGTTCTGAGTAGGATATCACCTAGGAATGACGAGAATGCCCATGAAACTTAAAGTGTTTCGCTATGTGACAGAAAGTGGCATATTGCCAACACAAGACATTCCAGTAAGAAAGGGAAGTTGTCTACAGTGGCTATGCAGTGAAGTCTAATGCCAGCCTAGACACACGGCGAGACCCTGTCTCAAGAAAACCAAACCAATCCAGGAGCTGGTGAAATGGCCCAGTAAGTCAAAACACTTGCCATGTGAGCCTAGAGACCTGAGTTTGACTCCTGCAACCCACATATAATAAAGGTCGACTCCTGAAGGTTGTTTCCTGACACACACGCATACACACACACACACACACACACACACACACACACACACACACACGTCCACATACACATACAAAACGAGCCCAAATATGACCAAGATATTAAATATATGTATGAAGTTGGCAAACAACAACAATGCTAATTTCAAAGAACTAACAAATCAGTGCTTACTTTGTAGCACATACTAAAATTGTAACGATGCAGAGAAGATTAGCAAGGCCCGTGCAAAGACTACACAAGCTCATGAAACATCCCATAGTATTTATCCTAACAAACAAACAGAAACCACAGACAGACAGACACACCAAAAGGAAACCCTAAAAATAAGAATTTAAAACAAAGCCAAACCGGAGCTTTTTGTGGCGATCCACACAGATATTCCGTAAGTAACAAAGAGTAATCTCGGCACTTGGAGGGAGTTAGGAAGATCAAGACAAGGCAGGGAAAGCCTGTCTGCCACGGTGAGGCCTTGTCACAAGATCATGAAACAACAAGAATGGAAGGCTGCTGATCCCAGCTACGGGGGCTGAGGAGGGCGGGTGAGTCTGGGGCTGGGTTATCTGGAGTCTGATTGTCAGAAAAGGAACTGAGTGGGTGGATACATGAAGAAAAATTATCTGTGGGATTAAAGAGATGGCCCAACCGGCAAAGCACTGACTGCTCTTCCAAAGGACCTGCGTTCAATTCCCAGCACCCATGTGGTGGCTCACAGCTGTCTATTTTTAAACTCCAGTTCCCCAGATCTGAGGACCTCTGATCATCCTTGGGCTCCTACACACATTAAAACAAACATACAAACAAAAAAAGACATTATCTTGAAGGGTTAAATCCACATTCCTTCCTTTTTAAACTTAGTTGCACGTGTGAAGTTCTAACATTTTAATTCTCCTCCAAACCCTGCAACTCTACACTTGTTGTGTTGTCTACAGTGTCTTAGGTCCAGAGCCCGGGCCTTGTCTTTGCAGCTCCTACGACTGAGGTGGAATACCTCAGAAGCACGACGGAACACAAAGACTACTGTAAATACCTGAGTATTTCCTCCGCTGACATACAGAACAGTCGGGCTTACGGCTCCGGTGATGAGGCGGCCCATTTCAATGTGACCTATGCAGTGGTTCACAGCCACCAAAGGCTTATTCCACAGCTGCGCCACAGTGCGAGCGACCACAGCTACAGAGGCCAGCGGGGCTCCCATTCCAGGACCTAACAGATGGGATCAGAGTGCTCGGCGTTAGGAAGAGCAGGTGAAGAAAGCAGACTGGAGAATGCAATGCGGGCAGCTGTGGCCCCGCACACACTTCCTCCCCTGCCGACCGCTCTCCCAGACTTACCTTTGGTGTAGGCGATGCAGTCAATGTCCTGGGAGGTTAACCCAGCCTCTGTCAGGGCCTCTTGCAGGAGGTCTAGGATGACAGCTCGATGGTGCCGGGCCGTGTCACCTGGAAGGAACCCTGAGGAAAGGCACCCAGATCAAGACGGGAACAAGGTAGGTATTGGGTTGGCGCAAAGGGAGCTGTGACATGGGTCTATAAATGTTAAACCATTATAACTGGGTTCAAACATTTCATCAAAACAGGAACTTTTTTTTTTTTTTTTAGAGACAACGTTTCTGTGAGAGCCTATTCTGGCACTCACTCTGCATACCAGAACAGCCTCGAAAGCCACAGAGAAACCCTGTCTCAACCCCCCCAAAAAAAAGAAAGAAAAAAAAAACCACGCAAACAATAACAAAATAGCAAAAAACAAGACCAAAAAAAAAAAAAACCTGAAACTAGTTTGTCTACTCCCCAAAGCAAGCCCATGCTTCAGCTCTCTCTCAGAAAGGCCCTTGTGCAGCCTGCTGGTTGTCCAGATGCTGAAGCAGCTGGGGTCGTCCCATTCCTTCCGCTCTTGAAGCACTGGTCAGGCCACACGCAGTGCGCACTGTTCTGAACTGAGGAGACGCCCGCAGGGCCAGCATCCCAGTGATCTGCTGAGCGAAGGTCTCAGATATGATGGGCTCACCGGGACTTACAAAGCTACAGTGGGTCAGGGCGCCAGCACACCACCGGTGACTGGGAGCTCTTTTGGTGAAAGTTTGGCTGTGGGAAGTGTTTCGAGGCCACCAGGCTGGTTGCGGCCAGTTTTTCACACAAGACACATCTTGTCATTGTCACAATCTGGTTGAGAGATGGCTGGTGGACGAGAGCTGAAGACAATGGCTGCTTCGATTTTTTCAGTTCCTGAGGCATCAACTGCCTGAGTCTTTTATTTAAAACTTTCCAGCTGACTTCAAATAGCCAACGCTCACTGCATGCTACACACAGAGTTCTTTGGCAAGTTTCTCTGTTGCTGCAAGATCGGCTTCCACGGCTGCTCACAATAAATGGGTCATGGTCAAGTTCTAGCAGCCAGTCATCTCCGCAAGCTCTTCAACAGCCGAGGTCCTGTTCCTTAGCAGTTCCAGGGGCCAAAGCGTGATGTATCCTTGATGTTTTACGATGTGTCCACTATTCCTACCGACTCACCCCCACCCCCAGCATTTGGAACTCAAAGTAATTGTTCAACCCTCTTTTTATTATTTATTTTGAGACAGGGTTTTACAATGTAGCCCTGGCTGGCCTGGAACTTGCTATATAGACCAGGCTGGCCCCAAATTCAGAGATCCGCCTGCTTCTGCCTCACGGAGTACTGGCAGATTACAGGTTTGATTAGCCCATCTGACTTTACTTTTACTTTTTGTCTAACATCATTTCCATAGTCTAAGATAAATATAAATAAACAGCAAGTAATGTCATTATAAAAAAAATCCCTCACCCCAAACCAAAACGTGATAAGCACACATTAAAATGACCTATTAGAAGTAAAAAAGAAAATAAAAATCAACAAAAAGATGTTTTAACGGTTTAGAAAAAAAAATCCCTTCATTGGCCTAGGTTTTAAGATACCGTCTTTGCAAGCCCCCAATTTTGAGACAAGGTCCCACATAGCCCAGGGTGACCTTAAACTCAAACCCTCTTGTCTCAGCCTCCCGAGTGCCATGATCACAGACTGTACCATGACTCAGCTTTCTTCCCAACCTCTAGACGGGCTACTTAGGTTCCAGAGATGCACATGTTCACATGCAGTCTTCAGAATCGATTCAACTTATCCACGCCTCCTACTCTTCAGTGACTGACTGTGATCCCAACGAACCCTGGACAAGGTCATCTTGTTGGACTTAATACATAGTAACCGCAGCAGTACGACTGTAGCTCCCCCTTTAAAGCAACTCAGAACCAGTGCCTAAAAGAGGGAGTCCCAAACACACAAGTATTTCTGCTATGTAACCTGAAACATCACACCTGTTGGGAGAGTTTTTACAGGTCCATGCAGCTTGTGTGTGTGTGTAAATAATCGTAATTGAGAATTGTGCGGTGTCCGGTGCTTTCACATAGCTCTCAAAACCCACTGATACCCACCTCCGTTCTAAATGTAATGAAAAAGACACCTAAACCATTGAAGACACAGTAACTTCTGATATCTGTTCTGCCGTCCTTTCTCATTTTAAACAATTACAGCGTAAAGCAATCTGTTTGTGCGACTATAGCGCAGTCTCACAACACTTTATTTTCGAATGTTCAGCACATAAAAGGGGCTCAATAACCTGAATACAACCGGGCACAGTGGCTCACACCCTTTAATCCCAGCACTCAGGAGGCAGAGGCAGACGGATCTCCCTGAGTTCGAGACCGGCCTGGTCTACGCAGCAAGTTCCAGGGTTACATAGTGAGACCCTGTCTCAAAAACAAAACAAAAAACCCGAAGGAACCCACGACGTCCGTGTGCACTGGGATACTTGTACGACTGCGACACTTCTAGCCGTCAAAGAGTTACCACCCGGACGCGACTCAAGGTTTCGTAACAGGGAACCCGGGCGCAAGGCTCAGCAGCAACACCCGGGAAGCTGGGGCAGGCAGCGGCACAGAATCCCGGGAAACGGCACGAAGCCCAGCAGCCCGGGCCGCAGCCACTCACCGGTGCCCGGGGCCGTGACGTAGGTGCGCCGCGGGTTCGCCAGCACCGTGCCGTCCCGCACCACGCCCACGCCGATCTTGTTGGCGCTGCCTTCGAACCCCAGCACCGCGGGCATGGTGCGCGCCGGCCCGGGAAGCCGCGGACGGCAGGACGAGGCGGAACCGGCGGCACCGCGAACAGCCCACAACCGAGCGACCGGGCCTTCGGGCGCCCTGAATGACGTCACGAGGTGCCAGGCGGACCAATCACAGGGCTCCGCATCCACGTGGGCGGGGAGGGCGACCTCGGGTCACGTGACCGCGCCAAGCTCCCACGTGGGAACGGGCGCGCTGCGGTCTTTGTGCTGCGAGCGGCTCCCTGGCTTCGCTGGTGGGTCCGGTAGCTTGTGCTCGCTGGTGGGGCGGCCCTGCTCGCACTAGGGCCTAACGGGGCCGCGGGGCTGGGGTGCACGTGGCGAGGAAGACTGGGTGACCGATTGCACCCCCCGCCCCACCCCGCGTGCGAGCGCCTGAGCTCGGGGAGGCTCGCTTCCTCTCCTTGTGTTTTGATCTCGCCGTTTCTTATCTGTAGGCAACTCAGTAAACACTGCTCCGGTGCTCCGGGCGCCTAAGGGCTTTCGCCACAGGGATGCCAAAGCGTGGGAAGAAGGCGGCGGCAGAAGACGGGAAAGAACCCAAGTCCGGTAAGGGGGTGAAATGAGCGCGTGGGCCACCCCCTCCCCCAACCCCGGCAAGTTTAGGACTCTGCTAGCCCACCATGCGCTACGCTACATGTGGACCAAGTTACGTTGCCAGGAGTACCGAGAAGTTAGGGTGACTAGAGCGTCTGGTGGGGTAGAGGTTGGAAACCCCTAGCTCTGACTTAACTCATTTTATAGAGCCAGAGACCAAGAAGAGTAAAGGAGCTGCAAAGAAAAACGAGGAGGCCGCAGGAGAGGGCCCCTTCCTGTATGAGGACGCTCCAGATAATAAGGTCTCACCCAGTGGCAAACATGCCACACTCAAGATATGCTCGTGGAATGTGGATGGGCTTCGAGCCTGGATTAAGAAGAAAGGTTTGGATGTGAGTACAATTCGGGAGGGAAGGAGACTTTCCTTGACAGACGAAAGAATTCTTTTGTAGCCCCGGGCGGTGGTGGCGCACGCCTTTAATCTCAGCCGAGACAGGCGGATCTCTGTGAGTTTCTATACCAGCCTGGTCTACAGTGCAAGTTCCAGGATAGCCAGGACTACACAGAAACCCTGTCTCAAAAAACAAAAAAAACTCGTTTCCTGTGAGCCCAGAGGATGCTTTGTTTTTTTCTTGACTGCAGTTGGGAGGACGAGAAATACCCTCCTTCAATCCCAATCACCTTGTTTCATTTTTTTTATTAGAAATAAGCTTGCTTCACATTTCAATCCCAGTTCCCTCTCCTGTCATATTCTTTTTAACTAGTCGCTGGGATATTGGAGTTTTAAAAAAAAACCTGAGTCTCCCTGGCATCCTCAATTCCAATAACTACTAAAGATCTAAGTGGGGGAGGGGCTGGAGCATTTTGCTCTACTTCCGGAGGCTCTGAATTAGGTTTCTAGCACCCAAGTCAAATGGCTCACGGGCATTCAAACATACACATACCCTGAAAAATCACATGATTTACACATATCCTGCTGCTTGATTGAGTTCCTTGTGTATGGGGACTCTGTCCTGTGTGTGTATGTAGTATGTAACACGTAAGATTGTAACTTTTCATGTTTCATTCAGTGGGTAAAGGAAGAAGCACCAGATATCTTGTGCCTTCAAGAAACCAAATGCTCAGAGAACAAACTCCCGGCAGAACTGCAGGACCTGCCTGGCCTCAGCCACCAGTACTGGTCGGCCCCATCAGACAAAGAAGGCTATAGTGGTGTGGGCTTACTTTCCCGCCAGTGCCCGCTCAAAGTCTCCTACGGCATTGGTGAGACTTGACTTTTATGTCTGAGTGTTCTTCAGCCGGTTAACTTTGTTTTGTTTTTAATTTTATGCTGGTTTTCTTTTCTGTAGGTGAGGAAGAGCATGATCAAGAAGGTCGGGTGATTGTGGCAGAATTTGACTCCTTTGTCCTGGTAACAGCCTATGTTCCCAATGCAGGCAGGGGCCTGGTAAGGCTGGAGTACCGACAGCGCTGGGATGAAGCCTTCTGCAAGTTTCTGAAGGACTTGGCTTCCAGAAAGCCTCTTGTGCTGTGTGGGGATCTCAATGTGGCTCATGAAGAAATTGACCTTCGAAACCCCAAAGGAAACAAGAAGAACGCTGGCTTTACTCCCCAGGAGCGCCAAGGCTTTGGGGAGTTGCTACAGGCTGTGCCGCTGGCCGACAGCTTCCGGCACCTGTACCCCAACACCCCCTATGCCTATACCTTTTGGACTTACATGATGAATGCTCGGGCTAAGAATGTCGGCTGGCGCCTTGATTACTTTTTGTTGTCACACTCCCTTCTGTCTTCATTGTGTGACAGCAAGATCCGCTCCAAGGCTCTCGGCAGTGACCACTGTCCCATCACCCTTTACCTGGCACTGTGACCCCGCTACAGTGACTTATGCCTGGGATGTAGCCTCCTCTCAAGCGCAGTGTCCTTTAGGCCCCGGATTTGTTTTTGTATGTGTGCCCCCCCCCCCTTGTTTTAGATGTTGAACCAAGCTTCTGGCTTCCTTTGAACAATTCAAGTGAAAATAAAAAGGCCCTACTTTCAACTTCATTATCTTTGTTTTCCCCTTGTAAATCTACAAACTCCCTTTTTTGTTTTTCATACACAACAGTTGTTAAATGGGAAAGGTTAGAGTCATGACATTATTTATTTACAAGCACAGATGAATTCCTAACCTCTCCAGAGACAGCAACCCTACCTCAGCCCAGTTAAGTGCTGCAACTGTAAGTAAGGAAAGTCGGTAGGAGGAATTCAGGGAAATACAGGGTTAGGGGACCACATCCCATATTAAATAGTTTATATACATCAGTTCTGTACAGAGCAGTGGCTGACCCCACCCCACAGGACCAGAAATGTGGGAGAAGGGACTGGGTGTTGAGGCCAGAGCCAGCCCCTGGTGAAGTGCAATAGCAGCAAGGGAGGTCCTAATGGTGCACATGAGGGAGGGGACACCCCCACACTTCCCACCCCACCCTGCCCTGGAATGTGTAAGGGTCAGGAATGGTTCTCAGGGAGCACACATCGGAAGGACGTGGCTAGAGCCATCGTTAGGATCCAGCTGTAGGGGCAATGTTTTGCCTGTTTACCCTAAAGAGCAACCCTTGGAAGAAAGCAGACAGCTAGCAATGGTCTTACCTACGCTTCCAAACCTAAGTAAGGGACTGGTCCTTCCTACCTCTCCCCAGGGAAAAGGGAGGCAGCGGCTTGGCTTCCTTGCAGAAGTCCAGAGAGCCTTTTGTAGTGTTACTGTTGCTACCAGGCAGCCAGCAGGCACAGACTGGATCAAGGGGCTCAGGAGAAGTTCTGGACAGGATGGCTGACCTTCATACAGCCCCAATAGAGGGCCCGGCCCAAACACAGAACAGCCAACAAAATGACCAGTGCCCAGGCTGCGTAGATCCCTCCATACTGCTGTGCGTGCTTCCATGTGCCAAACTGACAGACGAGGAAGAAGAAGAGAAGTTACTCTGGGTGCCACTGCCTCAAGTCTTAGACACAGTCTCTGTTCCCTGTCACTTCCCAAAGGTCAGGCGGCTTAGAAAGTTCTCCTGCCATCCCAGACATCTGCCACTATTCCTCACATCGAAGGAGTGAACTGGGACTCCTAACAACAACTCAGTTTTCTCTCCAGAGTGGGAATTCCTTCTTTGACTTCTTAGTTTATTAGTCACCTTTAACTTTAGTTTACCTGTCCTGAAAATGCTTCCCAACCTTACCGCCAAGCTGTAGCTGAGAATGACCTTGAAGTCTGATCCTCCTGGGTGCTGGGACCTACGGTTGCATCACGCCTTGTTTATGTGGTGCTGAGGTCAAATCCAGGGCTTCGTGCATGCCCGGCCAACACTTAGCAGCTAAGCCACATCTGGGACCGGTAACAATCTACTCCCCATGTTTGTATTACAGATGGGGCCTTGCTATGTAGCCGGTCACCCTTAAGACTGCCTCTATTCTTGGAATCAAGGACATACCCCAACACCCAGCTCCTTCTCAGATCTTAGCCTGTTGATGAGGCAGATAAGAGGTCTGCATCAAGACTACTCACAGCAAGGCCAGTGGCAGTGACTGCCAAGAGTAAACCAAGCAAGAAACAGCAGATACACCTCTTCCGAGGATATCTGCGCCCAATAGATGACCTGTGGGAGCCAACAGAATGGATATTTGGAACAGCCCTGCTGATATTACGCCGTATGTTACCCAGTTACCAGTGCAATGCCTAACCACTTACACTTTCCTGCAGTGAGGGCATCGTGCCAAGGTTCGGTCTGTGAATTCTGTCCACTATGGAAAAAGAGAAACAACCATAGAAAGAAGGTTCTCCTCAATGAGAACCCTGAGGCAAGGGGAAGTGTGACAAATGAGAATTAGGACAGTCTTTTCCAGAATTTATTACTATTCCCAGTACTCGCCCCCACCACCACAAGGGCTCCCCAATATCCCTCCTCACCAGAAACGTATTCTTGCAATGTCCACAGATGACTCTGACACCCATTGGCTGTGGCTCTGGACTTAGAGGTCCTGGATGCACAGGTCCTAGGTTGATGATTCTTTTGCTACATAGGGAGAAAGTTCTCAATTTGAACTGGGTCTGCTGGCACACAGTACCCCAGCACTTGGGAGGTGCAGGCAGGACTACTTAGGAGTTCAAGGTGCGCCACAGATCCTCCAGCCTCCGCCTCCCGAGTGCTGCGATTGATTATAAGCATGCTCCACCTTGCCCAGGTTCAGGTTTGGTGTGGTTTCTTCACAGTTCTGTCCAAGCACGGCCTTCCCACCTTATGTCTCTTACCAGTAGGGCCGAGGGCAAGCAATCCGCTGGGAAGTCACCTTGCAGATGAGGAGACAGTTACAGGGGCATCGGACATACTTCTTTCCTGGGGGTGCATTCTTGATGGGCTAGGGAACAACGAATAAAGGGACAATGGGTATATCAGCAAGCAAGCCGGTTATCCCAATCCTCTCTGAGAACATTTCTGACAAAGGAGAAGTCGCATGTGAGAGATACAAATGTTGCCAGCAGAGCAGGCTGTGTCTGTGACCTCAGCACTCAGAGACCACAGAGCCCGAGGTGAGCCTGGATCACTTGTGAGACTCCCTCAAAACAATAAACAAGAGAGCCCTGAAACACAACAATCAAAACTACAACAATTGCCAGGGAGAACTACACTTCAGGACGCAGAAAGCGCGTGGAAGTGAGGGCTGGTGACCACTATCTCTGGTGAACGGCTTCTGAGGCAACGGCCGGCGAAGATGCAGGAACTGAAAGTGGGTTTCGTGAAAGAGGTCTTGGGCAGGGTGTCTAGAACGGGAAAGAGGCTGCAGGAAGCAGGCCCGTGCTTTGGCAGATCGGTGTAACTCACAGTGGCTTCGTTGCAGACACCACATTTGACTACGTGCTGATGCATCTTGCCTTCCACGTTGATGGGAGACTGGCAGACTCGACAGGTAATCATGGGGGCACTCCCGCTATCCGGGCTAGTCAGGGGCGAGTAGGGGGGTGGGTCCTCTCCCGGCAACACGGCTGGGTGCCCCTCGGGGAACGGGGGAAACGCTGGAGAGGAAGCAGACAAAACCAAATCATCACCCGGACACTTCCCGCGGGGAACCCTCCTGCCGAAGCTCGACGCGCTTCTCAGCAGCAGCGGTCAGGCCGGCCGGCTCCCTCGGACCCCCTTGCGGGCCGGGCCCGGGCAGGGGGCTGCGGAGGAAGGATGCCTCGCCCCGCGACAGGTGCCACGGCGCCGCACCTGGCGCCCGACGGAGCGGGCTCCGCCCACCCCCGGACCCGGGCCGCCCCTAGGCCCTAGCGCCGCACACCGCCGGCTTACCCTGGGGCGGGGCATGTTTACCGGCTCCGTACGGAGGTGCGGAGGGCGTCAGGCCTCCGCCGGGCCCAGTCGCGCTCCCGCCCGGGCCCGCCAAGCCGTTGCCTCCAGCGCCGCCATCGCCGGGCTCGGACAGCAGCGGGGAGCGCTCTCCGTCCGCCGCCATGGCGCCTCCCGCTCCTGCCAGCCACCAGCTTGCCGCCGCCGCCGCCGCTACCGCCGCCGCCGCTACCGGGTCCCCACGGCGCCTGCGCGCCGCGCTCGCCCGCAGCCAGTGCCGCCCCGCCCCGCCCCGCCCACGTGACAGGCCGGCCCCGCCCCCTCGGCGCTGTCATTCGCCGAGGGCAACCGGCTGCCGGTTTGTGCAGGGAGCCTTCCGTCTCCGTTGGACGGCGGCGTGTCGCGTCACCGTCACATGGCCTTCCCGCAGCTGCTGAGTCCGTAAACACCGCACGTGACCGCAACTTGTGCGAGCCATTGGAAGCGCGGCCATCGCGCTACCTCCGGCCCAGGTGGGCGGCCGCGCCGCGCGAGTCACGTGCCCAGCCCGTCGCGGGAGCCCCTCCTCCTCCTCCTCGGTCCGAAGTCCCCCCTCCCCCGGGACGCCAACCTCTCGGCCCCAAGCTCAGCGCCACAAACGTGGGGGCGGCTTCAGTCCCTCCGGAGAGCCCGGCGTGGGCGTCCTGAGCTGCGGGTGGGCCGCGGGAAACGCCCCGAAGTCCTGGGCAAGCTTTGGAAAGCCTCGGGGCGTGGAGCAGGCCCCCGAGCTCAGCCCCCAGCTCCGCAGGAAATTGGTGACTTGGAAGCGCGGGGCTGTAAATGCTTGGAAGGATGAGGTGCCGGGAAGCCAGGGCATCCCAGGCCGGCCTCGGAAGCAGGTGCACGCGAGTGGGCGGGGCACGCGAAAGGTGTATTTTTCTGCTTAACAGCTCTTGCTGCTAAATCAAAGAAGTCTAGTTCGGTTCCCAAAACCCTCCCTAGGGCGCTTGCTGCCTGTAACTCCAGCTCCAGGGGACCCCCGGTGCCAATTTATGGCACCCAGCAACCGGACAAATGTGGCTTATGGGAGTGTGCACGTACACCTGCATAAAAATAAAGCCACGCAAAATCTAAAACCAGCAGGTCACAGTGTAGGACTGTAACCCCAGAATTTGGAATATGGAGACAGGAGGGTCAGACATTCGGGTTTGCCTTGAGGTCTGAGGCCAGCCTAAGCCATAGGGAGACTGCCTCAAAACTTAACCTCTGAGCCATCTCCAGTCCCCTGTAAGTATTCTTATGACAAAACTGTTGTGTAAAAAAAGAAGTCTTGGAAGTTTTTCCCTTAAATTATTTTTTATTGATTATTTGGTAGTCTCACAGCATGCACCCCAATTACACTGACCTTCCAGTCTTTCCAAGCCCCCTGTGTCCTCTTCCCCAAAAAGTACATTTTGGGCTGTACATGTATTCACTGGAGCACGGTGAAATTCCTAGTGACCATCCCTGAAGGAAAGATGAATCTTTCTCTTGCTCATCCATGCCAGAAACTATCAGTTGAGACCCCTTCGGTAGGAGCCAGGACCAGCTCCCCCAACTCCATTGCCACTGCCTGTACTGCAGTGTAGGACCAAGAAATGGGTGGGACCTTGTCTTCCAAGCCCTGGGGTATTAACATGGCGTCAGGCAGTAACCTAGACGACCGGCCACCCCATGGGCTCTGGTGATAGCCCTTGGTTATATCGGGATCACCGCAGACATCAGTATGGCCCTCGGTTATATCCGGATCACTGCAGACATCAGTATGGCCCTCGGTTATATCCGGATCACTGCAGACATCAGTATGGCCCTCGGTTATATCCGGATCACTGCAGACATCAGTATGGCCTGCAGACATCAGTATGGCCCTCGGTTATATCAGGATCACTGCAGACATCAGTATGGCCCGCGGTTATATCAGGACCACTGCAGACATCAGTATGGCCCTCGGTTATATCGGGACCACTGCAGACATCAGTATGGCCCTCGGTTATATCAGGACCACTGACCCACTAATGGCTGTCAGTGGCTGCACGGGGCACATGCTGAAACATGACGGCAGATGGTTGTACATACTGCTCGCATCAGCACAGCACCCCAAAACAGCAAAGCCTGAAGGCATCACCAAGGCCTCAGGCCGCATCATAAACAGCATACAACATGGATCTCAGGATTCATTGTGGCCCGGGGCAGTAGCATTGGCCACGGGCACCGCCGCGGCCTCTGGTGGCATCACGGGCCATGAGGTCCTTCAAGGAGGTCTAATCCAGAGTGTGACTTTTCCTCATCTCAGGCCTCTGTTGTCCCCAGAGCTGGGAGGACCCTGAGGCCGGGCTCGGGGGCTGAGTCCGCACCTGATGAGCTCCAGGCTGTTGTGTACACCATGCCAACCCTGCTGGGGATGACATCACATGGACCTCGGCCCTCTCTGCCGCCCCTGCCATCACGTCCCCAACCCCGCCTCTCCATACCGCACACACCCCTCTCTCTGTTCTTCCATCGTCCCCACCTCCCCGTCACTCTCTTGCTTTTTGTAGTGTCACCCACCGTCAGGGGTGGGACCTGGCTGTCTTCTGCCGCCACCCTGCCATGTGACCCAAATTCTTTCTGTTTGGAAAGAGATGATTTTTTTTAAAGATTTATTTATTATGAATACAACATCCTGGCCCTATGTATGTCTGCAAGCCAGAAGAGGGCACCAGATCTCATTATGGATGGTTGTGAGCCACCATGTGGTTGCTGGGAATTGAACTCAGGACCTCTGGAAGAGTAGTCAGTGCTGTTAACCTCTGAGCCATGTCTCCAGCCCGGAAAGAGATGATTTTAAGAGTTACATTTCATCTGTTGGTTTGTTTGTTTTGAGACAGGAGCTCACAGATGCTCACCTGCATCTGTCTCCCGGTTGGTGGAATCAAAGGCTTGTACCACCACGATATTTAACACACACAATTTCATTATACAGTGTGTGTGTGTGTGTGTGTGTGTGTTTATTTGTTGGGAGGTCAGACAGAAGACATCTTTTGGGGTCTGGTTCTCTCCACTATGTGGGTCCTGATAATTGAATCCATGTTGTCAAGTTGGACAAAGTACCTTTACCCTCTGAGAAATCACACTAGTTCCAATGCACTTACTAATGTGTGTGTGTGTGTGTGTGTGTGTGTGTGTGTGTGTTTGAGTTTATGTTCACCAAATGTATGCAGGAGCCTGCTGAGGTCAGAAGAGGTAATTGGAGTTTCTTGAACTATGTTACAGACATCTGTGAGGTGCTCTGTAGATGCTGGAATGGAACTTAGGCTCTTTGCAAGAACAATAAACATTCTTTACTGCTGAGCCATCTCTCCAGACCCTTCTGTAAACCTTGATTGCCAAAATTTTCTTGGATGGAGCCTCTACTTAGTCTGAAGATGGAGTAATTAATCACTCACTACCTGTTTTAAATAATACATGCATAGGGAGAGATCTCTATTAGTCAGGTCTTGATTTTTGCCACCACCCAGAGAGGAAGAAGCCTGGATGGCATGTCTAATAGCAACTCAGAGCAAATGAAGTCCCTTACTTTGACATTAGAAGGGAGAGGTCTTGCGCACACCTTTAGTTCCAGCACTTAGGAGGCAGAGGTAGGTGGATCTCTGTGACTTCAAGACCAGCCTGGTCTACAAGTGCTAGTTCCAGGACATCCTCCAAAGCCACAGAGAAACCCTGTCTCGAAAAAGAAAATTTAAAGAAGGAGGGGGGGAGTGGTCTCTGAAACTATAGGAGAGTAGTTCTGAATTTAACAGATTGGGGAAGATACTAAACTGGACAGGTCACAATTTAGGAAGTTAACCCTGTTGTTTCACCATACCTTGGAGCTACTATGACAGCAATTTAGGTGTGGCTGAGCCCCTTTAGAGAGTCTGTGTTCTAACATTGCCCAGAGTGCTGGGCAGAGCCCTGTAGGAGAATGCAGATCACTAAAGTCTATCTTTCCTTCGAGAGACAGTATGTTTTGATAGTGATCAGAAATTACATGCCCAGAAAACAAGGTAATTTATGAGAAAGGCCATGAAGGTGATAGAAAACATTAACATGGAGAAATAATAGTTCTGGTCTTCAGATAGAGATAATAGATTGGATAGACAGATGTATGGGTGACAGACAGACAGACAGACAGACAGACAGATGATATCCACATATATTTTAATTTGTGTGGGTGTTTTGCTTGCATGTCAATGTACCACTTTCCTGCCTAGTGCCGGCAGAAGCCAGAAGAGGGCGTTGGATCCCATGCGACTGGATTACAGATTGTTGTAAATCACCATATAGGTGTTGGAAATTGAACCCAGCTCCTTTGGAAGAGTATCCAGTGCCATAACTTCCGAACTACCTCTCCATCTTAGTTCTTTTGGTCTTCAGTCCAAAGACTTTTGGTGCATGACAGACAACACCCAAACAGTAACGTGATCTCCTGATTCTGTCATGTTCTCTGAGTGGTTCCTCTAACATACCCCTTGGGCTTCCTCATGAACACACACTCAGAAGATTACTGGAAACAGCTCATTGGCCAGAGATGGCCTCACTCACATAGGTGATAATTTGGAGTACCAGATTGGCCTAGCGTCTGTGGAGTCTGGTGTTCCTGAAGTGCAAAAGCAATAAAAGAGAAGTTACCAAGCATCATCAGGCTAGGTCTTAGTACTACCACGGTTATTTCTTTACTATATTCTGGTGTTCATAGCAAACCATGGATCCTGTCTATGCTGGACAGACCCCACCCCCCTTGCTGTTTTTGAGGTAGAGTCTTTGTAGGCCAGACTGGTGTTGAACTCTTGTTGACTCTCCTGTCTTGGCTTCTCTGGTGCTGGGATCACAGGTATGTGTCACCATATCTAGATCTTATGATGAAAGCCACTATAATATTTTTTCTTCTTTCATCCTCTTTCTGGCCCTCTTCCTTTGTTTCCTTTGTCTTAGTTAGGGTTTCTATCACTGTGAAGGGACACCATGACTGTGGCAACTCTTATAGAGGAAAACATTTAATTGGGGGTGGCTTACAGCTCAGAGATTTGTTCCATTACCATCGTGGTGCGACATGGTGGTGTGCAGGCAGACATGGCGCTGGAGCTGAGAGTCTTATATCTTGGTAAGCAGACAACAGGAAGTGGACTGTCTCACTTGGCCTAGTTTGAGCATATATGAGGCCCCAAAGCCTGCCTCCACAGTGACGCACTTCCTCCAAAGCCACACCTCCTAATAGTGCCACTCCCTCTAAGGGCCGTTTCCTTTCACACCACCACACCTTTCCTTCTCCTTTTCGCTCCTTACCTGGCCTCTCTCCTCTCCTCTCCTTTCCTGTCTCCTTGAAGATGAACTTTATGGCATGCATGCTAAGCCACTGCGCCATAGCGCCATAACCCGACTACCACCTCAGCCCCAGTGAGTGTGTTTTCCAGCCTGTTCATCTATCAGGGCCGTTACAGAAACGCAATGAACATCTACTCCATGTGAAGGGCCCTCCTTGAGAAACTTATGCTCAGGGTAGAGGAACAAAATAACGTAAACACTGGCAGATGAAATGTCAACACTAGTAATCTTTTATTGTATGAAAAAAATCAATGCTAGAAAGTCATGTGCTTCATAATAAATAACAATGTAACTTAAGTATAAGAAGAGAGGAGGGTTGGAGATCTAGTTCAGTTGGCACCATACACAAAGCACTACATAAATTGAGTATGGTCATTTATGCCTGCGGTCTTAGCACTCAGGTTGTAGGAACTTCAAGTTCATTTTCAGCCACATAAGAAAGCCTGGACGTATGTGAGTCTGTCTCAAAGAAACAAGACAGAAACAGTGACAGTAAAGATGAGATCACTTCTATCTAGTCAGGACAAGCAAGGAAATCCTTTTTTATTGGTTTTTAAATTTATTTTTAGATATATTCATTTTTTATACATATAAATGTTTTGCTCACGTGTATGCGCACCAAGTGTATGTCTGGTGCCTGAGGAAGTCAGAAGAAGGCATCGTATACTCTGCAACTGGAGTTATGGTTGGTAGTGAACTACCATGTGGGTGCTGTGAATAGAACCCAGGTCCTTTGCAAGAACAGTAAGTGCTTTTAACTCCTGAACCATCTTCCAAGCCCCAGAAATCTTTAAAACTAGAAAAGTAGTTGGGTGAGGCAGGGTGGTGGCGCGCGCCTTTAGTCCTGCATTTGGGAATCAGAGGCAAGTGGATCTTGTTAGGATTCAGGTGTTATGCTGGCCTCCTGTCCCCCGTCACCTCGCAGGATGTACTCAGGCAGTACTCTGGCCAGCCCAAGGTCCTGTGGCTGCTCCATCACTGCATAGTCTGCAAACTCCGCCTAGTCTGCTCTCTTTCCCGCTGTTCCTCTGAAGGGGCAGACAGGACTTACTCCCTCCCTCTCTTCCTCTCTTTCTCTTCTCTCCCCCCTCTCCCTTCCCTTTCTCCCCTCCTTGCCCTTTCCCCAGTAAAACTTCCCACTCAAGCCTTGTCTGCCTGGTGCGTTTGTCCCTTGCCTGCCATGGGATCCGCCACAGTTCCCTACTTCACTCCATATTGTAACATACATCCCACCAGGAAGTAGCATAGTTAGGCCTATCACAGAAATACATCTCCTGGTACCAGTTTCTGACTTAGTCGCTGTTCCATTGCTGTGAACAGACACCATGACCTTGGCATCTCTTATAAAAGAAAGTGTTTAACTTGGGGATTGCTGACAGTTTCAGAGGCTTAGTCCATTATCATCAAAGCAGGGAGCTGAGTCTGACAGGGGTTCTGAAACCTCAAAGCCCACACTCAGTGACACACCTCCTCCAGCAAGGCCTCACCTATCCCAACAATGCCACCCCTAATTCTTCTAATCATTTCGAACAGTTCTTGCCTCTGGTGACAAAACATTCAAATACATGACCCTATGGGAAGCATTTTTTTTAAAAGATTCATTTGTTTGTTATGTATAGTGTTCTGTTTGCATGTATCCCTGCCGGCCAGAGGAGGGCGCCAGATCTCATCACAGATGGTTGTGAGCCATCCTGTGGTTTCTGGAGATTGAAGAAGCTCTTGAAGACCAGCTAGTGTTCTTAACCACCGAGACATCTCTCCAGACCCTAATTTTGTTTGTTTGTTTGTTTGTTTGTTTGTTTGAGACAAGGCTTCTCTGTGTAGCCTTGGTTGTCCTGGAACTTGCTGCGTAGACCAGTCTGGCCTCTAACTCACAGAAAACCACCTGCTTCTGCCTCCCGAGTGCTGGGATTAATGGCGTGCACAGCCTGGCATCATGGGTTTTTGGGGGTGGGGCATTCTTATTCAAACTACCACATGAAGTATGGCTGATTCCCTCAATGGGAGCAGCCTCTGTGAGCTAACAGCCCCTCCCACCTTGTGATGTTATTTAACTTAATCACTGCTTTAAAAGTATTCTGGTGGCCAGACCCCTACTTGAGAGGCTCAGGCAGGAGGATGCAAGCTCAAGGCTTGAATGGCTCCATAGTGATTCTAAAGCCAAGTTGGGTACCTTAGTGAAACTGCCTTAAAACAGAAAGAAAAGGGCACGGGACACAGTTCAATAGAAGAGTGCTTGCCCAGCGCATCTGAGATGTTAGGTTCAATATTCACCAAGGGGGTTGAGGGTGAGGAGGTTGGGGTGGCAGTGAGTGGGGAGGGGTCACTCTCAAATACGGGATTAAGAGTGGCTTCGGTGTATACATTTGTTTATGAAAGGAAAGATAAAGTAAAAAAAAACCCGATAAATTTAGCAGGAAGGTAGGTGTAAGGAAAGGAACTGCAGATACTTACATTTTCTTCACATGGCAGCCAAGTCGTAACTAGTGCATGGCTTGCAGAGGCAGAGCAGGGGCAGCATTTGTCTGGCTTCTGTCGCTCGAAGTATTCCAATTTTAGTAACATTTTTAACTTTCAGATGGCATGCTTTTTCCTCATGGATGTCTGTGCCCCTGGTGAATTCCCGGTGCCGGAGATGAGAAGAGGGCACCAGATCCCCCGGGACTGGAGTCGCGGAGGTTGTGAGCCGCGGAGGTTGTGAGCCGCGGAGGTTGTGAGCCGAGGTATGGTTGCCAGGAGCCACCGCTGGCTGCTCAGCAGGGGCAACAAGTGCCCTAACAGCTGAGCATCTCTCCAGCCATGTGCTCTCCTCCTTCTCTTCTCTGAGTTAGTGGCTCATCATCTCCACTTCCAGACCAAAGGATGCTTTTGAGGAGCCGGAGGAGAGGGACAGCTCAGTGGTTAAGAGCAGAGTGTGTACTGCTCTTGCAGAGGACCCAGATTTGGTTCTCTGCACCCACATCAGGCAACTCACAACTGCCTGCAACTCCAGCTCCAGGGGACTCAACACCTCTGGTTTCTGTAAGTTACCCGCACTGGTGTCCACTCCCTCCGCAAAAACACATGCACATATTTAAAGTTAAAATATGTATGTTTTGGAGACAGTCTCTCTATTCCATCCTGGAATTCTGTGAGCGTCAGGCTGGCCTCAGAGATCTTCCTGCCTCTGCCTCTGGAGTGTTTGGATTAAGGGCATGTGCTACCATACCCAGCATGAAATAAACATTTAAAACATGATTTTCATAATATGCAGAGTGAATTAGTCGTTAGTCCAGAGGGCAGGGTTGAGCAGGGGGCAGGGTTGAGCAGGGTGGGGAGGGGTGGGGACTTCTCTGGGCTTTTGCTCCCTTGTGACTCATGTCTTTCATGAGGCTCAGTCCTTTTTTTTGTTTGTTTGTTTTATGAGACAGGGTTTCTCTGTATTGTTTTGGAGGCTGTCGGTCCAGCCCGGACTCGAACTCACAGAGATCCGCCTGCCTCTGCCTCCTGAGTGCTGGGAATAAAGGCGTGCGCCACCACCGGAGGCCCAGTTCTTTTTATTTAGGAAGCCGTCAGCCGCCCTCTCTGGAGCCATTCTTTGGGGTCAAAGCTATTATATGACTTCTTAGTGCTACCCGGTTTTTCCAAGCCCTCAGGGAGGAGGCACAAATGGGGAAATGAAAATGAAATAAAAGAACGAAAGTGAAACTTCAAATGACAAAATAAAGTAGAACAATTTTAATTTCAATAATTAGAGAAATATTGGTGGTAGTGGGAGTAAATACTTCTTTTTATTTATTATTTATTTTTATGGTTTTTCAAGACAGGGTTTCTCTGTGTAATAGTCCTGGCTGTCCTGGAACTCACTCTGTAGACAAGGCTGGCCTTAAACTCACTGAGATCTGCCTGCCTCTGCCTCTGCCTCCCAAGTGCAGGAGTAAACTCTATTTTGTGATCTAGAGAGAATGAGAGATAACAGTTGAATTGCGATGTGGTCTCATATAGGCCAGGATAACCTCCAACCTATTTGTAGCTAAGAATGACCTTGAATTTCTGGACCTTCTATCTTTACGTTCCAAGTTCTGAGCTTACAGACATGGACCGACATACCCAGCTTTGTATGGTGTTGGAGACTGAGCCCAGGGCTTTACGCAAGCTAGACAGATATTCTATCAATGAGTTACAGCCCAGCTCTCGAGATTCTTCTGCAAGAATTCTGCTTGGGTTTTTTGTTTCTTTTGTTTTTTGTTGTTGTTGTTTTTGAGACAGGGTCTCTCTGTATAACAGCTCTGGCTGTCCTGGAGCTCACCCTGTGGACCAGGTTGGCCTCAACCTTAGAGATCCTCCTGCCTCTGCCTCTTTTTTTTTTCAAGACAGGATTTCTCTGTGGCTTTGGAGGCTGTCCTGGAACTCGCTCTGTAGACCAGGCTGGCCTCGAACTCACAGAGATCCGCCTGCCTCTGCCTCCCGAGTGCTGGGATTAAAGGCATGCGCCACCAACGCCCGGCTCTGCCTCTGCCTCTGCCTCTTAAGTACTGAGATTAAAAGTGTGCACCACCACTTATGACTATATGATCATAGTTTTATTAAATGCTAATAACAACATGTGGCTATTCTGAGTATTGTGGGATTCTAGACGGTGCTGACAGACTAAATGAACCACTAATTTTTCTTTGATTCGATTTAAAGTTAGGGGGATATTAAAAGTTTAAAAAGAGACAATGGGAAGCTTACTGTGTGTTTATTATAATTATAGTCATAATTATAGTGCCAGGTACTTATTAAAACACTTAACCATATTTTATATGATCCTTGCAAGAGTAGCAAGTAAATCACTCTAATAATTTTCCAGATGAGAAAATTGAGGCACAGAAATTTTATTGGGGATGGATGGCACAGTTGGTAGACAAAGGGTAGAGAAAGAACTCATACAGAGGTAGTTTGATTACAGAGCCTACTCATTTATAATTGTATAAACTCAGGAATGAGATCATATCAAAGTGACTGGGACCATGATTCTCAAACTCTGTGCTGTGATGGAGACCCCTGAAGGTACCATTAGGTAGGTTTAAATATTTATATATTTTATTTATGTATTTTAAATGTATATTATTTGTTTGAGATTGACTGTCCTTATGTTGCTTAAGCTAGCCTCAAACTTCTGGACTCACCTGACCTTTTTTGCCTCCGTCTCCCCAGTAGTTGGAACTCAGGCCAGAGCCACCATTCTAGGTACATGCCCACACACACACACGCTCACACTCACTCACACTCACACACACTCACACACTCTCTCACACACACTCACACTCACACACACTCACACACACTCACACACACTCACACTCACTCACAGCAGTATTGAAGATGGAATTCAGGACCTAATGCATACTGAGAAAGCGCTCTCCTCCCCGAGACAGGGTTTCTCTGTGTTACAGTCCTGGAACTCGCTTTGGAGGCCAGGCTGGCCTCGAACTCGAACAGAGATCCACCTGTCTCTGCCTCCCGAGTACTGGAATTAAAGGCGTGCACCACCACACTTGGTCCTAATGTTTAAAAAAAAAAAACCTAATGATGATAATAACATAGACGAATTAAAAATTAAAAAGAGCAATCAAGGCCGGGCGTTGGTGGCGCACGCCTTTAATCCCAGCACTCGGGAGGCAGAGGCAGGCGGATCACTGTGAGTTCGAGACCAGCCTGGTCTACTGAGCGAGTTCCAGGACAGCCTCCAAAGCTACAAAGAAACCCTGTCTCGAAAAACCAAAAAAAAAAAAAAAAAAAAACCATATATATATTTTCTTTCTTTCCACCACACCCGGAACTCACAGAGATCCTCTGCTTCTGCCCTGAGCAGCGCTGGGATTAAAGGTATGCGCCACCACACTGGGCTATTATTGTTTTGCATGGCTCCCTCCCTCCTCCCACCCGTTCAACCTGTCACCATGCTGTCCGAGCTAAGCAGTCTAGAACTCCCCGCGATCTGGGCCTCTGCGTGTCTCCCCAAATCCTGTAGGCACCGAGTCAGCACTGTTACTCACGCGGCCCTGTTTCCCTATTCCGGAAAGTAACTCGGACAACGTCTTACTTCGTTTTATTCTAGAATCGCACTATCAGTGGTTTGAATATTTTTCGCTCCTCGAATTCTTCCCCAATAACGCAGCGGGAGAATGGAGTTGCCGATGGGCGGTTCCGGGGCTCGCTGTCCACCCTGCTTCTTCCCACACAGGCTTGCTTTCCTGGCTGGGAGAGCCAGGAGCGTGTGCGGGGCTGTGTGGCTGCCCCAGGCTGGGAGAGGGTCCCTGGGAGCAGAACGCGGCCGGGGTTTCCTGCCACACCTCTGGATGAGGGTGTATCACCATGGAGACGAGGCCGCTGCCATTGGCTGGCGCCAGGGGCTGGGGCTATAAAGCCGGGCCCGGAGCGCAGTGCACTAGCAGTGTTGGCCGGACTCAGACGGTGTCGCCCGCGGAGCGGAAAGGGCAGGATCTCAGCGCGGCCGTCGGCGACACCATGGAGAAAAACGAGTGAGTGTCAGGCCCGGGGACTCGGGCGTTCTGCCGAGGGCGACGGGCTGTCGCCGAGACCTGGGAACTCAGCAGCCCGGGCCCAGAGAAGGAGCGATTCCGCCGGGGATGCAGAGAGAGGCCTGGCACGGAGCCGGGTGGCGGACTCAGGGCTCCGGAACGGTGGGGACGCTTGCGCGGCTGGGCGGGCGCGGGAATCCAGCTGGAGGGGCGCCCCAGGGCAGGAAGGAGCAGGGTAGCGCAGTGTAGGCGACCCCCATCAGGAACTGTTGTGCCTCTGTGGCGTGTCGGGATGCTAGTGGAAAAGCAGGGACGAGCCCTGCCTACTTCGTAACACAAGTTTGCATCCTAGGGGTCCGGGTAACCCAGGAGATAATTCTGTTGTGCTATCCCGCAGTTCCTCCTTTAGAAGGAAAAATCGCTCGCTTTCCAAGACAGCCCCAATCTTCCCTCCAAACTAGGGGTTGCCTTAACAAGTTGGGATCTCTTTAGGGCTGGGAAATCTGTATTTATTGATCTACTCAGAAGACACCCACCCCTTCCTGTCCACTTTAAGGAAAAAAACAACAACGAGTTTTGCGTCGGGAATTCCCAGATTAACTCACAAGCAGAACTGCAAGGGCTCACAGTAGCTTTGGAGTGACCGCAGGTCCGAGGTGTTCTTTCTTCAGGGCTGAGCCGTGGCTGCACATGGCTGATTGCCATGAACCATTTCTTCCCGCCCCTTTGGGATGCTGTTTCATTAGTTTCTTGCCTCATTTTGTCACCCCGTGACTCTATCCGTCCCCGCCCTGCCTAGCTGTTTCATCGAGGGTAACCTGTTGTGTGTGGTCCTGTTTGTTTCCTACAATAGACTCCTGTGACTGTGTCTTGCTTTAACATCAGGTGGGCTCGTTATCCTAATGTCTGGGTCTGCCAGGAAGCTGGGACTTAAGACTCTCTTGCTGGAAGAAACACGTTTCTTGCTGAGGCTTTTTTAGTTGTGTCCAATTCACGTACACCACAGTTCTTCCACTTCCAGGAGCAATCTTTGATCTTTGCAGTTAGTTGATTGTGATGGAATTGGACTTGGGACTGTTTGAAGGTTCTGGGTTGGTTTTTTTTTTTTAACCCTTTGGTTTCTTGAGACAGTGTTTCTCTATGTAACAGTTCTGGCTGTCCTAGAACTCACTATATAGACTATCTCTGGCTGTCCTACGACTCGATTTGTGAATCAGGCTGTCCTGGAACTACCTGTCTCTGTCTCCTGAGTACTGGCATGAAAGGCATTTCGCCACAACTCCTGGCTTCTTAGCAAGTTTTTAATCTGAAGGGATAGGCCCAGATGTGGTGATATATTGTTTGTGACTTTTTAAAAAAGCCACTGGAGATTAAAATAACAAAGCAGCTATACTAGTTATCCATAGAAGCCAGGCAGTGGTGTCATACTTTAATCCCAGGACTCAGGAAACAAAGGCAGATGGCTCTCTGCGAGTTCAAGGCCACCCAGGGCTACACTAGATTGAATCAGTCTAAAAGAGCAACAAAGCTCACCCGTTTGATCCCAGCATTTGGGATCACACGCCCTTAATCCCAGGTGGAGATGGAGGATATGGCTGGTCAGGGAAAGGAATAAAAGGAGGAGGAGAAGCCAGGCGGTGGTGGCGCACGCCTTTAATCCCAGCACTCGGGAGGCAGAGGCAGGCGGATCTCTGTGAGTTCAAGACCAGCCTGGACTACCGAGTGAGTTCCAGGACAGCCTCCAAAGCCACAGAGAAACCCTGTCTCGAAAAACCAAAAAAAAAAAAAAAAAAAAAACCCTGTCTCGAAAAACCAAAAAAAAAAAAAAAAAAAAAAAAAAAGGAGGAGAAGACAGGAACTGAGAGCTTTTGTCTCTGAGGAGTCGTGGAGACAGGATTGCCGGATTGCCATTTCAGCCCGGTAGAGTTAAGATCTACTGGCTTAGCTGCTTTGCTTCTCTGATCTTCAGTTTAAATATTGGTGGTGTTTGCTGTTTTCAGACAGGGTCTAGTGTAACTTAGGCCAGTCTGAAACTCAGTATGTAACCCAGGCTGGCCCTGGGCTCCAGATCCTCTTGTCTCTCTCTACCTTGAAGTACTGAAATGACAGTGTGAGCTATGATTCACGGCTAAGAAACTTAACGATTGCAAAGCAGAACAAAAACCAGGCCTATTATCTCACAGCATTGGTTATAAAATCCTAAACCAGTGTTGTCTGTGTGGATTTTCAGCAGACACTTGTTAAAAATGGAGGTTTCTGGGTGTAACATGAAAAATCAAGACTGAGAGACTGACGTTTAGTTTCTGATTTTTTTTAAAGATTTATTTATTTATTGTGAATACAACATCCTGCCTCCATATATGCCTGCACGCCAGAAGAGGGCACTAGATCTCATTATGGATGGTTGTAAGCCACCATGTGGTTGCTGGGAATTGAACTCAGGACCTCTGAAGAACAGTCCATGCTCTTAACCTCTGAGCCATCTCTCCAGCCCTAGTTTCTGATCTTAAGATATACATACTCATTATAGTCTTTGTTTTTTAAATAGATCTATGTATCCCTGGCTGGCCTGGAACTCATTATATAAACCAGATAGGCCTTGAACTCACAGAGATAGATCCACCTGCCTCTGCCACCCCAATCCGGGGATGAAAGGTGTGGACCACCAGGCTCGGCCACTGAGTATCTTTGTTAATTACAAATGACAGAGGTCCATATCCAGGAGTCAAAGAAACATGTCCAGAGGAACTGAAGCTCATGTATAGACTTGTACTATTAGTGTTCTTAGTGCTTATTAATACATAGTAAAGATAAGAAGGTAGAGTACTCACTACAAAGCCTGGTCAAGTTCCATCCTCGGGATCTACAAGGTGGAAGGCGAGAACTAATTCACAAGTTATCCCATGACCAACACACACAATCTATAGCATGCTTTGAACACACCACGCACACATATACATACCAACTAAATTAAATTTTTAAATGAAAAACTAAATTAAAATTTTTTTTTACCCAAAGAACTGCCTAAAGTCCTAGCTACTCTAGTAGCTGGGGTGAGAAGATTCCTCGAGCCTGGGGGTTGGAGATTAGTTTAGGCAATGTAGGAAAACCCTGTATCAAACAGACAAAGCAAAGCAAAAGGCAAGTAACTCGCCTCCAGGAAGGCCTTAATTCATACTGATTCCTCTGCTTGATTTGACTACTGCATCGTAACTCTGAAACCTCTGTTCCTATGTGTGTCATACCAGAGCACGGGCCTCCTAAGGCCCGGGTACAGCTTGTTGGCTGAGCACTTAAGAAGGTGAGGCTGTTAATGGAAACAGACTTCATTAATTTTTGTCATGCTCTGGACTGAAGGAAGGATGTTTCACCTTAGACTTTTAGTGGGCCTGATTCAAAAGAGATGGGGAAGTGGTTGAATAAACAGTGGACTCCCTCTGGCCTGCCATCTCTGTCCTCTGATGCCTTAGAATATCCACCAGGTTTTTTGTGCTAACAGTTATTTTCCTCTGCGCTTGGGACGGAAGGTGAATTTACTTTGTTCTTTTCCCTAGATTCACGTACGAAGATTACCAGAGCACCGCTGAGTGGCTTCTGTCTCACACCCTGCATCGACCTCAAGTGGCAGTGATCTGTGGTTCTGGGTTGGGAGGTCTGACTAATAAATTAACTCAGGCCCAGATCTTTGAATACAGTGAAATACCCAACTTTCCCCAAAGCACAGGTACTGGCTGGAAATGAGATGTTGAGGGTATCTTAGTTACTGTTCTGTTGCTGTGAGGACACACCGTGACCAACACAACTCTAAAAGCATTTAATTTGGGGCTTCTTTTCAGTTTCTGAGATTCAGTTCATTATCATGTGGAGCATGCAGCATGCATGACTCTAGAGCAGTAGCCATGAACTACATCTGAAGGCCAAGAAAATCACTCGCTGGCGACTAAGTATCCAAGCGTATGAATCTATGGCTCGCTGGCGACTAAGTATCCAGGCGTATGAACCTATGGGAGCCACTCTTATTCAGACCGCCATGATGGACAAATGTGCAATCACAATCATAGTCAGACAGATGTTCCTACTTTTGTCCTATCATTTGACCAAAGACAAATGCAAGAGAGGGAAGCAGACACTGGGGAATCAGAATGACTTTAGGAAGAAATTACCCTGATTGAAATTCCATAGTGTGTGTTTGGGTAGTGAAATTCTCTAGTATGTTGTGTGATGGCTCTGCAGGAAAGTTCCTGTCCCCAAGCATGACGTTCAGTCCCCAAGACCCATGTACTGAAAGGAAAGAATTGAAACTCTGTGTGTGTGTGTGTGTCTGTCTGTCTGTCTGTCTGTGTCTTTCTCTGTCTCTGTCTCTGTGTGTGTCTCTCTCTCTGTCTCCTCCCTCTGTGTATGTGTCTCTCTCTCAGCTATATCAACTTTGTTCTATTACTAGTTTTTTTTTATGATTCTTGTTGTTTCTAGTCCCTCTTCTTGACAGATTCATTCCTTAGAGGAATATAGACACTGACAGGTAATGGGGATGGTAGTGATGCTTAATCTTTGTGCTCCCAGGCCCCATATACCCAGGATGAGTGTTCTTTCCCAGTAGGCCAAAAGGAAAGAGTTGTATGGTCTCAAACTGGTTCTTCCTCACTCATCTTTAGGATGCCAGCATATACCAGGAGCTCCCTAGCAGGAATAAGGAGGCATACAGTTAGTTAGAGTTAGCTGTCAGACACGTGGTAAGAATGTGGAAAAATCGTGGAAGAGGCCTATAATTACTGAGTCCACTATCCAACGTTCATTTGTACTCACTTTTGCTCCCTTACAATATGAATCTCTCTTTGATATGTCATGTTTTGTTGGAACTCACGGGAGACATGCCCTTTCCTAAACAGAAACGGAGGAGGAGTGGATTGGAATGTGGGAACAGAGGGAGGGGGGGCTGGGAGGAGAGGAGGGAGGGAAAACTGGTTTTTTGTTGTTGTTATATGTTCACATCAAATATTCTTATCCCACATCTCTAACCTCAAGTTACACCAGACTTCCGTTATCTTCTGCTAATTATATCCTCATATGTTATACACAGTGACTGCCAGGGTGTGTGTTACAGGAAAGAATGGTCACTTTGCTTTTCCTTCTCTGTGTGCAGTGCAAGGTCACGCCGGCCGGCTGGTGTTTGGGTTCCTGAATGGCAAAGCCTGTGTCATGATGCAGGGCAGGTTCCACACGTATGAAGGGTACTCACTGTCAAAGGTAAGTCAGGGACACAAGTTTGGTTGGACTTGGAGGAAGGTGCGGAGAGCTATTCTACCTTATTGTCTATTTCAGCTGGGTGAATTTTTGACGTCTTGTTTCCTCTTGTTTCAATGTGTGTATTACGCATACCTTTGTGGGTAGGTTGGTGAGGTTTTGAAAAATCTTTTTCTGATCTTTTTGCACCTAAGGTGACATTCCCGGTGAGGGTCTTCCATCTTCTGGGTGTAGACACTTTGGTAGTCACCAATGCAGCTGGAGGACTCAACCCCAATTTTGAAGTTGGAGATATCATGCTGATCCGTGATCACATCAACCTGCCTGGTTTCTCTGGTCAAAACCCTCTCCGAGGCCCCAATGATGAAAGGTACACATCTCTATCCTTGGCTCTATATGTGGAGGGTCTGGGCTTGGCCAAGAGTTGGGAAAGAAAAGTTCACTTAGTGCCGTGTATCTGAGGTAATGCAGTCTGTGCTCTAGGTTTGGAGTCCGTTTCCCTGCGATGTCTGATGCTTATGACCGGAATATGAGACAGAAGGCTTTGACTGCCTGGAAACAAATGGGGGAGCAACGGGAATTACAGGAAGGCACCTATGTGATGTTGGCAGGACCCAACTTTGAGACCGTGGCAGAGAGCCGCCTGCTAAGAATGCTGGGAGCAGATGCTGTTGGTGAGAAGGGGGGTTTGAGGGAAAGATCTGGTAAAACAGCAAAGGGGAGGAAGAGGTTGTGGATCTGGGTAAGGATGAACTGGATTACTAGGAAAGTGGTGAAGACAGGCTTGAGCTTCAACACTGTTACAGAATATCAGTACAGCTGCCTTCTGTACCTGTGGCTGGAAGTTGCCTCATATCATTAATTGCCGCAAATGACAGAAACAGACTGTATTGGTGAAGTGTATCAAAAACTAGTAAGACTACTTGAAGAGGCGTGGGACAGTAAGTGCTCAACGCTGATTTAGTCGCTTTGGATGCTTTCTGAGATTTAATGAGTTTGTGAGAGTGGACGGTGAGGAAAACCGCATGAGGGTCACCTTTTCTTTCTCCCCATCAGGCATGAGCACGGTCCCGGAAGTTATCGTTGCACGACATTGTGGGCTCCGTGTCTTCGGTTTCTCACTCATTACTAACAAGGTTGTCATGGATTACGCAAACCTGGAGAAGGCCAATCACCAGGAAGTCTTAGAAGCTGGAAAAGCAGCGGCACAGAAGCTGGAACATTTTGTCTCCATTCTTATGGAGAGCATTCCATCCCGGGAGCATGCTGCCAGCTGACCGGCCTCGGGTGCTCGGTGCTGCCCTGGTGGGGTCACTAGTCTCTGCTGTCAGATTGTAGCAGAAAGGGAGAGGAGGATCCCTGCCCTTCACCCCCCAATGTCTCCCGCTGTTCTGATGACCGTCTCTGTTGCTCAGCTGCCTTCACAGAACCGTTGAACTTTGACTCCTTTGGAGGAGCCGGAGCTCGCCGCCCCACCACGGTTGGGACTTCCGCCTTCAAACAGTACCTGCTAGGTCTCCCATGTTCCTCTGGGCTCAGCCTGGCTCCCCTAACGCACTAGAGACCAAAGACCAACCCAATACCTCTCTATTTAGTACCACAATGTTTGGAGAATAAAGAGATCACACGCTTTCTTTTTGTGTGTAATTTGGTGTGAAGATGAGGCATTGGCCAGGATTGACTTGAGGAGCTCTGGGACCACGTCTTGTATGAGTCTCTGGTTTTTGGAAGCAGCTAAGGATGGAGAAGAGGTTGTGGCAAAGGATGAAAGTGAAGAATGGGGCGGGGCGGGGCGGGGCGGGGCGGGGCGGGGCGGGGCAGCCTCTTCCTTGAGCTCTGCTTTGCCCCGGCCGCTTTCCTGAGTATCCGCATCCCACGGCCCTCGCTTCTGTTCCTTAGCTGCCACTTTCTCCTCGCATCCTTTTTAGCCTCTAGCTTTTCAGTCATTTTTTCCACTCCGTCCTGACAACGCAGCAGCAAATCCCTTTTGCCATTGTTTTGCACCTCTGGCCAGGTGCTTTCCAATCCCAGTCAAGCCTGTGAGGTGGTTCATACTCGGTGTCTCCTTCAGCCCTGTGGGGTGGCTATTCTTGGTGTCAACTTGACTCCATCTGGAATTAGTTAAAGCTCAAAAATAGAGGGCACACTCGTGAGGGATTTTCCCTTCATTTGAGATGGAAAGACCTACTTCTAATCTGGGTCTTTGAGGTAGACAGTCACACCCTTAATAAGATCTTGAGTTGGGAAGACACGCCTTTAGTGCAGATCTAATCTGGACCACACCCGCTGGAAGCCCATATGAGGACATGGAAGAAGGAAGGAAGCGTTTGCTCTTTGCCTGCTTGCCCTGTCCTTGCTGGAAGTCCACTCCTTCGCTGACAAAATAGTCGACTTCTTCAGGCTTCCAGCATATACTGAAAGCAAGATGAGATAGCCAGCTTCATGGACTGAGCAATTACTGGATTCTTGGACTTGCTGTTCATAGTCAGCCAATGTTAGATAAGGCGAACCATAGCCTGTAATCAATGAATCAATCAGTCTCTCTCTCTCTCTCTCTCTCTCATCTTTCACTTTGCTGACTTGTTAAGGAAATTGCACTACTCTCTCTTCCAAAACTAAAATCTTAGGAGACAAGAGAAATGGCTCAAAATCAAGGAACCAGGTCTGGAAGGATCCCCTAATCAAAAGAATTTCTTGGAAAAACTAGTGATGAGGCCACTCTTGTAGAGAGGCCTGTAGGGTGCCTGCAAATGGACTGATTTTTCTTGGTTTCATGGACAGTATCAAGACATACACTCAAGCCGGGCGGTGGTGGCGCACGCCTTTAATCCCAACACTCGGGAGGCAGAGGCAGGCGGATCTCTGTGAGTTCGAGGCTGGGCTGGACCGATAGCCTCCAAAACAATACAGAGAAACCCTGTCTCGTAAAAACCAAAAAAAAAAAACAAACATACACTCAAATTGTATTTTTTATTGATTCTGCCATGGTCAGCTTTGTTATCAACAAATACTTATGTACGGTGTGTGGAACACTGTCCTAAGCAATCATAACATAAGTTGGTATAAGAGGAAGAAGGTGGGGCTGGAGAGATGGCTCAGAGGTTAAGAGCACTGGCTGCTCTTCCAGAGGTCCTGAGTTCAATTCCCAACAACCACATGGTGGCTCACAGCCATCCATAACAAGATATGGTTCCCTCTTCTGACTTGCAGGGATGCGTGCAGACAGAGCACTGTATACATAAAAAAATAAAAATAAATAAAAAAAGAGGAAGAAGGTGAGAGAAAATGTATATAAAAAACGGCAAGCTTAAGATAGTCATGCCCTTTGTCTGTTAATGACTTTGTACTAATCTTTACATTTATTTTATGTATCAGAATCATCTTTTTCCATTAAACTGTGAGGACACCCTAAGTTTTGAGAGGAAAAGAAGGAACACAATGCTATATGGAAAGCAGTATACTTTAAGGGCTAATGATCATATCTGCTTCAAGAATTCAAAGGAGAACTAAATTGGGAGTGGGGGAAGAGGGTGTGTTAATGTATTCCTGAGACTTGAGTTAAGAAAGACAGTGGTAAAGATATCCCAGAAGGTGCCGCTTAAGGCACATTTGGGAATGTTTTATTATTTAAAAAAAATGACGCCAAGCATTAGTGGCACAGCTGAGCAGTGGTGGCGCACACCTATAATCCCAGCACTCAGGAGGCAAAGGCAGGTAGATCTCTGAATTCAAGGCCAGCCTGGTCTACAGAGCGAGTTCTAGGACAGCTATGGCTGTTACACAGAGGAAACCTGTCTCAAAACACCTAAATAAATAAATAGAAGGCTAAACTGAAGAAAGGAACAGAAAGATAAGAGGTAAAGTTGGTCAGGGCCCTGCTCTAGGTAGAGGTGTTAAAAGCTGCATTTCCCATGCTAATGAGATGGCCGATCAAGTCCAATAAACTAAAGACCTATAGCCAACAACTGCACTGATTATTTTGTCTGCCTAAATGAAGTAAAAAGCACTATTTTTTTCAAATGGTAAGTTTTGCAATAGAGTCTTGTGTCCCTAACTAGACTGGAACACAACTCATTGTGTAGTTTGGAGTTACAGCTTGCAGGGGGACAGGACAGTACAAAAGGAGGGATGACTGAGAAAAATGCATCATGACATATGTGCACTAACCTAACAGATGACCACAAAAGGCTTTTAGATGGTGGTTCACAGAAATGAGCTCTAGAGAGGTAAAACTGTTAGTATCAGGTATTTAACTTTTTCTCAGGTTATAGGGTGTGTGTGTGTGTGTGTGTGTGTGTGTGTGTATGTGATGTTGTACAGTGCTAGCTGTTAGAGGCTATGGAGATAGTTTAGTGGTAGAGAACTTGCTTCGAGTGTGCAATAGCCTAGCTTCAGTGACCCCCCCCCCCAGTGAAATGTAAAACTAAAGCTCACAATAAAGAGACACCCTGGAGGAACGTGGAAGGTATGAAGCTAGTGACTTCTGGTCCAGTTTCTGTCCTCCAGCCCCATCCAACAACACCCTTCACGGTCCTGTGCTAAGATGAGAGGTCCGCTTGAACAAGACAGGAGCTAGTCAAGCTATGCATCCCACAGTTGTGCTCCACCGTTTACAGCATACGAACATCAGCAAGGTTTGCTCCCATCGAGTCCGCTACGTGAGATGAGCTTTGCTGCATCACGGTCTCTCTGGGATGATTCTGTGGCTACAGATATTTCTGACTTCTTGCAGAGACCCAAAGTTTGGGGAGTGGGGAGAATGTGGGCGAGAGGAGGGGACCATTGTCAGCTAACACACAGTGTTCCTTGCACCAACCTCACTTTGAAATGCCCAGGTTTCACCTTACTATTAGTTTTGTACAAATTAGTAACACTTACTTGGCCTGGCTTGTTTTGAATGTGCATGAAAGGAGTCCACACATACCCAGGTAGAGGATGAACAGGTATTTATTTGCGGAACACTCACACAACAATGGTAAATAACCACCGTGGTCTTCTGCCCCTGGAGATGCGGGCTCAGCCCCTCAGGATGCTCTGACCACAACCCAAGAGAGTTCGAGCCAGCCCCTCCTCTTCCTTATAAAGGGTCATATGCAAACACACTGAAGTCACACCCTAAGGTGTAGCCCCCACCCAGAGTCCACTGCAGGAACAAGATGCCACTACATTGCTTTTTTTTCCCCCAGCAATTTAAATGTAGCTGGGAAGCAGCTCAGTCAATGAAGTGCTTGCCTTGCATGCAGGAGGAAGTTTGATTCCTCGGAACACCAACAGTAAATAACCAGGCATGGTGGTGGTTTCCTTTCAGTGCTGGGGGTGGTGGGATGGGGGTGGGGGTGAAGGAGGATCCCTGGGCTCAGTGGATACTGGCAAGCCTACTTGGTGACTTACACACTCGTGGAAGACTCTCAAACAATGAAGCGGACAACACCTGACGGATGATATTTCGAGGTTGTCCTCCGGCTTCCACATGCACACGTGTGTGCACCTGGACACACACGGACATAGCAGTGTTCTGGTTTCGTCTGCGTTTATCCAGGATTTATACTGATAAAATGGATACAGTTTTTTCTGCTTTTATTAGACATGCCAGTTGGTGTGTTAGATGCATCATGCTACTTTTAATCAACACATTTTTGGAGCTATTTTACGCCAGCAAATTAGGTGTTTCCTTGATAACTTAAGTCAGTGCAGCCAAGAATACATCGTATAGCCTTAATTTTGGGGGAAGCAAAGGAAGTGTGAACAAAACTCTCCAGAAAGAAGCTGCCCTTCCAGCCGGGCAGTGGTGGCGTACGCCTTTAATCCCAACACTCGGGAGGCAGAGGCAGGCGGATCTCTGTGAGTTCGAGGCCAGGCTGGACTGACAGCCTCCAAAACAATACAGAGAAACCCTGTCTCGTAAAACCAAAAAAAAAAAAAGAAGCTGCCATTCCAACTGAACCCTCTGCAAGGCTGACTGTTGGAGCTGGAGTGACCGTGGAGAGCCTGGACGTCACAAGTCCAGAGGCAAATAACCTGGACCACCTTCAGCCTGCTTAATAGCCATTCACTTCCCTCCTCTGTCACTGACTGACAGCTTTGTGCCAGCTGAGTAAATCACTTGGAACGTACAAACGGCACCGGTTTCCACCGACCAGTAGCTTCCACCAACCACAAGCTAAAACATCTGTAGCAAAGGTGTCCTCGCTTTGCTGTAGCCTGCTTCTTGGATGTCTCTAACAATGGATTTGAAAAGTGTCTTGTAGGGGAAAGACCATTTGTTAATTAGCATATTCATTTATTGTATGCACATGAGCACAGGGTGCCTTTGTGCACCTGGAGCTCCGAGAACAGCTTGGGGAGTTGTTTCTCTTTTTCCCTGTGGGCCACAGAGATCAAACTTGGTTGTCGGGCTTGGTGGCAAGTACTTTAGTTTGCTGAGCCATCGGACCACCCATGAAATGATTGATGGCTTTCTTTGTTCTGTTACTATAAAAACTTCCTGAAACTCTTCCATGTTGGAAAATAGAATTTTGGATAACCTAAATCTGTGTTCCTGGGCCATGGTCACTCATATTTGGATCCAGAATAAATTATCTCCTATCCACTTTCAGGTAGGAGCCGTGATTCTTTGACAACAGGAGTTTATGATATTATTCTTCTTTTCTTTTTTTAAGGCTGTTTCCTATTATGTAGATTGATTATCTTTGGGAACAAAAGGACCGCTTCAGCACACAGAGGGTAGGTAAGGAAATGTCACCTCCACTCCAGCATAGCCAGAGGGAGGGAAAGGGACCATGCCACCCTGTCCCTGGCCCAGCCCTGCTCCACGCTGTGCCTTCTGTGTAACTTTGATTTGCTTGAGATCTGTGTGGCCCTTTTCTGGTAAATTGTGCATGCTTCTTGTAATAATATTTTGTTTCTAAGGAATGTCTTTTGAACTAACACTGGCTGTATGCCTGGTTTTTCTGCCACCGCTGATTTGTATTTCAATAAAAATGGAAATCTTTTCTATAATATCCCTACCTCATTTTTAGGTTGGGCCTAAATTAGATTTGACACTTTTCCAGACCCATTTGCCTTCCTTCTCCTGCACCAGCCAAAGAAACCCCTCCTCCGTTTGGCTTTCACTTTCCTTCCTACTTGTCAGTTTGCCAGGCTCTTGCCTGGTTTACCTCACCGCCAGTCTCTTTTTCCCAGCTCCGTTCTCTGGCTCTCCTCTCCAGCTGTGTGTTGGGGGAGGGACACCATTTTGCGTGTGAGCCAGGGGCGTTGGGCTTCCCTTTCCCAGTTTCATTCTGGATGCTGCAGTTCCAAGCTCCCGCTTGAATCAAAGGGTGAATGTGGCCAGCTGCCTTGCCCTGGAGCTTGACCTGCTTTGGCTCCTCGGAAGGCTCCTTACTCCCCAAGGGCTGCCCAGGGCCATTTCCAATCAGACTGTGAACCCTCATCGCTCCACTGGGATAAACAACACCATAGTTAGTGCATTCTGCCTCCCAACCCCAGCAAAGCACGACAGTCATTCAACTGCAATCGGATTGACGATTGGATATTGTTATATTTGTTTGCTTGTTTTAATTTGGTGTGTGTGTGTGGTGTGTGTGTGTGTGTGCACAAGTACGAAGGTGTGAACATCAGAGGACAGCCTGAGGTTCCCAGGACTCAGAGGTTTCAGGCTTGGCAGGAGCAGCTTTTCCCCTGAGCCTCCCCTCTGGGGCCTCACACCAAAGAAGCCCCTCCTCCATTTGGCTGGGTTCCTGTCTGCTCTGTTTCACTCGCCAATCTCGTCCTTTCCCAGCTCTGGTCTCTGGCCGTTTTCTCTAGGCAGCATTTTGCCTCTTGTTTTTGTTTCCAAGAGTGGGGGTTTTACGTAGCCCAGGCTGGCCTTCAAGTTTTTATGTAGCCGAGGATGACCTGGAACACCCGACCCTTCTGCCTCTGCCTTCTGCGTGCTTAGATCACAAGCTTATGCCGTCTTGCCTGGCTCCGGTTCTTATTTTAGTACAGGTGTTTTAAAGACGCTCACTCTGAACATAAGGAAATGTCAGGGAACCTATCAGACTCCTGAGAAACAAAGCCAAGTAGAAGAGTGTCTGAAATTTCAGGTGGGTGGCCGTTAGGTCTCCTTGGATGCCAGGTGCTGTCCTCTCACAAATGGATAGGGACTGTTAGTCCCAGAGACGTGCGGAGAAAGAGTGTCAGCTCAAATCATCACGGCCAAGTTAATTAAAGCAAGCGATTAATTAAAACAAGCTTCTCTATTTTATACTCAGATTGCCTCCCTCTAAGGCAAAGTTCCAGAGGTCATCATTGAATGTGAGAAAGACAAAGCTTTCACAGCTCACGAGAAGGAAGTTTCCAAGTGGGAGGCTTGGGGGGGACAAAATAGGTGGGGTCGCAGGAGCAGAACACAAGCACAGCAAGTCAGTCCCTCCCGAAAGAAAGACGTGGTTGCAAGGCAGTCCTAGGTGGCCATATAACCTTCTGAAACAAAGGCAGGGTTACAAGATCGTTATAAACTCAAAGATATGACTGCGGTTCCTGGGACAGGCGTACAGAACCGCCTGCTGTTGGGCTACGGTGGGCACAGCCCAATTCTTAGGAAACAGAGGTCTAATGATAAGAAATGAACCTAGCCTGCTTCACTACAAGATGACCTTTAAGCCTAAGATGGAGGCAGGCTAAATCTTCAGAATCCCCAGTATGCGAACTTAGACTTACGAAGTACCTTAGCCCTGATGATCCAGCCTGCCACTCCACTGCTGTTTTATCAACAGTAGGACTGGTTGGCTTTGCAGAACCATAATGCTTATTTACAATTCTCTGTTGCATTTACCTTATGCGTTTTTTCTATTGGTTTTGAACTTCAGTCTTTTTTTTTTTAAATCACATTTACGTATTTACTTACCGCGTGGGGAGCGCACATGTGGAGGGTTCTCTCACTTTCCTGTCTAGAGCTCGGGTTTTGAAGTCGGGGTGGTGTCGTGCTTGGCCTCCCCACTGAGCCATCTTTCTGACCCATCCTATTAATTGATTAACTAATTTGTTAATTATGTGGTGCTAGAGCGCTAAGCAAATCTCAGCCCCTAACTGTGTCCACCCAATAACCAAATGTGCTATGAAAGGAAAACCAATCAGATGTACTAAGAAGCACTCAGCAGGAATGCAAGGGCACGTGTGTATATGTGTACATACATACACATACACACTTGTAAGCACACATATGCAGCTGCATAGCTCACAGTCACTGCTGTCGTTCACGAAACCTTGAGGAAGTCTAAGCATTCTCAAACTCGTGTCAGGGCCCCATTGTTATTCTTTCAGGACAAGAAATGTCCCACAGACTCACGTTTCAGTACTCAGCCTATGGTTGCTAGGGATTTGAGACAATCAAGGTCAAGGAACCTTTAGTAGGGGCTTCGCTGGGGGCGGGGTTTGAGTGTATATCATGTACGTCACGGGGGGCGGGGTTTGAGTGTTTCTATCAGGCACATCACTGGGGGCGGGGTTTGAGTGTTTGTGGCAGGTGCGTCACTGGGGGCGGGGTTTGAGTGTTTCTATCAGGCACATCACTGGGGGCGGGGTTTGAGTGTTTAATACAGGCACGTCACTGGGGGCGGGGTTTGAGTGTTTGTGGCAGGTGCGTCACTGGGGGCGGGGTTTGAGTGTTTCTAGCAGGGGCGTCACTGGGGGCGGGGTTTGAGTGTTTATGGCAGGGGCGTCACTGGGGGCGGGGTTTGAGTGTTTATGGCAGGGGCGTCACTGGGGGCGGGGTTTGAGTGTTTAATACAGGCACGTCACTGGGGGCGGGGTTTGAGTGTTTATGGCAGGCGCATCACTGGGGGCGGGGTTTGAGTGTTTATGGCAGGCGCGTCACTGGGGGCGGGGTTTGAGTGTTTATGGCAGGCGCATCACTGGGGGCGGGGTTTGAGTGTTTATGGCAGGGGCGTCACTGGGGCGGGGTTTGAGTGTTTATGGCAGGGGCGTCACTGGGGGCCGGGTTTGAGTGTTTATGGCAGGCGCGTCACTGGGGCGGGGTTTCAGTGTTTATAGCAGGCGCGTCACTGGGGGCGGGGTTTGAGTGTATATGGCAGGGGCGTCACTGGGGCGGGGTTTGAGTGTTTATGGCAGGGGCGTCACTGGGGGCCGGGTTTGAGTGTTTATGGCAGGCGCGTCACTGGGGCGGGGTTTCAGTGTTTATAGCAGGCGCGTCACTGGGGGCGGGGTTTGAGTGTTTATGGCAGGCGCGTCACTGGGGGCGGGGTTTGAGTGTTTATGGCAGGGGCGTCACTGGGGCGGGGTTTGAGTGTTTATGGCAGGGGCGTCACTGGGGGCGGGGTTTGAGTGTATATGGCAGGGGCGTCACTGGGGCGGGGTTTGAGTGTTTCTAGCAGGCACGTCACTGGAGGCGGGGTTTGAGTGTTTATAGCAGGCTCGTCACTGGGGGCGGGGTTTGAGTGTTTATGGCAGGGGCGTCACTGGGGCGGGGTTTCAGTGTTTATGGCAGGCGCGTCACTGGGGCGGGGTTTGAGTGTTTCTAGCATGTACGTCACTGGGGGCGGGGTTTGAGTGTTTATGGCAGGGGCGTCACTGGGGGCGGGGTTTGAGTGTTTATGGCAGGGGCGTCACTGGGGGCGGGGTTTGAGTGTTTATGGCAGGGGCGTCACTGGGGGCGGGGTTTGAGTGTTTGTGGCAGGTGCGTCACTGGGGCGGGGTTTGAGTGTTTCTAGCAGGCACGTCACTGGAGGCGGGGTTTGAGTGTTTCTAGCAGGGGCGTCACTGGGGGCGGGGTTTGAGTGTTTATGGCAGGGGCGTCACTGGGGGCGGGGTTTGAGTGTTTATGGCAGGCGCGTCACTGGGGGCGGGGTTTGAGTGTTTCTAGCAGGCACGTCACTGGGGTGGGGTTTGAGTGTTTCTAGCATGTACGTCACTGGGGGCGGGGTTTGAGTGTTTATGGCAGGGGCGTCACTGGGGGCGGGGTTTGAGTGTTTATGGCAGGGGCGTCACTGGGGGCGGGGTTTGAGTGTTTATGGCAGGCACGTCACTGGGGGCGGGGTTTGAGTGTTTAATACAGGCACGTCACTGGGGGCGGGGTTTGAGTGTTTCTAGCATGAACGTCACTGGGGGCGGGGTTTGACTGTTTCTAGCAGGGGCGTCACTGGGGGCGGGGTTTGAGTGTGTATAGCAGGCTCGTCACTGGGGGCGGGGTTTGAGTGTTTAATACAGGCGCGTCACAGGGGGCGGGGTTTGAGTGTTTCTAGCATGAGCGTCACTGGGGGCGGGGTTTGAGTGTATATCATTTACGTTACTGGGGGCTGGGTTTGAGTGTATAGCAGGCGTGTCACTGGAGGCGGGGTTTGAGTGTTTATAATTTTGCCGCACTTCCTGCTCACGTCCTGTGCTTTCTGTGTGTGACGAGAGGTCCCTCAGCTTCTTGCTCTGGCCGCCTTCCGGTGCCGCGTCTCCCTCATATGGACTCTTTCTCTGTAACTGTGAGAGAAAATAAAGTCTTTCCTTCCAGAAGTCACTTTGGTCGTGGTGCTTTACCATAACAGCGTGTCTTGAAAGATAATAAATACAGAAAGTATGCGCATTCATTTACTTACTGATCTAGCGTTCGGAGTATAGAGAGAAGCAGCATGACAGTGCTGTACTTGTCACATTTAAGTTAAGGGAGGGAGAACTGGGAGTAGCATGTGACATTTGAACCCCAAAGCCTATCTCCAGTGACATGCTTCCTAGAGTAAGGCAGACTTCCTAAATTTCCCAAACAGTGCCGCCTGCTGCGGGACCAAGTATTCAACGCTCAAGACTATGGGGGACAGATCCTTCAAACTACTACAAAGAAGGAAGAAGTAAAAAGGATTAAAAAAAATCAAATTAAGACAAACAGAAGGCAAGGCAAATAAAACAAAAACAAGCACAGAGGTGTTTGGTTGCTTTTTGGAGCAGCGTCGTTTTGCTGAGCTTTTCACTGGGCAGCAGGATCCTTCCGGCCAAGAAAACCGCGGGGACCAGCGAACTCGTAAGAATCCACACAAGAGAAAGGCCCACCACCCTGGCCTGCTGCCCCGCAGCTGACCAATGAAGCTGTCACGAAGGATCCCTGTGCCTGCCTCTCTGGGGTATGTGAGAGGTCTCCGCACATCACTTCTCCAGAATGGCAAAGGAAACTTCCCGGGACTCGGGAGCCAAGCTGGGGTTTCAGAGAGCGTTATCTGTGGCTTGAGGAGCTAGTACAGCCTCCCTAGTGGGTTTGTGTGAAGATAATCTGTGCACTTCCCTGGGGATGTGACTCTGCGCTGTGACTGCTTAGTCCCAGAAGTCCATCCTTAGCACCGAGGACGGTGATCCATGAGCTGGCATTTCCACTTGCTGGAACGGCTGTGATGAATAAGACCAATATTAGCAAGTGCTGTCAAAGATGCCAACAAACAGTGCACTCGCCTGTAGCTAGCAGGATCAAAAAGTAGGTTTAGATTAGAAAGTAGGTTGGTCATTCTCAAGGGACGGGAGAGATGGCTCAGTGGTGAAGAGTACTGGGTGTTCTTCCAGAGGACGAAGGTTCAAGTCCCAGAACAGAAACAGTGTTTCACAGCCATTTTTAACTGGCCTCTGTGGGCACTTCTGGGATAAAATAAAAACAAAGCACCATAAGATCCACTCTTAGCTACATCTTTTCCATTTCTTGGGCAGGTAACCATGGATCAGTGTGGTAGGCCAAGTCAGCTGGTTAGAAGATAACACCAGGCTGGGCGTTGGTGGCGCACGCCTTTAATCCCAGCACTGGGGAGGCAGAGGCAGGTGGATATCTGTGAGTCCGAGGTCAGCTTGGTCTACAGATCGAGTTCCAGGACAGCCTCCAAAACAATACAGAGAGACCCTGTCTCGAACACCCCACCACACGCACACAAAAGAAGGTAACACCAAACCTGAAAGAAAAGAATTCCAGGAAGACTGCCATGACCACAGCAAGAGGATGCTTTAACCGGGTCAATGGCATATTGGGAAACAATCCCAAGCTTGTTACGTTATTGTGGGTGCTGTATTTCATCCTGGGGTCAAATCAATAAGAGAGATGTGAAAGGCTCATGAGGTCAACACTTGCATTTGTGTTTTCCTTCCCTCTCTCCTAAGATTTTTCTGTTTCTATGGCTCATGCATTTGAGCGTGTGGTTCCCACGTGTTGGAGTGCTTAGGAAGGAAGAGGAGATGTGGTCTTGCTGGAGGAGGTGTGTCACTGGGAGGGGGGGGTCACAAGCTCACACCAGCCCCAGTCTTACCTTCTCTCTGTTTACACCTTGCAGATCAGGCGTAGGTGCTCAGCTACTACCGCTCTAGGGCTGTGTTTGCCTACCCGGGGCTATGTGCCCGCCATGATGGCCATGGATTAATCCTTTGAAACCATAGGCAAGCCTCCAATTAGATGTCTTTTTAAGTTGCTCTGGTCATGGTGTTTCATCACAGCAACGGAAGAGTAACTGAGGCTGAGCCACTTGCACAGAAAAACATCCGCAGCAGCACTATTCATAACGGATGAAACCCAGAAACCACCTAGCACATCAGCTAGTGAATGAATACATTTCTGTGTTAGTCTGTCTATATGATGGCACACTAAACCACTGAGACAGACCTCAACATATGCTAAGTATGTGACCATGTATTTGTGGTTCTGTTTATATTAAATGTTCAGGAAAGGCATTTATAGATGAGTGGTCTCCTGTGGTTCACAGTAGAACAACAGCTAATGTAAATTAGCCTAGAGGTCTTATCTCTAGTATTAGAATAGTCCAGAACTGACTGATGGCGATTGTTGCAGCACTGGGTAAAGTGTCTAAAAATATCACTGGGTTGAACACGTGAAACAGGTGAATTCTATGGTGTGTAAATATACCCCAATAAGATGTATTATATTATTTATTTGCTTAAGATAAGGTCTCCCTCAATAGCCCTGGGTGACCTCAAACTCAAAATGATCCTTCTGTCTCAGTCTTCCAAGAGCTGGGATTATAGGCATACATCATTACACCTACCTTAATAAAATGGTATGGGAGCTGGGCATAGTGGCACACGCCTTTAGTTCCAGCACTTTGAAGGCAGAGGCAGGCAGATCCCTCAGTTTGATGCTAGCCTGGTCTACATGTAGAGGAATTGCAGGACATCCAGAGCTACACAGAGAAACCTTGTTTTGAAAATAATCATAATAAATAAAGTGAAATGGATGGGGGGGTTGGGTAGACAAGTGAAGATGTCCTTGTCCTTGCAGACTCTGGTGAACAGAAACCAGTGACTCCCACAGTTACACAGTACCTATTATTAGTTTTCAGGCAACTGCACTGGCCTGCCTTTGGGGTTCTGACAGGATACGTCCTCAGCTGAAACCACTAAGAGCATCTCCTGTGCACATTCATTACATTCCCTTTTAAAAGGACCCTGCCCACTCCCCCCTTCCCCCGTTCCTCTCTCTCTCTGCTTCTCTGCCTGCCTCACTGTCTCCCCTCCCCTCCCTGTCTCTCTTTTCTGCTGCTCCTGTCCCCAGAGGCTGGTATGCCCCCCCTCCATTCTCTTTCCCCTAATAAAAATCCCCTCCATATGAGCCCTGTGGAATGGCATCTTTTGCTCACGCCACTTCTTAATCGAACCATCAGATGCAGCTCAGGAGCTACCTGGCTGGATTCACACCAGTGAAGTAAAGCCAGATCTTGGGGCTGCAGGAAGGAGCTTTTCCTGAAGCAAAGTTGACACTGAGATTCCCAAGGCGCATTCCAGAGAGGAAAAAAGCCTTATCCAAGGTCAGATATTTCCATACCTTCATCTGCTGTATTGCTGCTTTAACACTCCGCTTTGAAAACATCATGGCGTAAAAACAAATACCAGAAAGGAATGGTTAACATTGTAAAAATAGATTGCATATATATATATATGAAATTTTCAAAGAATAAATAAAAAATAATTTAAAGGAAAAACAGTTTGTATACATTGTTAGCTATGGTCATAGCAAATGTTGCTGACTGTGCTGGTCTCCATGACTATCCCTTGGCAGAAGGCTGCAATCTCTCCTTTCCAAGCCCCCACAGTTTCCAGGCTTTCTATCTTGCCTCAGATAAGAATTTGTTACTATAATAAGAAGAATATTGTTATGAATTATAATGAGTAATTATCAATTGTAACATTATTATGTTATTGTAGTAATTAAAATTAATTATACGCAATACATTAATACATAATACATTATTATTATTATTTTATGGGAGGCAAGATACCTTGGGACAGAAGATGTCAGCCGACGGGGACGTGAGTGTGATATGGAACAGGACAGAGACGTGCATTTGAGGATCCTCACAGAGGCTGCAACATCAGCAAATGTAAAGAGAAAGCTGGCAGATAGGAAGGCTGGAACTCCTCGCAGAACCCGACCACATCTGGCCACTGGCATAGGTGCAAAGCGCTTGAAAGTGCCTGGCTTTGACCTGCGGTTCACTATCACACACACACACACACACACACACACACACACACACACACACACACTTGCTCAGGTTTGAGACATTGGCTGTGGAAGAATTGAAAGATAGGGAAAGTTATGTACGTGAAAAGGAGGGGACCCCCTCACTCCAGAGTCTGGTTGAAGTCTTCAGCGAGCTGAGAGTCAGATTTCCCAACACAGTGATGACAATGCTTCTCAGCAGGTAAAAACACTCGCTAAGCAACAAATTCAATCTCTGCATCCTGTGGCAGAAGGCGAGAAACAGTTTGGGAAAATTTTCCTCTAACCTCCGTATGTGTGCCATGGTATACACACACACACACACACACACACACCTGCATTCACACAACATATACACAACAACAATAATAAATTTAAAAAATAATTCTAACACAATGAGTATTTATTAAGGCTTTGCTCTTTTCCCAGCTTTAAACCCACATTTTCTAGGAATCTTAACCCAACCGCTTTCATTGTAAAAGGTACTTCCCACCCCCCTTATACACCCCTAGAGATTCTTGGTTTTGGTTTATCCGATTGTTATTCCATCAGAGACACCTCTGGAGCTGCTTTTATTAATATAAATAAATAAATGCCAGAAAAGAAATGGCTCAGTGACTAAGAGCGTTGGTTGCTCTTCCAGAGAACTGGTGTTCAAGTCCCAGCTCCCCCAGGAGAGTTCACTCCAGTTCTAGGGGATCCAATCAGTGCCCTCTTCTGGCTTCTGAGGGTATCCTGCATGCACTTGTTGCATGCGTGAGCGAGCGCACGTGCACTCGCATGTGTGTGTGCGCGCGAACACACACAAAGTAAGAAATGGAGAAAAGAAAATCTCAGCAGCCCTTTCAGATGTAAACTGGAAGCCACTAAAATGGCAAATACAGCAACTGCTGAGGCGTTTAATGGCAACTCTCCCTTGAGAAGCCCATGCCCACACTTGAGTGTATCTTATTGTTTCCCTAAGCATCTCACTTTCTCTCAACATGCCTGGTTAGAATCTGTTAAAAACATCGTCCACGCTTTCCTCATGACTCACTCTTCCCTGAGCGGCATTCTTTCCATTTTTCATGGCAGCTCCTTTAACATTGGCTCAACTTTATTTATTTATTTATTTTTCTGGTTGAAGCCACGGATCCGGTTTTACCCAAGGCCGCTAAAAGATTACCAGAATCCCCCAGGCTGATGCAGGTGGCAGTGCGGAGCTGTGCCTCTGTTCCCAGTACTGTTCACAGGAGATGCACCAGGATGCATAAAGTTGTGAGCGGAACCGTGTGCAACAGAACGTGCTCGGAAAGCCTGCGGTATGCAAATGAGCCCAAAGTGACTGGAGCGGGAGGTACTAACCGGTCAGCCAGTTTTAGGGGAGGAACCCTAAGAATCAAGCAGTTCTAATTCTTACCCTTGTCCAGAGGCCAGCGATGTCCTTGGCAAGGGCTCGGCCACAGACGAAGCATCCCAGAAGAGAGCACTCTAGTTCCCGGTCTGGCTTCTTGTCACCTTGCTCCTTCCCTTTACACAACAGATGAGCCACCCGGACCCCCAGCCCCAGCCCCGCCCCCAGCCCCAGCCCCAGCCCGCCCCCAGGCCCACCCCGCCCCGCCCCGCCCCCAGCACCAGCCCCGCCCCCAGCACCAGCCCCGCCCCCACGTACATCCTGGAGACGACGAGTGAGGATCTGATTGAAACCGAGAGGCACCTGCACACGATGTTGGCGCGCCAACTGGCCTGACGGGCTAACTGTGCCTCACCGGGTTCCTGCCACAACCTCAGTGGAACGCCCCCCCCCGCAGCTGCTCGCCTCACGGTGCTTGCCAGACAAAAACAGAATTTCGTTCTTTAAGTTGGTGAGACAAACAGATGCCACTGGGCTCCTTTAATGCTGTGGATGAGACCGCTTCTTCCACTCTCAGAGATCACAATTGCCCCCCATTTTACACGGGCCGACAAGTTTTCTTTTGTCTCTTTTTTTTTTCTTTTTTTGGCACAGGGTTTAACTCTGTAGACCAGGCTGGCCTCAGACTCAGAGATCACCTGCTCCTGCCTTCTGTGTGCTGGATCCAAACGTGTGCACCGCCATGCTTGGCATGGACCAGCATCCTATTTTCCTGCTTAAATCTCGCCTTCTTCGTCTTCCTCTTCCTGCCCTCTGAACCCAGCTCTGAGCCAAGCAAAGGTCAGAGATCTGATGGGCACTAGCTCCTGTCTCTCCCCTTTGACCCGCCCCCCCCTTTGGTTTCTCCCAGGCCTGTATGCCAGCGCGAATGAAAACTCCAGAGGGGAACCCGTGCCTGCAGAAACTAAATGGCCGATTAGAATTTCAGCACTGAGGAGAGGTTGGACTGTTGCGTGCCCCGGGGGCTGATTATCTGGTCTTTTAGCCGCCCTCCCACCCGCCTCTACAGCCAGCCATTCCTAGCCCACCTCTGTGTCTGAACTAATAACATATTGTAGCTAATAGATAAAAAACAAACAAACAAAACAAAAACAACCCTAGAACGTATTAACCTAGCAGACCACTATCTTCCACAAACCCGAAAGCCGAGAATGCCATCAGCCAGCGTCCTGGGCCTATAGGCAAGCTCCCTCTGTCTCTTTGATGTGCCCAACAGTATATCTTAAACTTGCATTGATTTATGACTTTCTTCGTTCTATACAACCGTAAAACGTCACGAAGCCGCTTCCACGTTGGAACACTGAATTTGGGGTGACCTAAATCTGTGTGCCCAGGCCATGATCACTTACAATGGCTGCAGAGTAGACTATCTCGTATTCCCTTTAAGACAGAGGCCCTTCTCCCTGCCTTCCTTCCCACTCTGCCTCGGGCCTTAGTCAGCCTAGGCAGAGGGAGCTTAGGTGAGGGGAGGTTACTGGGGGCGGGGCGGGGGCGGGGGGGTGGGCGCTACATGGTGCGTCTCCTAGAGCCACAGCCAGCGTTCTCTGCTCCTGTTGATGCTGTGAACAGCTACAGGAACAGCTTTCTTTTCTCTACTAATGCAGTAGTTAAAAGGCAGGGCACGTTTGAAAGGCAAGCTAAGCCAACGTTTATTAAAAGGGGACACTTTTTTTTTTTTAGAGTTTAAAAGAAAAACATCCCAAGCTCTAAATCTCAGCAGCTTCCCAGAGGAGGAAAACCGAGAAGAAAAGCAGAAAAGGCCGTTTGACTTAAGCTGGTACAGAGGTCAGCCACGAGACAGCAGGCAGCTTTATATGAGCAAGGAAGCCCATAGATCCAGGGAAAAAAACACAGGTTCTGGTCAGACAAACAGGAAAAAACAGGAAAAGCTGCTGCTCTCTGAGTCAGGACTCGGCTGACCCTCACCTAACTGAGCCACAAGACACAGACTCCGTCCCTCCCAGGGCCTGAAGTCTAACCCAACCCTCCATTACTCCCGGTCCTCTTGCTTAGGTTCCCAGATGCGCAGGCCTGCCCTTGCTCTCCAACAATCCCTCGCACACCCGTCTGACTCTCTCCGATGCCCCACGGGGACGGGGAGAACCTCAGACTTCGTTTAAATTTCATCATCTCCCTCAACTGCTGTCATCCTCACCCCAAGTCACCCTGGCTGGCCTAGGATTCACAGAGATGGATTTGTCTCTGCCCTCCTGAGTGCTGGGATTTTAGGCAGATGCTGTTAATCCCAAAGGTGGGAGGGGTAAATCCACCGACCGAGATCATCATGGCCAAATTGATTAAAGCAAACAATTAATTAAGGCAAGTTGTTTGTACACAGGCTGCCTCCCCCTAAGATGGGGCTCAAGAAGTCAGCATCGGACATGGGCAGGATAGGGGTTTTTATAGTTCAAGGGTAAGGGGGTCTCAAAATGTTTGGCAGGCAAATAGGTGGGGTTTCAGGAACTGCATAAGGTAGTCATAACAAAAGTAGGGTTGCAAGATGGCTGTTGTTAAATATGGAATAAGGACCGGCGAGATGGACGGAGCACAAGCCACGGCGAGCATATCAGCCATAGTTTATTATAGCGAGACCAAAGGGGGGGGAGACAGACACGACAGAGAAGATGAGAGAGGAGGAGATAGAGAGGAGAGAGAGAGAGAGAGAGAGAGAGAGAGAGAGAGAGAGAGAGAGAGAGAGAGAGAGAGAGAGAGAGAGAGAGAGAGAGAGAGGAGTAAGAGGGAAGATGGAAGATGAGATGGATGAGAGTGAGAGAGAGTAAGAGAGAGCGTAAGCAGGTAGGGGTCAGTCCTTTAAAGGGGTCCTTTGCACCTGCGTGGTTCTCACAGAACTCTGGGCTGGCCCGAGTGCTGCCTGAGTGCACCCTGTCCGGTCACAGGGCAGGCCGGCGTAATGCCTGAACCTTTCAATGGTCCTAACAACCTTATGAAGAAGCAAAGTCATGGTTGCCATTTCCTAAACAGGAACTACAGAACCATTTGTAGTTAGGTTACAGGTGGGGCATAGCCCAATCCTTGAGAAACAGAGGTTTAACCATAAACAGGAATGGGCATAGATGGTTTGTCTTCACTGTAAAACGGCTCTTAAGCCTAAGGCGGGTTTGTCAGTGCCACACCTGGCCCAAATCTACCTTCTGCAAACTTTGGAGGGGTCCATTAAGACAGGAAAGAGAGTCTCCTGAAGACGGAAGGGGCTGGAGGGATGGCTCACTGCTTAAGAGCACTGGCTGCTCTTCCAGAGGACTCGGTTTCAGTTCCCGGCATCCGCTTGTGGGCTCCCAGCATTTCCGGTCCTTGGGGATCCGATGTCCTTCCTCTTCTGGCCTGCGTACGGAAACCTCCCATGCCTACAAACATTTTTAAAAATAATAATAATAATAATAATAATAAAAACAATAATAAAGAAGTTGTTGGTAACATTCTGAAGAGCTGACTCAGGGACTAGGGAATTACTGGTTAGGTTTTTACAGAGAAACTTTTTACCCGTGATGTTTAAAATACTTTCCAAATTATGTCATCCAAAACATTAGGGCTGGGATGGTGCTTGCCTGGACTGGGACACCACTGCACTGTTGTGTTATAATACTTACATATTCAGAGGCCTCCGTTTCTTTGGACCTGCTCTCCAGGGTAGGATCCAAGGGCTGGGTCTCTAGGGCGGCAAGCATAAGGGTGGCCGGTTCCAGAGAACAAGCTCTTAGCTTAGTAACTGAGAAATCCTGAACATCAAACCAGTGTTTCCTTGAGGCTGACCTCGGGAGGTGGGGGGAGGGTGGTGACTCACACCATAGGTGGGGTGGGAGCTTTTTGGGGAGCCAGGGAGGTTTGTGGGCGGAATCCTTTGTGCACTCAGTGGTGACGGAAGCCATTTGTTCTGGTAGGGCAGTTTAAAGGGCGGTTTTGTGCGGGCAGTAGCTCATGAAGGAAGTGTATGGGGAGGCTTAAGGAACTAGTGATCCCCATTGAGAAATGGTTTGTGAGTGACTTATTTCGCTAAGGTCCAGTCACAAGGTTGTAGCGGGAAGCCCCTGAGGGACAGTTGAGTAGGTCTTTGGTGTCGCTTAAGTTTTATATAAATATTATGTGGGTACAAAAGCTATATATACATATGGATGTAGAACAATTCAAAATATAAGAACAAAAGAACCCATTCCCCCAGCTAAATACACTTGTAGGAGTTATAGGTGGGGTTACGGTAGATGCTGTGTATTTTGGGGACATACATATTTGTCATTGGTTTTTTTCCACAGAACATTTTTAAGCTTAGAGAAAATCATGTGATGAGTACTATCATGCCTTTCCCCTAATCCATTACCTCACTGACTACTCATGTACCACCTCGCTCCAGGCCATTTGAGAATAAGTCTCTGCAGAAATCCTGTCAGTCCACGTTTGAATACTTTGGCATGCCTCGGCAAGAATAAAGTTATTCTCTCAGATAGCATCACTACTATTTTGCGCGTTCTTTGTGTGTTGATTATCAGTCTGTCTTACAACAACTCTAAGTGCTAACCTTTTGCATACTCCTCTAGCTTGGTTGGTTTATGCAGGCATAGATTTGTAGGCATTACTGGAGATTAGAAAGGGACTAAAAAACGTGTGTCCGGTAGCCAGAGACCTAAGAACCTACGGGGAGGATGACAGAAAGGCATCTATTGTGTGACAGGGATGCTAGACAAGGACGCCTAATATTTTTTTCTCACCGGCGGAGATCATCTCAACTCCCTTTCTCCAGACGTTGCCCTAGGACCTCTGACGCCTGCCTTTCTCAGCTGCCTCTGCTCGGGTGAGTAGCAGCAGAGAACTGAGCAGAAGTCAAGCTTTATGTAGGGCTTCTTGTGTGCGGGGGTGGCGCTTTCCAGGGTGGCCTGATCATGGGACAAGCTCGGGGATTGGTAACATTCTTTTTTTTTTTTTTTTTTTTTTTTGGGTTTTTGAGACAGGGTTTCTCTGTATTGTTTTGGAGGCTGTCCTGGAACTTGTTCTGTAGACCAGGCTGGCCTCGAACTCACAGAGATCTGTTTGCCTTTGCCTCCCAAGTGCTGGGATTAAAGGCGTGTGTCACCAACGCCCGGCTGATTGGTGACATTCTTGTTCCTGGCCCTAGTCTTGGACTTGGAGTCAAGTCAAAGTCAGGGTGTTCATTTTTGGCCCTGGTCTCGGGGTCAAGTCAGGGTAGGGTGGTTTTTTTTTTTTTTTTTTTTTTTTTCTTGGCTCTTTTACTCTATACTTCTCCTTCTCCTACCTCCAAGTTCTGGGACTGCTGGTATGTGCCAACACACCCAGCTGGCTTTGTTTTTATAGATGTTGAAATACATTTCATGAGTACTTCTGGGTGTCAAAAACATAAGAAAAATGGAGGTCTGTGAACCCATTTTAACATTCAGAGATCTTCACGGAAACTGTACATTTTCTGGGAATAAGCCTGCAGCACACTACTACAACCAAATTTACTTGAGCTTTAACTCATTTGTGGGACCAGCAAGACTGATGCATGGGTAATTCAGGACGGGAGACCTGAATTTTAGAGGCAAGCTAAAGGGTCTGAAATGGTGACTTCTTGCTTCTGAGAAGAATGGTAGGAAGGCTTGGGTTGGGCTTCTAAAAAGAACCAATAAGAGAAAGTGGAGGACTCCTTGAAACACCCAAGCTAGGGTCTGGTTAGCAGACTTTCAGGGATAAAGCTGTACCATGCTTTCTCTGTGGCTTGGTCTTCTGTCTTCCCAGATATTTTGATTCTTTGTGCCAGGGAACATGCTTGGAGACCCCCTAGGTGACTACCAGCACCCTGTTACATTTCTTGGGGGTCTCTCATCTGGAATTTGAGAAGATCTCTTCTCAAGGTAATATACCTCACTCACTGGATATCAAGAAGGACTTGAAAGTGGACATAAACTTCCAGCACTCCAGGGGCCCTTCAAAGTGAGGGATCCCTCATCAGGACTAGCATGGTGGGACCCACCCCTGCCAGCAATAAGGAGGGCAAAGGGCTGGTGCTCTGATGGAATGAGGCACTTGGTTCTTTTGGAGTGGGACAGAGATTTCTCCCATGAAAACCAGGGCAGAAGCTCACACCACCACTCCTAAGTCAAGAAACAAGGCAAATGGGACCCCAAGGAGGTGGTCATCTTCCCAGGAAGGAAGGTGAGAGGAGGCAGGCTCCCCACTCAGTACCCCTGGGGAGGGTGCATGGGGAAGGACACTGCTCAGCTAGACAGCTTCCTCATCCCACTGAGAGCAGCTAAGTGAACATACTTGGGGCAGGCTGTCAGGGGGAAGGGAAGACTGGCTGTATAGGAAGGTGATATCCAGCTTGCTCTGAATTTGAGGAGGGAAATGCCTGAAATTTGCATGGAGGCAGCTATAAGTGGCCTAGGAGGGAAAGTGCTGTCTCTATGTATGAAAGCTTCATTGGATCTGACAGTCCTGAGGGACTGTTTGTGTAACACTCACATGGCTACTGCTGCATACAACGCCCCCTCCACACATGTTCTCCAGCCCAGGCTTTCCCATGTTCCTGTCGTGTGTATAGAGTTTTCTGTTGCAGGAGACACTGATCTCTGTGGTTCCTTGGGCTCATGGAAAGAAGACGGCAGGAATGCTGGCTGAGGGGCTGTAAACACATGAGGCCCCTGACTTCCATCTCAGCGATCAGTGAAGAAAACAGAGAGGACCCTTGGCCTCAGCACCACAGTTTTCCAGCTGGAACCAAAGAAGGTGCAGCTTGCTTGGTGTCCATCACTGGGCTGTATTTTGCAGAGGAGCAAATGCCCCATGTGGATACATTAAATCGTCCCACACTGTTTGACCTCTCTGAGAAGTTTGCTTAGCAGATGGGGTTTGACCTTCCCACTTCAGATACAAGCATGTTTGTTTCAAAATGTCCTCCTAAGCCCCTTTCCCTGAGAGAGGCTGGGTCTCCTGACTCTGTGTTACGGAGAGAAGAGAGTAGTATCAAAACAGCCAAAGAATGAGGGCATCTCGAGTGTTATTGATTTCTCTATATGACTGTATCTCTATCTGCTACCTAAGCTCATTCGAAACCAAAAGCACTGACGGTAGATTGTTCTGTGCACTTTGTGTGGACTGTCCTGTGTTTTCCATAAGGGTAACCTTGGGACTTAGCAAACCTGATAGTATGACAGTATCTACACAGTATTAATTTGCTGTATATGCAGCTTGAATTCAGCCTTCTTTTATAAAGGTTGTATAAACAGCGCTATCTTCCAAGCCAAACAGCTGCCATGACATTGGCCGTGTGTGTTTGGAAAAGATCAATGGTTGGGCTTGTTGACTGTTGGTTAATGTTTTGTCTAGATGGTTTGTCTAGATGTTTTTCTAGAATGAAAAAAAAATTGGAAGCTTAAGCAAGTTACAAAGGTCTGAGCAAGTTACATAAGGTATTCAAAAGGTCAAAGTTCGCTGACAGCAAATTTCTGCTTTCATTAATAGTTGTTCTACTCTCCCTAACAATTACAAGGACTGGTTTAAGTGTTTGGTTTTGCCCAAGCCTTCTCTAAGTATTTCATAGTAGTTAAAAGTAGCAGACTGGTGTAACTGACCTCCTGGGTGTTAGACAGCCATGCTTGGAAGCTATACTAATGTGGTCATGTAACACATCCCCAGTAGTTCTGATTCTGGCTGTTTTATTAACTAAAGCGTGTCAACCCAGGTTATGTCTTTTTGTGCTTAAAGCTCACCCTGAGAGAGGTTTGGTCTACACTGGAATCCCAAACAACCAGTGTAATTGCTGCTGGCTAATAAAATATTTCTATTGGCTTAAACCCATGTTCAAGTAGTCTTCTCTGGTGGGTGCCAAAAGGGTTAATGCTCACCTCTTGCTCACCAGGTGAGTTAGATCTCAGGGGACTATCGGGCATAACTGGAGAATCAGCTATTCTCCGGCTGAACCAAGGAGAGCCCACCCAGTGAGCCGTAATCAATATCCAGTCCACAAAGAGGAGGCTTCTGAGTGAAGCCATGATCAAGCAAGGCCTTAGACTTGTCCTTACACAGATGGGACTGGTGAAAGGAACGACAGAGGAGCCAGAGGTTCCTCTCAAGCCCAAATCCCTGAGAACAAGATCCTCACGTGGCTTTGACAGTTAAAAAAACAAAAAGCAATTGGTTTTGGCCACCTGTGTGATCTTAAACTCCCAACAGGAAAGTATGACCTAAGAATAAAATGACTGGTGTGTTTATTTAGCAGTCTAAGGGATCACACTCTCTGGGTATTAGGGAGATATTAGGTAAACAACTATTTCTCACTAATGGTCTCTTCTCCTCCTAATTTATTAATAAGAGGATAAAACTTTAAATGTATAGATTCTGGGGCTGTAGAGATGAATCAGCGTCTAAGAATAGTTGCTGTTAGGAAGAGGACCTGACTTCAATGCCATAGCATCCATGTAAAAGCTGGGTGTGGCCACACATGCCAGTAAATTCAGCCATGAGGGACCTAGCACCCCTAAAGATTGCAACACAACTACTATTGTCTTCTCCCTTGCGAGTTAATCCTGCTGGGCCTGTCAGTTACTTGACCAGGAGAACAATTCTTGGGAAGTTGACTTACCTGGAGACTTGCTAAGGAGATGGGAAGAATAATTACATTCTTATTGAAATAATTTGCTTAAACACCTGCGATGGCTGTTCTTGGTTGTCAACTTGACTATATCTGGAATGAGCTGTAATCCAGAAATGGGGGACACACCTGGGATCCAGATCTTGAGGTAAGATGACAATGTGCCTTTGATCCAGGTCTTGAGGTTGGAAGACATAACTTTGATCTGGGCCACATTTCTGCTGGAAGCCTATATAAGAAAAACGGAAGAAGGAAGGGTTTATTCTTTGCCTGCTTGCCCTTGCCTTGTTAGAACATCCATTCCTTCACTGGCATTAGAGTCCACTTCTTCAGAATTCCAGCGTATACAGAAGACCATCTGGGACACCCAACCTTATGGGACTGAGCAGATACTAGATTCTTAGATTTTTTTCCTTCACAATTAGCCACTGTTAGACTGCAACCTGTAAGTTATTTCAGTGTGTGTGTGTGTGTGTGTGTGTGTGTGAGAGAGAGAGAGAGAGAGAGAGAGAGAGAGAGAGAGAGAGAGAGAGAGAGAGAGAGAGATCCATTTCTTAAGTTCTGAGACTGTAGAGAATCCTGACTAATACAGATTTTGGTATCGGTGGTTCTGGAGAAACAGAAAAACAGAATTATAAGGATGAATCCTTTACATGTCTGGAATAGGCTTTTTAATGCCACAGCACCTTCAGATTCACCAGCACCTTCCCTGACCTATGGAGTGATAGCTATTATGGTTGGAAAGGCTAGATGGAAGCTTCAGAGTTGCCTCTGCCAAAGAAAATAGTTGAGTCTAAAACAGTATCACGTCCCTGGAAGAACTGCAGAAACTAGAGCCACCATCAAGGACTTGAAAGACACAGGGCTGCGGTTCCCACCACATCTCCCTTTAACCCTCCTATCTGGTCAGAGCAGAAGACAGATGGATCGTGGAGAGTGACAGTTGACTATCGGAAACTCAATGAGATAGTAACTCCAACTGCAGATGCTGTGCCAGACGTAGTGTCCTTACATGAGCAAATTAATACATTTCCTGATACGTGTAGGCAGCTATTGATGTAGCAAATGTCTTTTTCTCAGTACCTGTCCCTAAGGACCACCTGATGCAATTTGCTTTCAATCGGCAAGGCCGACAGTGCACGTTTCCTGTTTTGCCTCAGGGATCTATTAACTCTCCTGCCCCGTGTCACCAATGAGTTAGAAAGGATCTTGATCAGCTGTGTCTTCCACAAAATATCACATTGGCATGCTTTATGGATGACATTATGCTGATTGGACCAAGTGAGCAAGAGGTAGTGACCGCTTTGGACTCCTGGTAACACATATGGGTGTCAGAGAATGGGAAATAAATCCAACCAAAATTCAAGAGCTCTAGAGAACCCTGCTAATACAGCACCCCAGAAGCCCTTCTCTCAAGGCAGTTGCTTGCTGGTCTGTACTGATAAGCCTGTCCCCCTTTTTTCCCCCGAGTTCTAACTTTAAAAGCTTAAGCACCCATTTTATCTCTTCTTTGAATATCTCTTTCTTTTAACAGCATCCCAAATTTAAAGCGTACTTGCCCTGATACTCTGGTCTGTCTGGATGTTTCTCTGAAATGTTCCTTCCACCCCTTCTTTCTGTTGGTGCCTACAGACCTCCATTGTTGACCCTAAATCAAAAGACACAGGTTTCTTCCTGTTCCCCATCTTCTTTTCCCTGAAAAGGGCCAGGACCTGTGATTTGCCTCCTCATTACAGAGGAGAGCAGCCAGTGCTCCTAACCTCTGAGCCATCTTTCCAGGCGCCATTTTAAAGTTCTTTATTCACAATGCTGAGAAGCTACAAAAGGAAGCTTCGGGGACTCACTTTTTTTTTTCAGCGTAGCTCCAGCTACACTGTTGGAAGACATTGCTGGTGGGTCAGGGTTCTCGGCTTCCCTGTGGCCCAGCAGCTATCTCGATAAGCAAAATGGAGCTCCAGCCCTCCAGCAGAACTTCCTGCTTCTAACTGCCGCTATCCGGAGACTGTCTCTGGTCCTGCAGGACTGGCCTCCTCTAAAGGCCCTTTAAAACCAGGTGCTGATTCATCTTTAGCCTGACCCTTGTTACAGACACCTGCTTAGAAGGCTTGCACTAGAGGCTGTGCTGTTTGAGCCCCTACTGCCGCATAGTAAGCCTTGTGATGAGAGTGTGACACTTAATGCAAATTAGGGTTTATCCCTGGGCTCCCCGATCCTGTATGTTCCTGACACTCTGGAATAAAGTGGAGTTGATCCACTGAAACGTCTCCTGGAGGTCTGCCTCCGTTTTTGCTCATGGGTGGCTAAAAACCCATCTGCCTGTTTCCTCTCTCAACCTGGTGGCCAACAGGCCTGGGGGAAAGAGGACCCCCACACTACACTTGCTAACCTAGACTTGTTTGTGGTGACTCCATCATAAGAAACCCAGAAGCCTTTCCGCAGCTTTGTCTGAGGCTGGCACAGGCAGAAGTCATGTTTGGACCTGAGCCAGTGTGGCCAATTGTGGAGCTTCTACCTGGGACGCTTTCTGAGAAGTCACCCGACCTCATTGGGCAGAATGCCTCTGTTGTCTCCTTGTAGATTAAACAGGAGAAATAGTCGAGGCAGTCCACAATCAGATGTATTCTGAGCCTGAGGCACACTATCACAGAGGTCTATGGAGGAGGGCCTTCCTCGAGGCTGACAGGATGAAGGAGGAAGACCATTTTGCTCTTACTCATCTTTCTTTCCGTCAACCCCCCACCCTTCCACTGTTTTCTTGCTTGTATGCTCTCCAGACTGACTTTGGACTCATCATGCTGCCTCTGTCTTATGATTGCTAAGATTTTAGAACGACATAGATCGGTGACCAGCCCAATTGTTATCCTCCAGAGACAGCAGCTCTATTACATGGCGTCATAAAAGCTGTTCTCGACTACAAGCATTATTAAGTACATCAACCCTTTCCAAAGTAATGCCATTTTGAAAAAGAAAAATCCTGGGGGAAGAAGATTGATAACTAAAATTAACCCTGTCTTACTCAGTGAGAACAATTTTGGAGGGGCATATAGGGAAAGCCCTAAAGATATTCTGTCATCAGATAATTTTTATCTTGTGCTTACAATAGCATTGGCTCCTGGCCTGACAGGATGTCCTGATGAACTGAGTTCAATCTGAAACCAAAAGTAGAAGCAGAGAACTGACCCTGCAAAGTTGCTCTGACTTCCACATAAGAGCCGTGACACACTCACACCTGCACTCATGTATGTACATATCAGAGAAGCATATATACATGCGTGTGATATGCACACACCACACTCACACACCACACTCTCACACACATACACCCATACACATACACCACACACACGCTCATACACATACACACACAATACACACTCACTCACACACACCACACACTCACATACACACACTCACATTCACACACACATTCACACTCTCACACACACATACACTCATACACATACACCACATACATACACATACCACACACACTCACGCAACACTCACATACACCACTCACACTCACATACACACTCACATACACACTCACATACACACACACTTACACACACCACACACTTACACACCCACATACACTCATACACGTACACCACATACACCACATACACACACAATACACACTCACTCACACACACCACACTCACACACACCACACACACACACACTCACACTCACATATTCACACTCTCACACACACTCATACACACACCACATGCATACTCATACACATACACCACACAATGCTCACACACATATACCACATGTACACTCACACACATACATACTCACTCACACCACACACACACTCACACACACACTCACACACATTCATACACTCACACACACCACACTCACAAACACACACTCACTCACACACTCACACACAGCAAATGAGACTAAATTATAAGATGAAAACATCAGTGCTGCCCCTGTGTAAATCAGCGGGCGTGGAGCATTCCCACTCGGGCACCAGTTCCTCTTGCTTCCTGTCCCAGGGCTGGCACCCTTTCTTTCTAATTTCCTCCTCACTAAAGGGTAATAAATGAGGCCCGTGCTCCCCACAGCGCTGCCGCCTCTCCTTGATGGTCCCCAGAGCTGATCCAGTCTTCTCAGGATGACCTTTGACCCCTGTCCCGTCACCTCAGCTCTGGCAAGGTCCTGGGTGTGGGCGGACTGACTTCTGAACACTGAGGGTGAAACCGAGTCATGTGGGTGGCTGACTCTTCCCAGAAGCCTCTAGTGTGTCCTCAGCTGGAACAGGAAAGGGATGTGTGGCAGGAAGTGGTTTGGATTCCTCAATGGGAACACCCAACACAAAACAAAACTGCTCTAACTGTCCCCGAGCTCCTTCCTCTCCTTGCCAACAGACTTTTTAAAATTTCTTTCTCACCCAAAGACTTATGCTGGTTTTTTTTAAATATACAAGCTTCAGACGCTGAAGTACAGAGAAGAGTGTAATTATGATCTCCAAGTGCCCGTCACGTTCTCTTTCCTCCTCATTTTATTCTTTTAATATTAACTTTTCATTTATTATCTGTTGTACATTGGTCCTCTCTCTCCATACCCTGTCCTGTCCCCCTCCTGTTGGTTCCCTTGGTCTAGACAGTTTGGAGTCTACTTTCATGGCCTACATTCATAAACAATTTTATCTCTTTCTACAAAACCGGGGGCCACAAATGAGAGAAAATGAATGTTTTTCTGTCAGCTTACTATGGTTACTCCAGTTTGTACTCATTTTCCTGCAATGACATAACTTTGTTCCTTTTTTATGGCTGGAAAAATTCCGTCGTGTGTGTGTGTGTGTGTGTGTGTGTGTGTGTGTGTGTGTGTGTGTGTGTGTGTGTGTGTGTGTGTGTGTGTGTGTGTGTGTGCGCGTGCGTGTGCATTGCTTTCCCGGTCTGCTCCCTCTGATGTGGGACTCTCGGGTTGGTTCCATAGTTTGGCTGCTATGAAGAGTGCAGCGTTTGTGTTGCTACTCAACAGTTTCATGGCACCCATTTACTTTGTCTGTCACACGTGTGGGCGCACACATGCCTCGGAATGGGTGAGGAAGGCAGAGGACAGCTTGCAGCAGCCAGTCCTTTCCGGGGTCCTGGGGCCAAACTCAGGCTGTGGGATTTTGAGGCAAGCCGCTGAACCCACCAAGAGGAAAAAGGAAGAATGCAGGGTTTCTGCTGCTTTGAGGCAGGGTCTAATGTAGCCCAGGAGGGTCTTGAGCTGTGTAAGGCCAGAAATGAGTTTCAAGTCCCCATCCTCCAGCTTCGGCCTCTGTGGGAGATCAGATTTCAGGGCTGTGAGCTTCCACTGGCCCATTTTAGCAAGTCTGGGGATTTGAACCCTGGTCTTACCATATGGTAGGCCAGCCTTCTACCCACTGAGCTACATGGACATTATTTTATTATTTTTGTTTGTTGCTGGGATGTTTTAAAGCTAGGTATGAGTTTATTTTCGTGGAACCTTTGCCTCTTTGATCTTAAAACTCGAGGTTGGGTAGAGCAATCCAGGCTCCGTGAGCCCAGCCTCCCTTCCTTTCCCTGCTAGGTGTCTGTTGCTGCCTGCCGCGTGGCTAGAATCAAGGGCAAATGAGCCTTCATCAGCCAGTAACTATTCTTCACATAAGTATTGCTGACTACCTTGGTTGCAGACAGCATTCGGCTCCAAGGAAAGGAAGAAAGCGGAGACGGGAAAAGTTCCCCGGGAAAGAAAAGGAAAAGTAAAGTCACCGTGACCCTTTGACTCATGAATTCAGTCAATGCGTCAGAGTGTTCGCTGTTTGCCTTGGCTGCCTCTCCAGGCTTGCTTTGTAGCTGGTTGACAAGGCTGCAGTCTTCCTGGAAGTTTTCCTAAGTGGTCTCAGAGTACGCCTATAAGTTTCTGTTATTCACTCTCACAAGTTTAGAGAAAAATAAAGTTTAAAAGCTTTTCCAGCATGTTGCAGTTGAGTGAATTCTTTCCACAGTTCTTTCATTTTCTTCAGCTTCTTGACATGCTGGAAGGTGATGGATGGCCTTCATCTCCTGTAGGTGGACAGACCTGCAATCCAGCACTTAGTAGGCTTTCCTGAGAGGGTATTGCTAATAGTCCTCATTGTACCTGGCTAACTGAGCACCATTGTGAAAGAGGAACTTCTCAGCGGCCATACTGAATAACTGACTTTTCCATTATAGTAAGAAGGACAAGCCGTTACTGTCCCTATGCAACATCTTCTCTTGAAAAATAAGGAGTGTCATCATTTTAAAAGGCCTATTTTGTTGTTTTACTTTTGTTTATTTATTGATATGTCATTTTGGGGAGGACAAAGTCTCACTCTGCGGTGGAAAATGATCTTCAACTCACTGTGATGCCTAGGTGGCCTTGAATGTGTGACTATTATGGACTCCAGCATACTGGGATTATTAGGCGTATGGTACCACAAAGAGATAATTAAAATTGCTTATTTATTTTATAGAAGCAGAACCTAGTGTAGGTGGGATTTCTTGTCGAGACTGTTGACTCCCCAATAAACTCACAGAGACTTAGTAATTACTTACAATTGCTTGGCAGATAGCTTAGGCTTATCAACACCTGGCACTTAGAACTTAAATTAACCCATATTTATTAATTTATGTGCTACCAAATGGCTCATGGTTTGTTACGTCATCTTCTGCACATCCTGCTTCCTCTGCATCTGGCTGGCGACTCCGCCCTTCTTCTTCCCAGCATCCTCTCCGTCTGGCTTTCCCGCCTAACCACTTCCTGCCCAGCTATTGGCCGGTTTGCTCTTTATTAAACAACACCTCTTCACAGTGTACCAAAGGATTATTCCACAGCAGCCTAGCAACTTCTGAGGGGTAGAGAGTTGGGACGCAAAAAAGGCTCCAGTACATGCTCAGAATAGAACACAAACATCAGGATAAGAGGAGAAGCTTCAACACCACATTTTAGACAACTACGGGTCATGTGTAGTGGCTTGTTTAGTTCTATTTCTTAGTCTCTTGAGTTTGTAAGATCTATGGAGTTATTCTCTTTAGGAGTAAAGAGAGTTCTTGGAAGCTTCAATCAGTCTACCTCATTGTGGCTGCACATGAGATCATGCCTGGCTTGTTTCAGGGGTCCTGGGATCTGAACTCAAGATCTTCATGGTGGAGCAACAAGTGCTCTTAACCATTAAGCCATCTTTTTTGTTTGTTTGTTTTTTATTATTTATTTTTAAGTTTAAATTTAGATTAGAAACAAAGTTGCTTCACAAGTCAGTTCCAGGTCCCTCTACGTTTCCCTCCCCTCCTCCCGTGCCCTCCTCCCAACCCCCCCCAATATCCCCTCATTTCCCCAGGGAGGGTGAGGCCCTCCATGAAGGTGTCCATAGTCTGTCATTTCATATAGGGCAGGGCCTAGACCCTCCCCCAAGAGTTCAGGGTGAGAGTGCATCTCACATTGTTGGATGGGAGTCCAAAGTCCATGTCTATTAAGCCATCTTAAAGAGTCTCTTTCTTTTCTGCCTCCAAGGAATATATCTCATTGTCAAAGGCTGATTGATAGTCGTTCAGGAGGAAGGAGTGGGCAAGGAATTCAAAGCATATAGAACCAGGAAGCATATTCTCATAGCTTGTAAAAGTAGACTTCTAACTAAAATTGGTCAGAAGAGAAAAATAAAGGGCATTTCACACTGACTGACAGAATAATTTACCTAGAGGACTTTATCATGTCCATACATAGAGGCTCCAAATGTCAAACTAAATACTACTAAATACAAAGTCACAGATCATTCCAAAATAGTAACAGTGACTTCAATAGTTTGCGTTCACCAATAGACAGTTTATTCTGAAAAACTAAATAAATTGTCAGAGAAACATTGGAGTTAAATAACACCATAGAATATATGGGTGAATTTGTGAACATATGTGTAACATACCAAACTTAAACTAAGATGAAGGAAGCAATTTAAGCTGGCATACAGCAACCAACAAGATCAAGCAGTGAAAATAATAATAAAAATTTTCCAACTAAAATATCTCAAGGCCAAATGGATTCATTGAAGAATTCTATCATGCCTTTAAACAAAAGCTAACATCAATCATTCTTTTTATAAGTATACATTTATTTATGTTCATTAGTGTTTTGCCTGCATGTTTGTTTCTGTGATGTTGTCAGATCCCCTGGAATTGGAGTTACAGACAGTTGTGAGCTACCATGTGGGTGCTGGGAATTGAACTTAGGTCCTCTGGAATCGCAGTCAGTGCTCTTAGCCACTGAGCCATCTCTCCAGACTTCAATCATTCTTAATTCCATAAAATAGGAATGGAAGGAATGTGCCTAATCTTTCTACAAAGCCGTTATTATACTAATAACAAAGGGCTGTTATTATAGACGTGGTCTCACCATGTAGCTCCAGCTGGCCTGCTCTACTCACTCCGTAGACACAAACAGGTCTCAAACTCATAGAGATCGACCTGCCTCTGCCACTCTAGTGCTGACCTTAAAGGTATATATCACTACACCTGGTCCTTAAAAATTATTAATAAAACACTTGCAAACCAAATGTGGATCCACAACATCCATGCTTTCATTTCAGAGAGGCAGGAATGGTTCAACATATGTGTGTTAGCTATTTTTCTGTGATTGAAACAGCACAACAGAAACAACTTACTGGAAAAAAGCATTTAATTGGGTTATTGTTTCTGAGGATCAGAGTCTACGTTGGCGGAGCAAAGACATAGTGACAGGAACAGCTGGGAGATCACATCTTGAACAGCAAGAAGAGAGCACGCTGGGGTGATATGAGCTGGTTTTGTTTCGTCTTTACCCCCTCAACTCTCTGTAAAGTGACATTCGTCATCCAGAAGAGCTATGCCTCTTAACCTTTCCCAAACAGTTTCGCCAACTAGGAACGAAATACTCAAACACATGGTCCGTGTGGGGCATTCTCATTGAGGCAATCATTCCATTCCCTGGCCTCCATGGTCCATGGCCCTGTCACAACGCAAATGCATTTAACCCAGCTTCAAAAGCTCCCAGAGTGTTTCAGTATCAACCCTTAAGATCTCTTCTGAGGAGCCGGGCGTTGGTGGCGCACGCCTTTAATCCCAGCACTCGGGAGGCAGAGGCAGGCGGATCGCTGTGAGTTCGAGACCAGCCTGGACTACCAAGCGAGTTCCAGGACAGCCTCCAAAGCCACAGAGAAACCCTGTCTCGAAAAACCAAAAAAAAAAAAAAAAAAAGATCTCTTCTGAGACTCAAGACAAGCCCTGAACTGTAACTCCCTGCAACTCAAAACACAAATCCTACACTTCCAATGTCCTAAGGCATGGAAGAGCCATTACTCTTCCAAAGGGGAGGAAGCAGAGGCATAGTGAGGGACCATTGGACCAATGCGAGACCAAAAACCAGCATGGAAAATACCACATCCTGTAGCTCTACAGCTGATGTCCAAGGACTGAGTTGTCACCATCTCCTCAGCTTTTCTGCCTGTGACAGACATACACCTCTTTCTGAAACTGGTTCCACTCTCTGTGTGTAGCTCTCCTTGGCAGATATCCAACAGCTCTGGGACCTACCTGTAACATCTTGGGATTTCCAACCCAACCCAAGCTTCACTTCCACATCTTCAAGCAACAGCCTGTGAGGGCCTCCATGCAGAGAGTGCCCTGACATACACTGCCTGGCCTCAGCAACTCTCCTTAACTTCAGAGGAAGATTCAACAAGCCCTGTACTCAGAAATCGGTAGTTACTCTAAAGGCAGACCCACATGGGTGACATTCCCAAGTTTAGCTTCCAGCGTGGGACTAACCCCGGGACCCTTGAATCACACCTGTGGCAGCTTTCATTTGTTGCATTTTAGAAGCAGAAAATTCATCAGACTTTTCCTTTCACAAGTTGGAAACTTACTTATGTGGGGTCTTGCCCTGAAGGCGTCCTTCCCTTTATTCCAATGCATAATTGGCCTTTTTTTTTTTCTTCAGTTTCTTTATTTCTCTCAGCATAAGCGTTGGCCCCAACATTAAATTTCCTGGTACTCTTTTTCTCTTCAAACTATTTTTGTTTTTCTTTTTGCCTAGATTGCTCTTTTTCATTATAGACCTGCATAAGAGTAATTACTAATAACCACAACAAAGTCAATATTAGGCTGTCTTTAAAATCCCCTCTGCCAGAGGAATTAGTCTATTACTTTTAAATTTAGCCTCAGGCAAATTTCTAGAACTAGATCAAAATACAGCCATATCTTTTTCCAAAATATCCCAAGCACAGTTGCTAGCCCAGTTGATGCTAAAGTCCCTGCCTCCCTTGAAGCATCTTGAACTGGGCCTCCACATCCCATATAACTCCCAACATTACTGTCTACTAGCGCCTACTAGGGTGGCCTGCTAAGCTTTGCTTTCAGCATCCAACTGCTTTCCTACTCCAAAGTCCCAAAGCTTTCACATTCCTTGAAAAAAAAAAAACCCCACACAGTCAGGTTCTTCACAGAAATAGTCACTTTTTTTTTCTATATAAGTTACTTTTCTCTTGCTGTGACGGGACGCCATAACCAAGGTAACTTATAAAAGAAAGCATTTAGCTGGGCTTATGGTTTCAGAGGGTTAGGGTCCGTGTCGGGGTAGTGAAGGGATGGCAGCAGGAACGGCTGAGAGATCACTTCTCAGACCACAGGCAGGAAGCAGAGCTGGCACTAAGGATGACAGGAAGCATCTGAAACCTCAAAGCCTGCCCTGGAACACACTTCATCCTGAAGATGGAGGTTTCTGTCCCACCAGGTCCCGCCACCCTTCAGCCCCAAATAAATACACAGAGTCACATTAATTATTAAATTGTTGGCCGATGGCTAGGGCTTCTTACTGGCTAGCTCTCTCTTAATTATTAACCCATAACTGCTAATCTATGTATTCGTATACGGCTTTTTCTTACCAGAGAACACCTGGAGCGTCCCATCTTCCTGGTTTCTATATGGCATCTCCTTGTGGCCCTCTCTTGCCTCCTTTCCCAGCATTCTCCTCGTCTCCTAGCCCTGCCTATTCTCCTGCCTCTACTGGTCAATCTGTGTTTTATTCATCAACCAGTAGAGAAACATAAATGCAGATAAACATCCCCCATCATCATCCAACAAGGCCACACCTCCTAGTCCTTCCCAAAGAGTTCCACCAACTAGGAACCAAGTGTTCAAACATATGAGCATATGGAAGCCATTCTCCTTCAAACCACCTCAATATGTAAATAAGTAAATATAATTCTTTACATAAATGCTGCCAAGTACAGAAATCAGATGATTATCTCAATAGACATAGATGAAATCATTGGCAAAGCTAAAATTGGTTCATGATTTGAAATCCTAGTAGAGAAATTACAGATGGGAAAAATATCTCAATATAATAACGGGTGCATGTGACAAACCTGTACCCCAAACCGTACACAATGTGGGAAAAGTCTAACCATTTCTGATTGTGCTTTTATGTTGCCATTTAAGTATCTGGGATTGTGAAGACCATAGTTCTAGGAGTTGATATCTGGTTTTGTCTTTGTTGGTGGGTGTTTTTTTTTTCTTGGTTTTAGTTTCATCTCTGGATTTTAGAAGAGTATGGTGGCTGTGTATTGCCTGGTAGGAAATTTTCTGTGAATTACTTGGGTATACAGGTAAATGTGTTTCCGGGTATTGAGAGTTGATGCCTAGGAATGGGGATAGACTAGGGGTCTGCAGGAGTTCACAGGAGGGAGGAGAGCAGGGTGTTTCACCAGGATCTGCTTACTTGGAGTGGGTATAGAGAATGAAGAGAGGTCACCCCGGAAAGTCTGCTGGGATGAGACTGGGGGATTGGATCTAGAGGAAAAGACAGAGAGAGGAAGATCTACAGACAACTTACCTGCTTCCCTGCCAGGAGTGGTCAGTGGGTTAGCAAGCAATGCAGCTGGAGTTGGTGGCTGGGATAAAGCCACAAGGTGGGGGGTTGGGGGATGGGAGGGGTAGAAGGGGAAGGTCTGTGGCATCCACAGGAGATGTGGGCAGATGGGGAAAGAGGCCCGCAGCAGGGGTTCTGTTGCCGGGCGGGGATGAGACTGGGGGATTGGGTTTGGAGGAGAGGAGGGAGGGGCCAAGGTCTTCAGCTAGTTTGCCTGGCTCCCTGGCCTGCTCAGCTGGTGTGTTCCCAGGGATGGCTGCTCGGGTGTTGAAGGTGAAGCAACGGGATGAGTTGGGAGAAGGAAGGTTGAAAGAGAAGATCTTCTGATCCATTAAGGGTGCGGTCAAAGAGGAAAGGGAGACTAAAGCGGGAGTTCTGTTGCAGAGCTGGGTGCGAGACCGGGAGACTGGATCTGGAGGAGAAAAGGAGAGATGACAGTCTACAATCAACCTACTTCCTTCCCTGGCAGAAGTCTAAAACAACAGCGATGAACAGCTACTGAACATTTTAAAAAAGTAACCTACAACTAGGCAGGATGGTGCAAAGTGCATGCCTTTAATCCAACCACTTTCTTGTTGGGCCCCAACTTCAATAACAAGTTGGTTGGTTACTCTCTAAACATTCATGCATTTTTTTTTCTAGAAAAAGTGGAGGCTGTGAAAAACAGAACTTTTGGAACAGAAGGCTCCATGGATTTTATTGGTTCTGGAAGTTTCTTTGGCACCAGAGTGAAGTGACTATGGAGTGTTTTGTTGTTTATATGTTACTAGCAAAACTCCTCCGACGTACATAGCTTCCAAAAATAGTCACATAGAAGAACAAAATAGTACAATCACTCCTCAAAGAGTTATAGTCTGTCAAAGGGACCCAGGGCCTGAATGGGTGAGAAGCACTTTCATGAACCTGATAGTTTTACAGAAAGATTAAAGGCACAGATCAAGGCAGATTTAAAATACATTGGTGGGTACATCAGAGAGGCCGATACATCGAGATGGAGGAAGCTTTTTTTTTTTTAATAGACCTAAGGTGCTGTCTGATGACATTCTTAGCTATTGCGTTGGTGGAGGCCAGTGGTCTGCTAAGTTAATAGGTTGCAAAAGATTTCCATCTGTTAGTCACAAGATGCTTAGTTCAGACACTGGCCCCGACAAGGAATGGCTAACTGTTCAGGAAGGCTAGAGCTAGCCCTGCAGCGTTCCGGTCTCTCCACAGCACTGGAATTCTAATCAGGCAGTGTCTACGGATACAGCTTCTCTCCGGTGGTTTTGTTCACAAAGACAAGGAGCCGTGGGTGGCAGTTGGTAGAGCTGCCCCCCCCTCCCGTCCCTCCACATCCTGCTAACGTGGCTTACACAGGTCACTTAAACAGCTTGTGGCTTCAATTTCATTATAAAACTGGAGGAGTAATTCTAAAGCTCATGTAGTAAAGAGGTCCGAGGGCATGTGAAGTGACTTACATGAGCGTGAACTAAAATGTAAAGCCGTCTAAACCCTCAGATCTCCACAGCTCCTTCATAAGAGTTATGAGAAAGGCCTCTTCCTCTAGTTGAAGCAAACCTACAGTAGGCTTAGCAGAGGGTAGGTGAGGTTTTACTTAGCCTCTACTTACGCATTTGCTTGCCACTCATGAATGAGTCACAGCTCAAAAGGAAAAAAAAAAAAAAACTTGTAGATGACAGAACTCTCAGAACCCTACCCAACAACTAGAGAAAACACCCCGGTGAGACGTGAGGGTGGATCTGGAGCTGTTAGCAATCCCCAGGTGACCTGGAATTGAGCTAGACAAGGGAATATCTATCTACACAGTGAGCTGACTGGCTTTATTCACCCCCTATAGGAGCTGATGAACTCTTCTGGCTTGGGTAATCTTTTTCTAGGACCAAAAAAAAGATGAAATCATGATACAAAGTGGTAAACTGTGAGAAGCAGTGTTGGGAAAGTAATGTAAATAAAAGAAAAACAAGAACAAAAGCAAACCACCAGAAATGAACATTCCAGAAAGGGCTTAAGTCAGTACGTGCAGAACAAGAGTACAAGGCTTGACATTCATGCACAGGGTCAGACGGCTCTAAACCACAGGTTAGTGGGCGTTAACTCAGGGTACAACAGTTGACTAATGGCATCAAACTGTCTGCAGCCTCCCTGGGCTAGACGACACTTCCTGCCGTTGCCTAAACTGCTTCACTTCAAAGTGTTTGTGGGAGCAGAAATGCAAATTATCTGTGTTTATTCTGTGCTGGGAAGGAGGGAAGAGGAGTGGGTTCAGGAAATACGGCTGTGTTTAAAAGCCCATGGCAGGCAAGGAGATAGATTTTTATGGGGAGTGGCTTCTGGGAACTGCTCACAGAGAAGAAAGGGCAGAGCCAGGGGCACAGAAAGAGCCAGGATTGTCTGAAGCTGCTTACAAGCACAGGTAAGCCACAGCAGGGTCGGGTAGGTAGGAGGGAGCTAGCAATCCCAGGGCCTCTGCGTGTTAGGCAAGATCTCTACCAACTCAGCCACACCCACAGCCCATTGGACTTCATTCTTCCTGCCTTTCTTTCTTTCCTCGTCTTTAAAACAAAACCACGCTTGGGTTAGTTTTATTAAAGAAAAGTCTTTCCCAGTCTATTTCTCACTGGTCTGTCCTGGCAAGCTTCTGATAAGTCAGGATCGCTTGAGTCAGTGACAGCCAGAGCTCATGCGCTGTAGCCTTTTGCACGTACTGGGCCCAATTCAGTGTTATTGGAGCAAAGGACACCAACTTTGGTCAAGAGTATAGTATCCTATTTCAGATCTCCTCACAGCTAGGCAGTTCTTGACCAGGCTGGTCAGTTTTGTTTTTGTTTTTTGGTATTTATGAGACAGGGTTTCTCTGTATTGTTTTGGAGGCTGTAGGTCCAGCCTGCCTCTGCCTCCCGAGTGCTGGGGTTAAAGGCGTGCGCCACCACCGCCCAGCCAGGCTGGTCAGTTTCACGCTTACCTGTCTCATCCTCTTTAGAGTCTGCTTGTACCTAGCGTATGCTTCCCACCTTTCCTAACACGGTGGGGCCTGGAGTTGGTCTAGCGTATCCTTCCCCTTTTCCTAACACGGTGGGGCCTGGAGTTGGTAACCCCAAAGGCCTGTCTTCTTTCCAGCTCCCATCGTCCTGCCTTGGCGGCCAACCATGATAGCTAGGGAGTGAGAAAGCACTACCGCTTTTCCTCCCTAACTACAAACAGAAGCTCGAACTGCAAAATGTAGCCAAGGCCTGAGCTGTGCCTGGACATTTCTGGAGCTTTACTTTGGGAGTGAGAATGAACCTAGTACTCTTCCTATTCATTTTTAGCTCTTTTGGGAAGAAGGGTAATATAATAACAAGTAAAATAAATCTGGGATAAAAAATGAATACAGCGTCTCCTACGATGAGTCTAGTTCTTTACCTAGAGGAAGGTTTTCTGTGAGCGTTTCTCTGTATTCATTAGGCTTAGCTATCCTCTTTGGTGATTGGGAAGTAATTTCTGTTTAAGAATTGACTAGCGGGCTCGATCTGAAAGGGAGAGCTCTGGCTTAGCATGTCCAAGGCTCCAGCATCACATGTAAAAGGATGGAGTGGTATCACGTTCCCTTATTGATTCCTCGGGTACAAACCTGTTTAAACTCACTTCTACTGGTTATTTTTCCAATCATCAAGACCCACACCTTATTACACAGGGAAGGGGGATGTGGTGAGGCAGAGCAAAAGAAATGTTCAAGAGAGAGATTCATTGCCTTAGGTAGGTGGAGTAACATGAATTGAGTGGAGAAACTGAGGCCTAGCTTGCTGACTTTGGCTAACCATGACACGGGCCAGAGTTTATGTCTACATCATGCCTTCATCTTCCCCCTCTTCTCCAGGCAAAATGAAGGTGACTCTGGTGCACACGCTGTTCATGATGTTGCTGCTGCTGCTGGGCCTGGGCCTGGGCCTGGGCCTGGGCCTTCACATGGCTGCCGCAGTCCTGCAGGGTAGTGATCAGCCGCTCAGCGAGTTTTGGCCTGGCGACTCCAGGAACGCAGCTGAGGCCACCGCAGAGGGAGAAGGCTCCCGGACCACAGAAGCCCTGGTGCTTGACTACGAGGAAATGGCGCGATCTAGCTGGCCAGGGGAGACCGTCCTCAACGAAGACGAAGTTGGGGAAAGCAGGATGCTGAGGGCCGAGGCCGTCCCTCAGAGCCAACAAGACCACCGCCTTCGGTTTGACTTCAGCGCCAGGGACTGCAACACCATGATGGCACCCAAGATGAAAGGGTATAACCACAGTTGCATAAACCAGTACACATTCATCCACGAAACCCCAAGCACAGTCAAGGAAGTCTGTGACAGTCCTGAGATTGCCTGTGACCTCAAGGGGTCCAAATGTCACAGAAGCTCCCGCCCTTTTGAGCTGACTGTGTGCTTGTTGTCCAAACCAGGCCAAGTCGTTCCGCACTGCCATTACCTGACGTACATAACTGAAAAGTTCATTATGATAACGTGCAACGGCTCCACGCAAGTAAAGATCGGTTGAGGCAACTCCCGCCTTTCCCGTCTCTCTGTCTCATGGTCTCTCTTCTTTCCGCATTTCCGTTTGCCCATGCTTCTGTCCCCCACTTGGGTGCCCTATAGAGAAGACCCTGGGAGGAGAGGATGGACCACCGATGATCTGATCTTTGGCTCCTGAAAATACAGTTATTCTTTGCATTAGGGATCATCCAACTACCATTTTGTTCCTGGGGTCAGCAATGGCAAAATAATGCCTAGTTTCTCCTAGATGCCTCTCGCCTTCAGTCCCGGCCACACAAAGGCCAAGCTCTAGACCCTACCTTAGCCATGGTCTTCAGCCTCATCCCTGAACTGAGTACAACTTGGGCACAGGTTGGAAGAGTTCACTGCATCTTTTACTCATCTCCTTCCCTGTTACCCACATGGGGCCTATGTGGTAATCACAGACTCCCGGGCCCTGTACAAGACAATGCCCTTCTCTGATGCAAGTGCAATTAAAGTGATTCTATCTAGGACCGTGTCTGGGAAATCATGTGGCTAGGCTTCTTTTTTTTTTTTTTTTTTTTTTTTTTTTTTGGTTTTTCGAGACAGGGTTTCTCTGTGGCTTTGGAGGCTGTCCTGGAACTCGCTTGGTAGTCCAGGCTGGTCTCGAACTCGCAGAGATCCACCTGCCTCTGCCTCCCGAGTGCTGGGATTAAAGGCGTGCGCCACCAACGCCCGGCGTGGCTAGGCTTCTTATCCTGAGCTGGAAAATTACAGAGCTTGCCGATGAGGCGGCGCGAGAACAGGTGCTTGGGTAAGGGCCCCTCCCCTTCCCCCTTTCCCATCCTTCTATTTTCACAACCTTTCTCTTTTTCCTTTGTTTCTTTCTTCTCTCAGGATTTTCTGTGTTCTCCTTTTCTTCTACCTTTTCTTTTTGGGCCCTCATTATTCCAGATTTTTTTTTTAGCCACTCAGTCAGCTAACGTTTTATCTGGGCTATACTGGGTAAACAGACGTTGGTCCCATAGACTGAGTCTGGCATAGGGAGTTGGAGGTTAGATGGAGAGAGAAAAAGGAAGGAAGGAAGGAAGGAAAAAAGAAAGATAGAAATGGCTATTTTTGGTTGTGAACTTGACTACACCTGAAGCTAACTACAACCCAAGCAGCGGGGCACACCTGTGAGAGATTTTTCCTAGTTCAGTCATGTAAAAGGGGAAGGCCAGCCTGTAATCTGGGTCTTCTGAGATGGGGAGATCTGCCTCTGGTCTGTGCCACATCTTTCGGTTCAGCCTGCGCAAAGAACATGGAAGAAGGAAGCTCTCTCTCTCTTGGCCTGCTTGCCCTCACTCTTGCTGGCAAGTCCACTCCTTCCCTGGCATTAGAGCCTGCTTCTTAGAGATTTCGTTGTATACTGAAGACCAGCTGAGACATCAGTCTTGTGGACAGAACAATTACTAGAGTTTTAGACTGTCTGTTGGTAGACAGCCATTGTTGGAGTAGCTGGACTATAGCCTGTTAGTCATTCTAATATATCCCATAGACATATATGGGATATATGCATACAGACACACACACACACACACACACACACACACACACACACACACACACGATATTTTTGGCATTTGCCAGATATATGTGGCATCTATCTATCTGTCTGTCTACCTATCTATGAGATTTCTGGGATTTGCCAGATCTACACTTTCCCATTATCCTGCGTTTGTTTACCATATTTCAGCTAGATGGTAGTCTGCTTTCTGTTACTGTCATAAAATACCTGAGAACCAACTTAAAAGAAGGAAGCACTTGTTTTGGCTCCTCTGCAGGAGCGGCAAGTACTCTTGGGCACTGAGCAATCTCTCCAGCCCACACTATTTACGTTTTGAAAGTCCAACAGGTTCCAAGTTCCAAAAAGCACTGGCTTCAAAAGTTTCAAGTAAGGGACTGTGTTGCAACATATACATATTATCTAATTAGTCTTTGCTGATTTTGTTTATACATGACACCAGTTAGGCTGTAAGCATCTCTATTATATGTTTCTTTCATATTCTTCATGAGTACATTTACAGATCACTGATAATCTATTTAGTGATTATCCATGTAGCACCTCCTCAGAAGTTATAATAATTACAGTGAAACATAAACTCACTTAGGAGAAGTGAAAAATTCTGATCCTTGTCAAGCACTGTATAAACAATATTTCAAAGGTCTTTAGAGGGACTCTTTTCTAAGACAAGCAGGAAGAAAACTACCATTGTGTGGCCTGCACACTCCTACGAGCTGTCCTAGAGTCATTTGGTTTAATTTAATTACCTTTAACAGGAAAGTGACAAGTTCAGGGATGCCCACTCTATTGGTGACTTGGCTATTGCTATAACAAAATACCTTGAGCTAGGCATTTATAAAGGGAAAAAAAGTTTATTTAGTTCACAGTTTGAGAGACTGAAAACCCGAGTTTGGGTGTGGCATTTGATGTGGGCACAGTGTTTCCTATGGGTGTGGCATTTGATGTGGACACGGTGTTTCCTATGGGTGTGGCATTTGATGTGGACACAGTGTTTCCTATGGGTGTGGCATTTGATGTGGACCAGGGTGTTTCCTATGGGTGTGGCATTTGATGTGGACCAGGGTGTTTCCTATGGGTGTGGCATTTGATGTGGACACGGTGTTTCCTATGGGTGTGGCATTTGATGTGGACACGGTGTTTCCTATGGGTGTGGCATTTGATGTGGACACGGTGTTTCCTATGGGTGTGGCATTTGATGTGGACACGGTGTTTCCTATGGGTGTGGTATCAGGGTGAGGAGCCTCCGTAGTCTCAGGCATTTGGTCTCCAGTTGGTTGGCGCTGTTTGGGGAGGTTCCGGTGGCGCAGTTTTGCGGGAGGAAGTACATCACTGGGGGCGGTGCCTTGAGACTCCAAGCCTCGTGCCCTTCCGGTTCGCCCTCAGCTTCCTGCTCCCACAGCCGTACCTGCTGCTTGCCTGCCGCTAACCCTCTCCATCATGATGGACTCTTTCCCCTCTGGAGCTGCAAGTGAACCCCAATAAACTCTTCATCTATCTATCTATCTATCTATCTATCTATCTATCTATCTATCTATCTATCTATCCATCCATCCATCCATCATGTATCTATCATATAACTGCCTTTTCTAGTACAGATACATACACTAAACAATTTTTCAAAATAATCCTGTTATTTACTCTTTGAAAATTTTACACGATTTTGTTTTTGTTTTTTTTTTTGTTTTTTTTTTTTTTGGTTTTTCCAGGCAGGGTTTCTCTGTGGCTTTGGAGGCTGTCCTGGAACTCGCTCTGTAGACCAGGCTGGTCTCGAACTCACAGAGATCCACCTGCCTCTGCCTCCCGAGTGCTGGGATTAAAGGCGTGCGCCACCAACGCCCAGCTTTTTTTTTTTTGAAAGTAGTGTTTTTCATGAAATATATTCTGATCATGGTTTCTTCTCCCTGGTTTCCTCACTGATCTTCCCCACTCTTCCAACTCTATGCTTTCTTTTTCTCTCTTAAGAAAACAAACAGGTAAATAACATGAAATCAAGAATAAAACAAAATAGACTAGCAAATGAACAAACAAAAAGAAGCAAAGAAAGAGCATGAGAAACATTCTCATGTAGATACACCCACACATACAAAACCAGAAACTATAGTATACAAGCACACACACACACAAAACCTAGACAAACACAAAATCAGAAACTATAATATACAAGCACACACACACACAAAACCTAGGCAAACACAAAATCAGAAACTATAATATACAAGCAAAAGACAGTTAAGGTTAAAAAAAAAGTCCAAACAAATCAGTATGAGACACAAAAAAAAAAAAGTCTCCAGAAATACTATTAAATTCATTTTGTGGGCTGGAGAGACGGCTCAGAGGTTAAGAGCACTGGCTGCTCTTCCAGAGGTCCTGAGTTCAATTCCCAGCAACCATATGGTGGCTCACAACCATCCGTGATGAGATCTGGTGTCCTCTTCTGATGTGTAGACGTACCTGGAGGCAGGATGTTGTATTCATAATAAATAAATAAATCTTTAAAAAAAATTCATTTTGTGTTGGTTGTACACTGCTGGGCATGGAACCTGCCCTTTAAGTGTAGTTTACATACACAGTGAGACTCCACTGGAGAAAACAAATTTTCTCCTTTGCATGCAGCTATCAGCTGGAGATTGCTTCCTGCTTAGGGATGGGAGCTCCTTCTTAGCACTGCAACCACATCCGGTTTGGGCCTGTGCAAGCCTGCTGCCGTGGTCTCTGCATATCAGTCCTGTTGTGTCTGGAGGACACTGTCCTTGAAGTCATCCATTCCCTCTGGCTATTACAATTTTCCTGACTCCTTTTCTGCTCGAGCCCTGAGGGGAAGGGTTTGAGGAAGGCATCACACATTTCCCACTTGTGGGCCTCCATATCCAGTTCCCGTCTACTGCAGGAGGAAGCTTCTGTGTTAAGGGCCGCATGAGACACACCCACCTAGCAGAATGTTGCTAGGAGTCAATTTATTGCTACGTTCCTTTAGTAGACTAGTGTGGGGGAATATTATTTTAACTAGGCAAAGGTGTGCTACATTTGCTTATGCTGCAGAGTCTTACTTTAATTGTGTAAAGGTGTGTTGCTTTTGCTTATGCTGCATTTGTCTAATTATGAAAAGATGTGTCTATTTGTTTCCTACCTAAGGCGCCTGGCTTGTCTAATGAAAACTTGAATGCCCAGGAGCTAGGCAGGAGAAAGGACAGACAGGGCTGAGAGGGAGAGAAAATAAATAGGAGAAACCTAGGCTTGGAGGAGTGGGAAGAGAAATAAGATGTATTTTTAAACTACTTAATTTTTTTACCACACCTTTTTTTTTGTTTTGTTTTTTGAGACAGGGTTTCTCTGTATTGTTTTGGAGGCTGTCCTGGAACTTGCTCAGTAGACCAGGCTGGCCTCGAACTCACAGAGATCTGCCTGCCTCTGCCTCCCGGGTGCTGGGATTAAAGGCGTGTACCACAAATGCCCATCTCTTTTTACCACACTTTAAATGCTTCATTTGTTCATATCACTATGGAAGAACAACAAAATATCAGTGTCATTCTTACAGGCGGAAACCATAACTTGAGTGCTATTCTCGTCAGCTTCTGCCTTTCTTACATTAAAAAACTCCATTCCATGAGAACACATTGTCTGTTTCATCTCCCACAGGCTGAACAATCAAAATGCCTCTCAAATGAAGAACATGGCCAGAAAATAAATGCCAGATATCAGATTTTGACAACCATGTGCCACTATCAGAGCCCCATCATCTAAGCATCTGAGATTATGTGGTGGTTTGAAAAAGAATAACCCCCATAAACTCGTATGTTTAATGCTTGGTCACCAGGGAGTGGCATCATTTGAAAGGATTAGAAGGATTGGGAGGTGTGGTCTTGCTGGAGGAAGTATCACTGGGGTCACTGGGAATGGGCTTTGAGGTTTAAAAACCCATGTCAGGCCAAGTCTCTCTGTCTCTCTCTCTGTCTCTGTGTCTCTCTCTCTCTGTCTCTCTCTCTCTCTGCCTGCAGATCAGAATGCAGTTCTCAACTACCTTTCCAGCACCATTCCTGCCATGCCTCCTGCCATGCTCCCCATCATGATGATAACAAACTAAGCCTCTGAAACTAGGCTGTCTCCAGCTAAAGGTTTTTCTTTTATAAGAAAGCTGTGGCTGTGATGTATCTTCAGAGTAATAGAACACTGACTAAGACAGAAGTTGAGTAACCAGGGTCCTATAGTCAGGGCTAAGAGCAAAAGGATTAATGGCCTAGCCATGGCCACAAGCAGAGTACTTAACCAGGAGGACCAGGAGAACAAGGATTGATACCAGTTGTTATATTCTTGGTGTATTTTTTTCTTCCTTAAGGTTATTTTTGACCAAGGGTAAACTTTTTCTAATTATCCCTGACTGGTTAGCATAGAAGCAACAAGTTTGGCCCAGCGCCATACAGAAACCTCCCTGTTTCATGAAGAGCAACTTCCACTAAGGAGTCTACCTGGATTTCCATATGGGAAATAGAATTTTCCAGATGACTTAGATCTGTGACTACTTGAGCACTGAGTTCCTTAAAGATTTTTATCTCCTACAATTAGGACTGAAGTTCTAACTGAAGTGGGACCCACAATGTCTGCCCCCACCAACAGGAGAATGAGAATGAGGTTGGCTCACCATACATGGGGAGGCCCAGAACCTAGACTTAAGTGGACCTTGCCTCTTCTCCATTACAGAGGGACATCTGTGGTATGGCATATATAAGGAAGAAAAGAAGCGGACTCTCCTCCAATGCAAAAAATTCAGGATGTTTGCATCCTATTATGCTATTAGTGAAAGCAACCCAGGTAGTCTCCTAGGCCTGGAAACACACCTCAGCTGCCATTCCTGGAGTTAACCTACTGTGTATGGCTACAGGAATCTGCATAGGGAGGACTATCTAAGAGGAATCTTGGTGACATTAAGCAGGTATGCAGGGTGAGCTTTGGTTGGCCTCACAGTTGTCAGGATTGGAAGTAGCATTTATTGTTTAATTCCAATTCCAACATAATGTGGAGGTTATGGGCCTTTCCCATGAGGAGACAAAGAAGACAAAATAGTACAATTATAGTCATAGAGCCCCATGTAAGTCTTATCTTTAGCAGGTCAGAGGATCTGGTGACGATCTTGTCATTGTCCTCTACAGCCTCCATCAGCTGGGTGCGGTTGATCCACAGGGTGACACCAGTGACCTTCACTGGTGTAGGGTGGTGAGGACCACAGGGTGTGGATCTTTCCGTGGTGGCTCCAGGCTCTGGGTCACATTCCTCTTCACCTGCATACAGTCACCAGGCTGGAACTTGTGGGCAGGTTCAGATATGGGCAAGGAATAGCCTCTTGAAACATGGGGTGAACAAGCCTCTGTGTCTGTTGCAGGGTCTGTGAGGACTTGAGGAGGGGATGGTTAGTAATTTCAGCTTTATGAACATCTCTTAACTTGGGGAGGAGAGGGGGAAGCCTCCCAACCATGATTTCAAGTGGGGTGAAACCCTTTTGATATGGGGTGCATCTGGCCTTTAGGAGGGCAAATGTTAGGAGGTTGGCCCAATTTTTCACCAATCTCAAGGATATATTTAGTTAAAGCTTCCTTTAAAGTCCTATTTATCCATTCTATCTGTCCTGAGTTCTGAGGAATGTCAGCACAACGTAGTTTCCAATCAACATTTAGGACCTTTGCCAGATTTGAGGAAGCTTTGACCGTGAAGGTGGGGCCATTATCAGACCCAGGGAGAGGGGCAATCCAAACCTAAGAATTAACTCTTACAGGATTTTTTTGTGTGTGTGACCACTGAGGCTGTCTCCATTCAGGTAGGATAGGCTCCATACATCTAGAGAATACATCTATGAAAACTAACAAATACTTAAACCCAAGAACCATGGGTTTGATCTCTGTGAATCCACTTCTCAATGTTCTCCAGGAGTGCCCCCTTGGGTACAGATTCCTTCCAGTGCTTTTCTTTCTCCTCTGAGGTTTACTTGTGTACAAGTGGTACATCTGGACACAATGGCTTTGATAGTATTGTCCTGTTGAGGGAGGTAATATCTGGGTCTGAATAGCTAAGCAATGTTGGTGGCCTTGTGGAGTTTGGTGACCATTTGTTTTCCAACGGCAGGGGAATTCAGGTTTCCCATCTGGCAAGAATCACCATTCCTTTGTCTCCTATTGGCATCCTTTCTTTTTTGGCGCTTGGCTTCTTCTTGTGTGTAGTTTGGGACATGGGGCAATTTGGGTTTGGGCAGCATAACAAAGATCTAGAAAGGCCCACTAGTTCTAGGGTTGCACTCTGGGCATCCAAGTCCATTGCCCCGTTTCCTTGGGCCTCTGCAGAATCCCTCTTTTGATGTCCTTTGTAGTAGACAATGGCTACCTTTTTTTTGGGGGGGCATGTGGTCTCTAGTATGATCAGGACTTCTTTGCTTTTGATTTTCTTCGTGGCTGAGGGGAGGAGCCCCAGTTCTAGATAGAGGGTCCCTAGACATGGGCTATGGGTACACAGTAATGGCTTTGCTCTTCTCCCAGGGAAGTGTCTGGGTTAATGTCAGGAGCTCCGCCCTTTGTGCTGAAGGCTGAGAGACTGGACCCACATTGTCCTGTCCAAACAAAACAGCTTGCATCAGTGTATGGCATCTCTTCCACTTGTCACACAGGACATCAGTCAGGCCAGGTTTTAGGGATTGGACAGTATCGGCCACTTCTAGGCAATCATGGAGGGGCTCTGTTAGATTACCATCTGGTAGTAGGCTGGCTGGCTTGATGACTGAAGTTTTACAGAATTAGATACAGGGCTGGTCCCGGAGAAGTGTCTGAAAATGCATTATTTGTGCTTTGGACATCCATCTCTCTGAGTCCCCCCCCCCGCCCCAGGGGCCTCTACAGAGTACCAGGTGGTCAGGAACAGTTCCTGGCCCAAGGTTAGATTGTCAGCTCCCTTCACTGTGATGGCTTAGTAGCCACTGCCTGAAAACAAGCAGGCTAACTGGCAGAGACAGAAGTTGCAGGTATCCTGAATCTTGAGCATCATTTTCAGGTAACAGTTTTGGTTGGAGGAGTTATCCCTCTGACAGAGGGAAGATCCTAAGAATGTGTGCTGGAGGCTTAGTCGGATTCAAAGTAAAGTGGGCTGTGACCTCCCTAAGGACAGTTTTTGCAATGAGTATCTCCGAATAGGGAACAGGAAAGAGTGGGTCACAGTACATTGTCCCAAGTCCACCATCTGAGAGCCACCCAGGGAAAGAGAACAGTCTGTCCCATTGCCCCTTGGATGTCTGTTCACAGAGACAGTCCTCGTCTGAATAAAGGACAGGGGGTCCTTTTTCCCTCTTCTTATCTGGGCATTTATTCTTCCTGTGTAATTTCTGTGTACAGTAAGCACCTTGGTCCTTCCAGCCTCTGCCTTCCCTTGTGTCTCTGGCTCCCCCTGTGGGATTTCTCTTATTGGTATCCCTGGGCAGTCTCTACTACTTGGGTCAATCTTTTGTTTTGTTTTTCTTCTACAGAGTCATGGCTATTGTAAACCTTTGGCACAGTCCAATAATTGGGACCTATTGATACCCTCAAACCCCTCTAAATTCTGAAGTTTCTTTCTAATGTCTGGGATTGACTATATAGCAAAATCAATATTGGTTGCTCACTGGTTTTCTGGCATGTCTAGGTCTATGAGAGTGAACACCCGGTAAGCCTCACAGAGGCACTCCAGGAATCCAACAGGAGAATCTTGGGGATCTTGTATAACCTTACTCACCTTAGACAGATTGGTGAATTTTCTAGCAACTGCCTTCACTCTTTCTTCTAACAGAGACTGGTGGAAATTGTCTAGAGCCTTCTTATCTTGGTTAGTACTGGGGTCCTGGTCAGAGAAAGGAAAATCTCTATTTGGGATGCATTGTCCTCAAGTGGTCCTTTGTGCTTAGGAAGTCTTCTTTTCTTCTTCTTCCTCTTCCTCTTCCTCCTCTTCCTCTTCCTCCGCTTCCTCTTCCTCCTCTTCCTCCTCCTCTTCCTCTTCTTCTTCTTCTTCTTCTTCTTCTTCCTCCTCCTCCTCCTCCTCCTCCTCCTCCTCCTCCTCCTCTTCTTCTTCTTCTTCTTCTTCTTCTTCTTCTTCTTCTTCTTCTTCTTCTTCTTCTTCTTCTTCTTCTTCTTCTTCTTCTTCTTCTTCTTCTTCTTCTTCTTCTTCTTCGGACAGGGTTTCTCGATGTAACCCTGGATATTCTTGAATTTGCTCTGTAGACCAGGCTGGCCTCAAACTCAGATTCCCCTGCCTCTGCCTCTTGAGTTCTGGGATTAAAGATGTGAATCACCACCTCCTGGATGGAGAGCACCTTTTCTATTCTCAAGCCAGATCTTGTCCCAATCCTGGGTCATGAAGAGGGTGGCTAGAAGCTGTTGGTTTTCATCCTAGGTGGCTGGTGAATGTAAAGGACAGTCTCAAGGAGACTAATGACAGTCTGAGGTTTTTCAGAGAGTTGTGTGTGAATTCTGAGTTTTCCAATTATACAGGCCATTGGCTGAAAAGAAGACATAAACTATAAATGGTGTAGAGAAGGAATTTTCAGGTCTTGGGTCTGCTGGGTGCACCTCCCTTAGAGAGAGGATGGGGGCTGCCTCTACCCATTCAGAACCACTGAGTAAACTGCCTGGTCCCTCTCAATGGGCATGGTCGGAGTTCATGCTGAGTCACAGGGAGTGGGAAAGTCAATGTCCTCTGTGGGTCTGAGAGAACAGACAGAGGTTTAGGTTTCTCTGGGTGACCTGACCAAACCAAGAGAATTTGGGTCTACAACAAGATGGCAAAGGTCTTAAGCCAGGGGTGTGGGTCTTGCACCAGAGAAAGCCACCAATTGATATAGGGACATTGATTGCGGTGGCCGGAGTCTCCAGTCATCATTTTCCAGATGATCTGAACAGTTTGGGGGTCTAGTGAAGCTTCACTTGTCCACCCAACTCTAAAAGAGGGTTTCAGAAGGTCTTGAGTTTTCTGGGTCAGAAAACAATCAATATATCCATCCTTGTCAACAAAACCCTCTATTTTATTTAGTGTTTTATTGCTGTGAAAAGACAGCTTGACCATGGCAACTTTTTTGTTGATGTTATTGTTGTTTTTGGAGACAGGGTTTCTCTGTGTAACAATCCTGGCTCTCCTGGAACTTGCTGTGTAGACCAGGTTGGCCTGGAACTCACTGAGATCCACCTGCCTCTGCCTCCCAAGTGCTGGGATTAAAGGTGTCCGACACCACCACCCAGCAACCATAGCAACTCATATAGGAAAACATTTAACAGGGGCTGGCTTATAGTTCGGAGGCTAAGTCCATTATCCTCAGGGTGGAAAGCATGATGCTGAGAGCTCTACATCTAGATCTACAGAAAGCAGGAAGAGGGAGTGACACGGGCCTGACTTGAGCATTTGAAACCTCAAAGCCCACATCCTGGGACACGCTTTCTCCAACACGGCCACACCTCCAATAATGTCATTTTCGTTCAAACCACCATAGCTTCTTTGAAGTTTCAACATGTGTTGTCTTAGGGATTCCGTTGCTGTGAAGAGACACCATAACCACAACAACTTTTATAAAGGGAAACATTTAATTGGGGTGGCTTGTAGTTTCAGAGGTTTAGTCCATTATTGTCATGGTGGGAGCATGGCCACATGCAGGCAGACTTGGTGCTGAAGAGAGAGCTGAGAGTCCTACATCTTGGTCCACAGACAACAGGAAGTGAACTGTGTTCCATGATAAGCATAGCTTGAGCAAAGGAGACCTCAAAATCCATCCCCACAGTGACGCACTTCCTCCAAGAATGCCACGCCTACTCCAACAATGTCACACCCCCTAATAGTGCCACTCCCTATTGTTGTTATTTTGTTTAAGATTAGACATTAGAAAAAGGGGAGGAAGGAGAAACACGAGCACGGAACTGGGACCGGGAACCGGCGCGATGGACGGAGCACAAGCCCTGGAGAGTACAAGCCAATAGTTTATTATAGCGGCGGGAGAGCAATGGGGGAGACAGACATGACAGGGACAAAGCGTGTAAGAGCAGAGCAGGAGGAGAGTGAGGAGATAAGAGAGAGCGAGGTAAGAGAGAAGTGAGAGTAAGACAGTAAGTGGGCAGGAAGCGTCTCTTAAAGGGGTCCTTTACACCTGCGTGCAGAGCTCTCCCGGAACTCTGGGCTGGACAGAGAACTGCCTGGGTGCATTCCGCCAGGTAACAGGGCAGGCCAGCCAGCGTCGAGCCTGAACCTTTCACCTGTGGGGGTCATTTTCTTTCAAACCACCACAAGCGCCTTGGGACTGATCACTCCCCCTCCCGTTTTATATCTGTTCCTCCGACCATCAGAACTGACAGAAACGCACAGACCGTAAAGAGTGGCGCCCATCACACAGACTTGAACCAGGGGTCCAGTAACATCTCGCGTGGATCCCAGACGCCAGAGTGAGGGCTGCATCGGCCTCTCCTACGCGTCCTATTCAGAAGTGCCGTAAACAGACTTGCCCCTGGAGGGGACAGTCCCGCGTGGAGATGGTCAGACTCTGGTCTTTTTCTGCCTTCTGTTTGTCTCTTTACGGAACCTCAGAGATCTAACACCACCTTCTGACTCCAGGTAAACCCCGAGAATCAGCAGCTTTGGACATGGTGCCTTTTCTACTTGTTAGCGTTCCTGGTGATTTTGCAGCAGAAGAGACAGACAGACAAACTCGCTACTCTATTTCAGCTCACCTTTCTTGGCTTTCTTTTTTTTTTTTTTTTTTTTTTTTTTTTGGTTTTTCGAGACAGGGTTTCTCTGTGGCTTTGGAGGCTGTCCTGGAACTCGCTCTGTAGACCAGGCTGGTCTCGAACTCACAGAGATCCGCCTGCCTCTGCCTCCCGAGTGCTGGGATTAAAGGCGTGCGCCACCAACGCCCGGCTCCTTTCTTGGCTTTCTAATGTAGCAATATATGAACTTTTAGGAGGCCTTTTTTGTGTGTTTGCTTGTTTTAGTCCCCTGATGGAATGCTTTTCTGTACCATCCCTCCCTTCCCCAGGGCCTGTATCTCAAAAAAACCCAAAACAAACAAACCCACTATTCTTTTGATCACTAACTTGGGAATTCTGAAGCCTCGAATCCATGGATGCTCCTGATTGGAGTTTCCCACCAACACCTTGCCCTTTTGAGGGACTGAGTTAGACTCCCTGGTAGACAAGCAGATAGGGAAAGAAGCCATGACTCGGTGGTAAAGATGGTGAACTTCTTAGAGGACTACTTCCTCCTCACTCCCTGACCTGAGACAAAAGTCTGGCAGCTTTAAAGAAAGGCCTTCCAGACATTTTCTCCAGCTAGTCGGACTCCCTGCTGACGGACTGACTCACGAAGTTCAAAGCCCGATCAGGCTTACACAACACCTCCAAACAGCCATCACATAAATTAGGGGAGATCCTTCAAGGATTTCAAGCCCCCCCTCCCAGCCACATGCCAACCCTCTAGGAGAGAATAGATTTTTAGGGTTCAGCTTTCCTCTGCCTGCTTGCAGAGGCTCTCCAACCCCCCTATCCCCCCCCCCCGTGTTGGGCCCGAATATACTATTTCAGATAACCTCAGCTCAATTCCAGGAGAGCTCCTATTGTCTTTTAGATCTTGGCTGGTTACCTCTGGATGACCTGGTCACCGTGGACAATGGCTTCTAGTTTGTGTAACAATACATGCCCATCATGAGGGCTAGTGAGAAGTGCCATTATGGGATTTCTGAGATGGGGTTTCTGAGGGTTACAGGAAGTAACCTATATACATGATAATAGATGTCTTCTGCCACTACCCCTGCTTTTGGAAAGTTATTTAAGTGGATGCTAAAATAAACTGGGATGCTAAATAAACCGTGATCTCCAGCATGGACTGAGAGCCCTCCTGAAATGAGGAGGGGTCTGTGTCTCGTTCTTTTTTTTTTTTTATTAAAGTTATTTATTATGCATACGGAATTCTTCCTGCATGTGTGCCTCCACACCAGAAGAGGGCACCAGATCTCATTTATGAGTGGTTGTGAGCCTCCCACTCCCCCCACTTCCCCTCCTCTCATCTGCTCCTCAGAGAGGGTAAGGCCTCCTCTAGGAAGTCTACTAAGTCTGTCCCATCATCTGGTTGAGATAGGACCAAGGCGCCTCTCCACCCCCACATCCCTGTGTCTAGGTTGGGCAAGAATGGGTTCCACTAAGTCAGTCTGTGCATTAGTGTTAGATCTTGGAGACACTGCCAGTGGCCTCATATATTGTCCCAGTCGCACCATTGTCACCTGTATTAAGGGAGTCTAGTTTGGTCTTAAGCAGGTTCCCCATTTGTCAGACCTGAGTCAGTGATCTCTCACTAGCTAGGGTCAGCTGATTCTGTGAGTTTCCCAGAACTGAAAGTGTTTGTTGCTTAGCAAACAGTAGTTACTCTGACTGGAGCAACCGTGTATCTGGCTATGGCATTATAGACTGGCAATGACTTTCTGCCACAGGACTGTGAAAGCGCGATGTTTTAGAGTCACTGTCAGCCAGCTGTCTATGATGTGCTGGCAGCTGTTGTGAGTAGTGTGAAAACTACTCTGTCTTTGTCTTGGAAGATTTTCTGATCTTCCTTAGCCACTCTGTCTTCAGCTTCAGGGACTAAGGTGGTACAGGTCCTAGGTCCTAGGTCATGGTATCTGGCTCTGGGAGCAGAGATTTTAATTTGAGACTCAGATTTTTCAGGTCTGGAGGCCAGTGAGAAGGCTTCAGTGGGTTAGAGTGCTTCCTACACAAGCCTGGCCAGCTGAGTTCCATGGAACCCACGGTGGACCAAGAGATGGTGACCCAAAAGATGACACTGTCGTCTGGCCTCCATATACACACCACGACACATGTCTACACACAGCACACACAATAACAGTTACCCAAGTGTTTAAAATATCAAGTCTGGGAACCTTTTGTTGATAAATTTAAGCTTTTAGCATGCTATGGTGTACGTGTGGAGGTCAGAGGGTAACTTGTGTGACCCAGGTGGAGCTTTGAGTCTCCGGCTTCTAGGAAGCATCTGTCTGTTCTCTCTCTGGAGTTCTGTTTTCAAAAAAATTGGGTTGTATGGATTGCTTTTTCATGTTGTTTTTTTTCCCCCCCCCTGCACTCTGGAACTAATGTTTTGAGTCTACCCTATGTGCAGCCCAGGGCAACTTGGTACACACCTGCCGCTTGGCTACACTTTTGCCATGCCAATGCTCAGTGGAGACCAACCAGAAGGTAGGCCTGGAGTTTCAGTTTACCCTAAGGCAACACCTGACTCTGGGGAAAGACCACAATGGAGCATATATGGGAAAATACCCATCATTCCAATCGTTGTAGACAGAATCACAAGATGTCCCTTACCGAGTACACGCCATCCCCTTTTACCAAGACATCCCTAGACAAATGTCAGCCAATCAAGGGTCCTGAACCTTAAAAATCCCTCACTCCAGCCTCTGCTATGATTAAAAAAACCCATCCCAACTGAGCTGGAGGCTCTCTGGTTGTGCCAATGTGTTGGACACACTGAGAGTCCAAGTTTGAATTTGAATAAAGGCTCTTTGCTTTTACATATGAAATCCAGTCTCCTTGTTGGTCTTCGGGGGACTCTGAGATCTGGGTATAACACCCTAGACCCAAATAATAGTTATTCCATCCTCAACATTTATTTTCCAAGTATTTATTAATTTATTTTGAGATTTTTAGTATTTGTTGTATTAGGACAAAGACAGAATTATACCACTATGTTTTAGTCCTGTACTATGGTCAGAGCATTTCACAACTAGTACTTAACTTACAAAGGGTTAGGTACTTCATTGGCCAATGCTTGATCCTTAAAGTCTAGCCATTCATAATAAAACCATGGGCAATTAGCTTCTCTGGAACTCAGCAGTAATCCACTAATTGCCATTGGCCCAGGCCTTTGGCTCATCATTAACGTAGAGATCACCACTGACGTGGGTCTGTAGCTTAACAATAACGTAGAGGTCACCACTGATACAGGTGCGGACCCAACAGTCGTACAGTGGTCTATAGAATACACATGGAAGGCCTCTCCTCCTTCCCTCTTTGTTTGTTGTTTTGGGCAATTACTGGAAAACAGTGGCTCTAGCGGAAAACTGCATATTGTTTTTAAAATGTTCCCTTTGGGATTTATGGAACAATAGCTCTCTGAGTAACACATAACATTTGAAAAACAGGTTATTAAGTCTTTACATCTGGTTCCTGTGGCACCTCATTTATTTGCTGCTCCATGGTGCTAGGGAATCAAAAAACACTCTACCGAGCTTGACCCTGGCTGTCATCCTACTCCCTCTTTCATTCTTTGAGACGGGATCTCATTGTGAAGCCCCAGCAGGCCTGTAAGTTACCTCGCAGCCCAGGCTGACATAGAACAACACGTAGAGTGATTCTCCTGCCTCTGCCTCCAGAGTTCTGGGATTACAAATCCATGTGCCACCATACCCAAATCACTGCATAGTTTTGTAAATGCTGTCTCCAAAAAATTACTTAGGCAATTCAGTAGGTGAACAGTGTAGATTTTGCAAGTAAATACAGCTAGTTATCTTTTATTTTTTTTCTCTCCCTCCCTTCCCAGAATCTTGCTAGAATTACGAGGATGAGCCAGCACATCCAGCCTAAAATTTTCTTTAAGGCACAAATAACTAAATGTTGCTAAAATGCATATGAGTTTAACATCCGAAGACATTCGGGGCTGAGCTGATAGCTTCATTGCTTGCTCTCACGGAAGCAGTCAGTACCTGCAAAGTTTGTGATGTGCAGCACTAGATGGCGCCAGAGCTTGGGCTCGCAAGATAAAATGTAAAATAGTTTTAATTGTCACAGCATCTTTTTTTTTTTTTTTTTTTTTTTTTTTTTTGGTTTTTCGAGACAGGGTTTCTCTGTATTGTTTTGGAGGCTATTGGTCCAGCCCGGCCTCGAACTCACAGAGATCCGCCTGCCTCTGCCTCCCAAGTGCTGGGATTAAAGGCGTGCGCCACCACCGCCCGGCTTTCACAGCATCTTAATAAATCTGAGTATTCTGGTACTGATCTTACGGAAATAGCACTGGAAAAGACAATGATTAAATTATGATTTTCTGGATGATAGAATACGGTTAATTTTTATGTAATTAGTTCATTTTATTCTTTTAAGTTAAAATCAATATTCAAATGATGGAAAATAACATATGGGTATAAGAGAGCTGAATTCAAATTCGGTGTTGTAATGTATGCGTGTAGGCTCTTGTATCACAGTACTGTTTGGGTATGGTGGTGGAGGTCAGAGAACAGCTGCAGGAATCAGTTGTATCCTTCCACCGTGGAGATCTTGAGGATTTAACTCCAGTCCAAGGCTTAGTGACAAGTACTTTACCTGCCGGGCCATCTTGCCAACCCTGGTTCAGATCTTTCTCTTCTTTGGTTTTAATAGGGAATTAAAATGATGTGGATAAATCGGGCGTTGGTGGCGCACGCCTTTAATCCCAGTACTCGGGAGGCAGAGGCAGGCGGATCTCTGCAAGCTCGAGACCAGCCTGGACTACCAAGCGAGTCCCAGGACAGCCTCCAAAGCCACAGAGAAACTCTGTCTCAAAAAACCAAAAAAAAAAAATTAATAATAATAATAATAAAATAAAATGATGTGGATACAGTTTAACGATTTTCTCATCTAACCTCTTATTTCCCAGGAGCAACTACTACAGAAACGTTGGTGACTTCTCCCTCACGGACATTTGTGGTTTTTATTAACCAAACAACTGACATAAACTACATATGTGTGTGTGTGTATGAATGTATGTATTCTTTTTGTTAATCTGTGTTAATAAAATATATTAGGTAGCTAGACAGATACTGGTCTCCTTGAAGGCCATTGAGAATGGGCCCCTTCTTCATGGTTGGCTTTGGTCTTTGATTTTCATTTCCCTGGTAACACTAGAAAGGAAAGCAACACGGGGGGGTGGAGAGATGACTCAACAGTGAAGAGCATTTGCTGCTCTTCCAGAGGACCCACATACAGCTCCCAAATACAATTCACAGCACCCATTTCGTGTGATTGACAGCCCCCTGTAATTCCAGCTGCAGGGGATCTGATGGCCTCTTCTGACCTCTACAGACACCTGCATTCACATGGCCACAGACCCATACATACACACATACATACAATTATTTTTTTAAGTGCTAAAAAAAAGGGGGGAAGCATTATGACTGGCCTCTTAAGTTTGAAATCACCACATAAAAAGGTTGAGGGTGCAGGGCTTTATTGAAGCCCACAAAGGAAAAACTATTTCCTCCTAACCAAGGGAATAGATTCTGAGTTCTACCTTTCTCTCTGGGTAGAGATATGACACTCTGATATGCCCCACAGATTAGAACATAGCATACTATTGTTTTTTCCTTGAAGAATTAATCCATTTGGGCTTATCAACCACATGGTCAAGAGATCACCCCTAGGGAAAGACATGCCACAGGAATAGGGAGAATAATTATATGCTTAATGAGGTAATGCACTTAAACCTTCCAGAATCCCCTAGCTAAAGGCAATTGCTTGCAGATCTTCACTGCTAAGCCTGCCTGCTTTTTTTTTTTTTTTTGAGTTCTAATTAAAAAACAAAACCAAAAACTTAACTTTGCTTTCTTTCTGTTTAATCCTAAGCACACTTTCCTGGGCACTCAGGGGTTTCTCAATGTTTTCCTGAAGATTCCAATGAACCCCAGTGTTTAGTCATCAGGGAGTGGCGCTATTTGTCAAGCATTAGGAGGTATGACCTTGTTGGAAGAAGTATGTGGGGAGGGGGGGGACACGGGACAGTTGTTCAAAGTCTCAAGCAAGGCCCAGTGGCACTCTTTTCCTGCTGCCTGCTGATCCAGATGCAGAACTCCCAGCTACTTTTGCAGCAACATGTCTGCTTACACGCCACCGCCATGCTCCCTGCCACGATGAAAATGGACTAAACCTCTGAAACAGAAAGCAAGCCCCAATTAAAGGCTTTCTTTTGCAAGCTGCCATGGGCATGGTATCTCTTCACAGCAATGGAACACTAAGACCAACTTTTTCTCCTTAGTTATATTTGTAACAAAACTGTAAATTGTTTGAGACACTTGTTTTGCTTTTTATTTATTTGTTTGCTTGTTTTTCAGGACAGGGTTTCCTTTGCGTAGCCTTGGCTGTCCTGGAACTATCCCTAGACCAGGATGTCTTCAAACTCATAGAGGTCCACCTGCCTCTGCCTCCTGAGTGCTGGGATTAAAAGTGTGTGCACTTGGTTATTACGCATAGGGCTGAAATAAACATGTGTAATGGCTGAGCATCTATTTAACTGTTTATAAAGTGTGCTTACTTATCTATTTAATGCACAAACACACAGTCTTAGTTATGCTTCTGCTGCTGTGATAAAATACCATGATCAAAAGCAACTTGAGGGAAGGTCATTTCATCTTACAGCTGGTATTCCATTATCCAGGGAAGACAGGACAGGAAATTAAGGCAGGGGCTTGGAGACTTGGAGGCAGAATCTTTTTTTTTTTTTTTTTTGGTTTTTTACGAGACAGGGTTTCTCTGTTTTGTTTTTGAGACTGTCGGTCCAGCCCGGCCTCGAACTCATAGAGATCCGCCTGGAGGCAGAATCTTATGCAGAGGCATGCAGGGCTTACTGACTTGCTCCTAGGGCTTGCTCAGCCTGCTCTCTCATAGCACCTGCCCAGGCTGGCTCCACCCACAGTGGGCTGGGCCCTCTGACGTCATAGCACCTGCCCAGGGTGGCTCCACCCACAGTGGGCTGGGCCCTCTGACGCCAATCACTTAATTAAGAAAATGCTTCACAGGCTTGCCAATCTGGTAGAGACATTTTCCCAATCCAGATTCACTTTTCCCAAATAGCTTGTACCAAGTTGACATACAAACTACTGCTTTTGAGTTTGGCTTGTTTTTGATTTTCAAGGCCCAAAGGCACACCATTAAGTTATTTATTTATCATCTTCCTGATCTTTTTTAATGTAGGCACTTATAGCTCTGAATCTTCATTTTAAGATTACCTTTATTGCATCTCGAATATTTTGATATGTTGTTTTTAACTTTTATTTTATTCAATGCCAGAAATTTTTGATTCCCTTACTGATTTCTTCAATGCCCCATTCATCAGTAGTGTGTTTAATCTCCATTTAAAAAAAATTACCATTATTTCTCTTACTATTGATTTTTAGCCTTATTCCACTGTGGTCAGATAGAATTAAAGACATTATTTGCATTTGTGTGTATTCCCTAGACTTTCTTTGTGTCCTAATATATGATCTGTTTTAGTGAAATTCCTTACATTACTGAGAGGAGTGTATTTTGAAGTTCTTAGGTAGAGTATTCTGTAGCTGTCTTGTTAATTTCGTCTCATCTATGATGCTGTTTAACTCAGTTGTTTCTCTGGATAGGTTTTTCAGGGTGGGGTATTTAAGTCACTTATTATTACTGCATTGGGGCTAATCTGTTAGCTTACAGTGGGTTAATAACAGGAAAAAAAAAGAAAAAAGAAAAGAAAAGCACTTCAAAGTCTTCAGTTAGAATAACCTCTAGTAATTAAAACCTTTTCTGGTCACAGGAGATTAAGGAAACTCTAGATAAAGCAGTAGCAAGCAACTTCTCCGTTAAGAGAACAGTCTAATTGCACACATAATTCACAAGTTAGTCTTAGTTTGCTTGATACTGGTAAAAATTCAACTTTATGCCAGTCATGAAATTTAACTCTGAGAAATCATCCAATTGAGTTTATTGTCAGTTGATTTTATTAGGGTGAAAAAAAGTCCTTCTTGCATTCTAATTCACCCTTTCCTCCTTTTCAGTCCTGGAAAGAAAAATTGAACAGCCAGAAGTGGTCATAGCCAAAAGACAATAACCAATTACCAAACTACAATCACCAACAGTCCAGGCCTGATTTCTTTCTTTTTCTTTTCTTTCTTTCTTTTCCTTTCCTTTTCTTTCTTTTTTTTTTTTTTTTTTTTGGTTTTTCGAGACAGAGTTTCTCTGTATTGTTTTGCAGGCTGTCCTAGAACTAGCTCTGTAGACCAGGCTGGCCTCGAAATCACAGAGATCTGCCTGCCTCTGCCTCCCAAGTGCTAGGATTCAAGATGTACGCCACCAATGCCCGGCTCAGGCCTGATTTCTAATAGGAAAATATTCGACTTGGGAAAAAAAATCTCCAATAATGAGTTGGGTGTTTTTGGAAGAGAAAACAGTTGTTAGGAAACCATGACCAACAGGTCAGATTCTTACAGACCAGCGGGTGAAATGAGGACGCTCAGGACTGGGGGTGGGAAACGAAGAGGTGTGCCTAAAAAACCAGCTGGATCATTTGCACTTTGCACTCATGGTGACTGAGTGCCGTAAGATAATCAGTTGACGCATTACAAACACCAAATTCCAGAAGTCAGAAAGCTATGTTAGGCTGGGCGTTGGTGGCGCACGCTTTTAATCCCAACACTCCGGAGGCAGAGGCAGGCGGATCTCTGTTTGTTCTAGGCCAGCCTGGTCTACAGAGCGAGTTCCAGGACAGCCTCCAAAACAATACAGAGAAACCCTGTCTTGAAAAAAACAAACAAACAAACAAAAACAAAAAAACTCCGTGAGGTGCACTTCAGCTGATGGACGTTAAAATAAAGCATTGTGTCAGTAGTGGGGACAGTCACACCCATTTCCCACTGGAAAGCCAGAAGGTCAGTGTTTTGTGACTTAACACTGAGCTCAGATGAAGTGTTTCTTGAAGGCAGCAAATAAGTGGATTCTACTCCTTAATCCAATCTACTAGTCTGTGCCTTTTGATTTGGGAGTTGTGACTATGAAGGTCCACAGTTATTGACAGGTTGTGTATTAATTCCTATTATTTTCATTGACTTTTGTAGTGTTTCCTATTCTTCATTTATTCAACTAATTCTCTGGAGTGATTTACTATTTTCTGTAGCCTCTTGGAAATACTTATTCTCCGAAGATCTAGGTCTGGATTAGTGCCCATAAATTCATTTAATCTTTATATTTTTTTTATCATGGACTATTTTTTTCTCTATCAGTTTTGACAATTTAAAAAACTTTCCTCGCCGGGTGGTGGTGGCGCATGCCTTTAACCCCAGCACTCGGGAGGCAGAGGCAGGCAGATCTCTGTGAGTTCGAGGCTGGGCTGGACCGACAGCCTCCAAAACAATACAGAGAAACCCTGTCTCATAAAACCCAAAAAAAAAAAAAAACCAAAAACCAAAACTTTTCCTCTTCTTTCTTTAGATTTCCTTAAAGTTTTATTTGCTTCTATTTTCTGTGTATGGATGTTTTTCCTGAATGTATGTCAAGTGCCCCCCATGTGTTCAGTGCCTGTGGAAGCTGGCGGAGTGTGTTAGATTCCTCGGAAGCGGAGTTACAGATTTGTGAGGCGCGCGCTAGAACCAAACCCAAAGCCTTTGTGACAACAGCAAGTGCTCTTAACTGTTGAGACACTCACACATGCACGCACGCACGCACACACACACACACACGCACGCATGTGCACGCACGCGCACACACACACACACACACGCACGCATGTGCACGCAGGCGCACACACACACGCACACGAGTCTCTGTGTCCTTTACAGTTTCTGATAGGAAATCAGCTGTGACTCTGATGGGCCTGCCTCTGCCTGTGGCTTGCTGCCTGTCTCTCTGAGCTCTCGGGGTGCTTTGCTTTGATGCTCTGTCCGCTTAGTGCTTTAACTACAGTAAGTCGAAGAAAGTAAGGAGTAAGGAGGGAAGAAAGCAGCGCCTGGGGAGAACAGACTGGAGACCAGCTGCACTGCGGATGTTACTTGGGCTACTAAGAATGAAGAGATAGGTGCCCATGGAGAAAGAAATGGGTCCATTCTGATGCCGAGCCTTCCCCTGGACGATCAGATGACCAAAGCGATGCCCGTGTGTGGGTAGCGGTCACTAGCGGAGTCTCAGACCTTCAGCACGCTCTGGGTTCCTTCAAGGACCCAGTGTCTTTCCCGCGCTGGACCCGATCCTGGGCAGCCCTTACCAATGTCATGAGCACTGTGTGGATTATGTGAGAGCTGCCACGCACGCTTTGGTTCGCACAGGTTCCCTTGCCACTGATTCCAGGTTCATTTTCTGCAGCCTTGCAGCATTCTCTCGGTCGGTATTCAATGCATTGCCGCATGAGACTCGGTTTGCATTCCTGAGTGTGGTTCACCGAGGGCGCCCTGCTGCCAAGGCACCACAGAAGCCTTTGAAACAGTCTCGCTGCTGCTCTGTCCCTTGTACCGGGCAGGATGCTTCTCCCAGCTTCTATTTCTGCTAATACTGTTCTGCCCAAACCTTACTGCCGCTGTCTAGAGAGTGTTGCGTTTTGGATAGCCAGTCCCCCGCCCCTAAGTTATTCTCTGGGGAGTCTATCAGATGTACCTGAGCGTTGTTTGTCATCTTTGAACTCTCGTGCCTAAATTTTGGTACAAGTTCTCGCTGTGTAGCCCAAGCTTCTGGCTCTGGGCCCTCTGCACACTGTAACAATGTGCTCTACCGTGGCCCTCAGCCTTAGTGCTCTCCAAGAATTTAACTCTACCGCCTTCATCCCCGGAGTACTGAAATTTTGGGAGTGCGTGCCAGGACATTGATGCCTGGTGTGCACCTTCTATGATCTCTGCAATACTGTTTGAAGAAGCTAAAGTCCCTGCTCCCTCGTAGATAATGATGAGAACAAGGTCAGAGTGTGCATGGATGGATGGTGCCTATCAGAGGGCCCCACACCTCCCACATTGCTTTTCTTATCCTCGTCAACTCCACCCTTTGATCATGCCCGTGTTGTGCCCTCAGGGATGTCACTGATTCTACTAGTTAGGCACAGGGCCATTAATCTACTCCTCTGGGCCCTCCGCCAGACATGGAAGGCCCAGGGCAAACTTCAGACCTAGGTATCATCAAGATTTTCTACCCGCCAAACGTAAAACAATGCTGAAGACGTGCTGATGCCAACAATCAGTAGTGAAATGTGTAAGAACAGAGGTTCAAAGATTTTTCCCCCTTGCATTTAAAATCATCCCCCCCAAAGTTCAGAAGTTTATTTTGTTTTTAAAGAACAAGTGAGGAATTCCTACACTTAACATCCATTTCTTTGAAAGTGCAGTGTGACACCTTTAATCCCAGCACTCGGGAGGCAGAAGCAGGAGGATCTTTGTGAGTTTGAGGCCAGCCTGGTCTACAGAGTGAGTTCCAGGACAGCCTCTAAGACAATACAGAGAAACTCTGTCTCGAAAAACCAAAAAAAAAAAAAAAAAAAAAAGTGCAATATGATAGTTAGGCTATTTGCCAGTCTATTTATTGGAAGAGTGAGCACCTTATTCTCTTAGGATTTACAACCTATGCCTAGAAAACTGTCTTTCAGAAACCTGGCTGTGAGAGAAGATATTCTCAAGTTGAAAACCTCATATTGTACAAAGCCTTTTTATTTCTTTTGATATGACATGAGGCACTCTCCCAGGACTCTATTCGACAAGGATGCCCACTTTGATCTCTTAAGGGGAGTGTAATAGTGTTCACCAGCTTTTGTAATCGTCCAGCTGTAAAAACTGCAGGGTGATATGTATTGGCTACATCAGCGAAGATCAAGGAATGCTGTCCCAAATGTAATGAGTGAGTGGTAAGCTCTTCTTCATTGACTATTCTTAAATGTCAAGTTCTTCATGTCTCAAATACATGAGAAATGTTCATGCCTGTCTTCTGACTTTTTTTTTATTATTTATTTTGAGATGGGATCTAACTGTGTAGCTAAGGCTGGCCTAGAATTTGCCAGGATGGCCTCAGACTTACAATAATCCTCCAACCTTAGTCTCCCATGTATACCCAAGATTATAGTTATAACCCACCAGAAAGATAGATCTTTAATTTTATTGCTTAATTAAATTAGCTACTTTATTTGAGACATGGTCTCATGTGCTCTGTGCTGGCCTCAAACTCATTAGGTAACCAAGAACAACCTTCAGTTTCTGACCCTCTTGCTTCTACCTCATGACTGCTAGAACTATAGGCATTTACCACCATTCCCAGTTTTATGCAGTGCTGGGATTTGAACCCAGAGTTTTGTCTAGTCCTCTACCAACTGACATACATCCTTAGTCCTTAAGAGGTATATCCCAAGGACAGAAAGAAGTATTTGGATGAAATGTACTGTCCTATTGTTGACCTTGATTTGTTGTTTGACTAGGAAGGGACTATGAATCTTTTGCTTGTGGTTTTGTTGTTATATTTGTTTGTTTGCTTGAGACAGGGTCTCACTATATTCCTCAATGGCCTGGAACTCACTGTGTAGAACAGACTCATCGAGATCCATCTGCCTCTGCCTCCTGACTACTGGGATTATAGGCAAGAACAACCATGCCCAGTTCTTTATTGTTTTAAATTTTTTATGGTTTAAAAGATCAAATCCAGGGCATCACACTTGCCCAGAAAGTGCTTTGCCACTGAGCCAAATTTCAGCGCTGAATCCTTTATTGTAACATAGGTTTAAAATGGACAAAATGAGCCGGGTGTTGGTGGCACATGCCTTTAATCCCAGCACTTGGGAGGCTGAGGCAGGTGGATCTCTGTGAGTTCGAGGTGAGCCTGGTCTACATGAGCGAGTTCCAGGACAGCCTCCAAAACGATACAGAGAAACCCTGTCTCGAAAAAACCAAAAAATAAAAAAAATAAAATAAAATGGACAAAATGAAAGAGTATATGAAAATACTTCAAGTTGTTTATATAATGGTAGAAAAGTATACTTTGAGATATTATGATTGTGGTGAGTATAATACTGTAATAAAGTTTACCATTTGCCATGGCTTCATAAGAAATTATAATTAAAATAGTACCAAAAGGAGTCAAAGATGAGCCAATACTTACTGTATAATAACAGCAAAATTATCAGTGCTGTGACTTGTCACATCCCCCAGTGGGCCTGGGACCTAATACAACTGTTAAGTGAAATGGCTGTTGTTCAAAGTGATTAAATTGTCTCATGCCTCTACCTTGAGGATAGGAAAGAGGACTGCTTTTCCCAGGTCTCAGCTGTGAGGGCCTAGAAGTCACACAGACTCCCTGGTAGGAAAAGTAGCCACGACTGGGTGATGAAGATGGTGAACTTCTAAGAGGACTACTTCCTCCTCACTCTGAGACTAAAGTCTGGCAGCTTTACAGAAAGGCCTTCCAGACTTTTTCTCCAGCTTGCTGGGCTCCCTGTTGATGACTCACCAAATTCAAAGCCAGATCAGAACACAGCTTACACAACACCAATCAGCCATCCTGTCTGTTTTAAAACTGATCACCCATAAATTAGGGGAGGAAGATCCTTCAAAGACTTAAAAATCCTCCAGGCTTCAAGGATGGAGCAGACTTAAGCTTCCCAAGCACCGGCTCTGTGAAGGGTCTTTCTCTACGTTCCTGCTGTACACGTGTTTCCTCGCCCTAATCAAAGCTTTTCTTTACCCGCTGGCCCTGCCTGCTGTGTCTGAGATTTCCCCTGCTGCTACCTGTCACGCAGGAGATTTTTTTCTGTCTTTTAATTCTTTAACTGGCAGAGTAAAAGCCTGATTAAGACCCCTAGACAGTACCAATTGCAGTGTATAAACTTCCACCAGACGATCCGTCAAGCTCTGCTTATGGCATTCTTGCTCCACTAGAAAGTTCAAATTCCTCCTAAAACGCTCTCCTAACCACAGTACCCGACCCCTTGGTACCCATTCTCTGTGTTAGTTTCTTTCCCCATTACTGTGACCAAATATCTGACCAATGCAGTTTCCTTTGACTCAAAGGATACAGTTCCTGATGGCAGGTGGTTCCGTTGCAGCATAACAGGAAATAAGGAGATGAATCAGCAGTCAGAATGGAGTATGATCTTCAATGTCTGCTCCTCCATGCCTTCGGTTGCCCACCCCCCCCAAAAAAAGAGTCCACAACTTCTCAAAACAGTGCCACCAGCTAGAGACCAAATGTTCAAATACAAGAACACATTTTATATCCAAACTGCAGCAGCTGGAATGCAAAGATGATTCCACATAAGGAGATCAATAAATACAGTTTATAATACACTAATGAGACGTAGTTCAAATTATATGACCATCCTAGTAGATGTAAGGAAAAGCATTTAATAAAATTCAACAATCGTCATGATGAAAACTCTCAACAAAGAAGCTGTACAAGGAATGCAATTTACTATAATAAAGATCCCACATGAAGACCTTACAGTTAATATCTATCATACTCAACAGAGAAAAGTTGAGACAACTTTCAGAAGATTAGGAATAATACAGGGTTGCCCACTAACACCATCCTACCTAGAGAGGTAGGATTCCTAGCAAGCGCTGTCAGAGCGATCATTGTTATTTAGAACCTCTTGTAAATATTGCCAGCCTTTTTTAAGAATAGTCCATCCCCTTCACAGCTTCCTAATGAATAGAACTTGGGCTCACAGGAATAGCTGATGGCAAAAAAAGGAAACTATCCACAATTAGATCACTTAACCTCCCTCTGCCACCCTTTAACCCTGACAACGCCTGTTAGCTGCTCACCTTCAGTGGTCTGTTACTAGGCAACGACCCTCTCCTTTGATTACTCCGCCACTCTACCTAGTCGTCCCCCCCCCCCCCCCCCCCCCCCGCCCTAAACCTGAGAAAATAAAATCTTGCAGCTTGCCGTCATTCCAGGTCCCCGTGGGCTCGACCTTCGTTGTGCCCTGCTGGCCAGGGCATGCGCTATAAAGCAGGAATAATAGATAAAAGACACCCACAATGGAAATAAAGCACTAAATTTTCCCTTCGGATTGTATGATGGTATCTATCAAAAACTCTAGACATTACAAAAGCTTTAGAATATACTGATTCAGTAAGTTGCAGAAATAAATACGCGAGGCTAGTAACGTTTCTATATATTACCAAAGATGTATATAAGAAAAAAGCCAAGAGATGTTTCTATTTACGGTAGCTTCTAAAAAACAAGCTTAAGTGTATTTAACCAAGAAGCTGAACCATCTACACACGGAGGCTTCGATGGCAGATGCGGAAGAGAGCACACAAACGAAAAGACAGGCAGGTCTGCTCCCACATGCCTGTAGAGTCTTTTCAACCTTTCTGGAGATTTGCTTAATTGTGTGTATGTGCGTCAGGCTGTGATTATATGTGCGCCGGATAATCAGCGGAGGAGCCTGCAGAGGCCACACGAAGGTGGCAGATGCCTTGGAACTGGTGTAACAGGTAGTTGTCATGTGGGCCTGGAACCTCCGCTAAAAACGGTAAGTGCTCTTAACCAGTGAGTGTTCTCTTCAGCTCCAGGGAACATTTTCTAAACAAGGATTCTGGTCACTCGGGAAATAAACCAACATTCTCACCCTCCCCACAACCTAAAGTCTCCAGACCACAGACTGGGCTGGCCTTCCCTTCCCCAGCCTCTGATCCCTACATAGCCACAGCCACTTTGGACGCAAGTTCTCTTGGTGCTCTTGGTGGGGTGCCCTCTTGGCTTCTGGCTCTCTCCCAGTTCAGTCTGGACCCTTCCAGATGCCTCTGACTGTTTTTCCCTTATACCTATAATAAACCTCTTCCTCAGCCCATATCTGGTGGCCGTCACGTCCTCATTTTTTTTTCCCCATTCAGAGACCTCATGAAACTAAAAGACTTCTGTGTGGTAAAATGAAGAGGCATCCTGCAGAACACCTTTGCTGACATTCCATCTGACAGTTCTCCCTCAGAGACAATGTCAATCAACAAATACCAGTTTGTAAGGCAAGACACACTGGATATGCCCACTTCTGAAATAGTGCCATGATTGTGGGGGTAGGGGCAGTGGAGTTGGGTGGAACCAAACACTTTTTGATTGGATTTGAGGCTCAAGAGGGACTATAAACCCGGTACTGTCAATCTGGTCAAAAGTCTATGCCTGAGGATGTCATAGGCTCTGTGAGGAAATCTGTTGCCAATGTGACAAGGAACCTTGCTGTCTTCTAAACTGTTGTTTATACCCAAAGACTAGTGTTTGCCTTGTACCTTATGTGGAGGACCTTCTTTTTACAGAGAGTAACAGTTATTGTGGAGACCCACAACTGGTCAAAATGTTGAGAATAAGTGACATTTGAGTGCTCAGTTCATAGGACATCTCTATCGTCCCCTCCCAGGCCCAGGGAACATGAACTAGGGGGTTGAAAGACTGTAAGAGCTGGAGAGTGGAGAAAGAAGGGTTACCTTCTGGAAACATTGTCCTCTGTATATGACATGACCATTGCATCCACACAGCTGCTATGGCTGCCTGCATAAGACTTGTACAAGATTTGACCCTTCAGCATTTCATCATGGATGGGGAGGGACTCTTTTTTTTTATTTATCTTATGTATATGAGTACTCTATCTGCATATACAACTTAAATGAGAAAGGGGTACCAGATCTCATCATAGATGGTTGTGAGCCACCATGTGGTTGCTGGGAATTGAACTCAGAACCTCTGAAAGAGCAACCAGTGCTCTTTACCTCTGAGCCATCTCTCCAGCTTGGGGGAGGGATTCTTAAAGCCCTCTGAGGACGCTTTCACAGTTAAGGATTGCCAGGGGAGGAGTACTTATTTTCTTTAGTGGTGTAGCTGGCAGCTGGTAAGTTGCCCATGCTGCAGTAAATAGCCTCGCACCCAAGCTCACGTAAACTCAGGGAGGCAGACACACAAGATGCATGTAAAGGAGGGAACTAGTTGAGATGACAAAGGAGGTCTGCAGGAATGGGGGAGGGTCTGGTGGTTTACATTTGAATAGGGGGTCTCAGGTTGGTGGATCTGTCTGGGAAAGGTTAGGAGGGGTGACCTTGCTGGAGGAAGTGTGTCACTGTAAGTGGACTTGGCTGATTCAAACTTTCCAAGTTACTTAGCTCACTCACTTGTGTTCTCTCTCTCTCCTCTCTCTCTCTCTCTCTCCCCCTCTCCCTCCCCCTCTCCCTCTCTTTTCCTCTCCCCCTTTCATACTTGTAGATGAGATGCAGGCTCGCAGCTACTGCTTTAGTGCCATACTGGCCTGTCTGCTGCCATGCTCCCGATGGTGACGGTCATGGACTAATCCTCTCAAACTGCAAGGCCCAGCAGATTCTTTTTTTTTTTTTTTTTTTTTTTTTTTGGTTTTTCGAGACAGGGTTTCTCTGTGGCTTTGGAGGCTGTCCTGGAACTCACTTTGTAGACCAGGCTGGCCTCGAACTCACAGAGATCTGCCTGCCTCTGCCTCCCGAGTGCTGGGATTAAAGGCGTGCGCCACCAACGCCCGGCTGGCCCAGCAGATTCTTTCTTCTATGAATTGCCTTGGTCGTGGTGTCTCTTCGTAGCAGTTGGGAACTAACTATGACAAAGGGGGAATAAAAGGAGCTATGGGGGTAAATAGGATCCAAATACATTGTATGCATATAGAAGGTTGTCAAAAATAAAAACCAGTGAAATTCAGCATTTGGAGAGGTATTACTGATGGAAGTAGGGGCGCAGTGCTTACGAAGTCTTGCTCAGTAAAACTGAACACTGTCATGCAGGCTTGACTTCATTGGTTTTGTGTTACCATAACAAAATAACACAGGCTGCACCAGTGAGGTGCCTCAGCAAATTTAAGATGATTGCTATAAGCTGGGCGTTGGTGGCGCACGCCTTTAATCCCAGCACTCAGGAGGCAGAGGCAGGAGGATCTCTGTGAGTTCGAGACCAGCCTGGACTACCAAGTGAGTTCCAGGACAGCCTCCAAAGCCACAGAGAAACCCTGTCTCGAAAAACCAAAAAAAAAAAAAAAAAAAAAAAAAAAAAGATGGTTGCTATAGTGACTGATGGCCTGAGTTCAATCTCCAGGACCCATGTGCTGGATGTAGAGAATCAACTCTCACAAGTTTTCCTTTGACCCCCACATGTATGTTCTGTTTGTACATACACACACACACACACACACACACACACACACGTAATTTTCAAAGTAAAAAAAATGAGGTTTCTTAAAAAAAATAATAGCTTATAAGGGCCAGAAACATATTTTCGCAATTCTGAGAGTTGCATCTAGTTTACTGCATCTAGAGGCGACTGAACCCTACATGAAACTTCTTTTATAGTAACCCAAATTCCATCCGTGAGAAACGGTCCTTCACTGCATCATAACCTTTTCAAGCCCCAAATTCTAACATTATCCCATTGGCAATGACCGTGGGACACATTGGAAGCGCAGCAGGCTTTTTAGGGCACCCAGTAAGTAGAAGCCAATTTCTGAGTTTCTCGTGCTGTATAAGATAAGAAGGAAAAGTCATCCAGCCGTGATTGTATTTGTATTTCTCTTTTCTCTTTTGAGGCAAGGCTCTCTATGTAGTCTTGGCTGTCCTGGAACTCTCTGTGTAGATCACACTGTCCTCTAACTCACCGAGATCTTCCTGCCTTTGCCTCCTGAGTGCTGAGATTAAAGGCGTGTGCCACCACGCCTGCCCAATGATTATATTTTTAGAAGGATTTTGGGGTAAGATTGGCAACTCTGGAGTGGATGTTACATGACTATTTTTATTGTACTATACTATTCTCCTATAAATATGTTTGCGTGTACATTGTAAAACTCAAAGACCATGACGTGACCATGACCCAGATGAGATGCTTCATAGCCTATACCTGGCCGGCCATGAGTAGAATTCCTGCAGCTCACTGTCAGGGCTGTGCCCGTAGTGTACAGGTGGTACAAAAGAGCTCATCAGGGCCTCACTCATCCAACATCATACTCAAAGGCCTTGCCTTTAAGGCTTTTGGAAGCGTGGTTTCCTCCTGCCCCACCCCCTTTGGATAAGGAAAAAGGACTTACAGGTGCAGGCCTTGATTTATATCACCTGACGGGTAAATTAGAGGCTCCGCTTCGACTCTGAAAATATCAGTAAAGAGCTGAGGAGGGAACCTGGGGTAGAGTGGGCAAGGACACCCAGGTTGCCCCCCCCCCATTGCTATCCTCGTAGAATTTTCAGAAAGTTTTAGTTAATAGTGAAGTTTGAAAGCCATCAAAAGTTTGAAAAGGGGAAAAAAAGGAGAAAATCTTTGCTTAAAATGAATAGACATTTCCTTTGTCTCAGTATCTCCGGCCTTTTTCTGGGGTGGGGTATACCTCATCCCCTGGAAAAGCCAGGAAAAAGAACTACAGGAAATTGTGACTATCCCGGAGCATGAGGAATTGTTTCTCGAAGACAATGTCTGAGCTCCCACAAGGTGTAGGGTTTCTCACATAGACATTGGCAACTGGAAAGCGCACTGGGGAGCTGGCGTTCCCAGTACTCAAAGGCCTTTATGCTGAGGTATTCCTGGCCAGGTTTTCCTGTCATGGTGCCATGTATTGTGTTGGATATAAGGAACATGAAAAGGGAAATATACGAACACAACATTGTAAAGACACACTGCATGAAAGGCTGCGTAAATTGTTCATGTGAAGTCACCATCCAGCCCTAGAAATCCCCGCAGGAACCTCACAGCCAGTTGCTAGATTGCTGAACCAGAAAAACCACATGAAAACTTTGATGATCCTTCAGACGGCTATTCCAAACTATGTTTTATTTGTTTGTTTGTTTGTCTGTTTATGCCAGGATCTTGCCTGATAACACAGACTGGCCTTGAACTCATGAACTTCTGCCTTAGCCTCCAAAGCACTGAAAATGCAAGCCTGAGCTCCCACACCCTGCCCCCTGCTTCTCTTCACGCTGACCGACCGCTGACCATCTGTTTGCTACAGACATTTATTGTTATGCACATTCTGTGACCTTTAGGAAAACACCTGCTTGATGGGGGTTGTCCTTCTGTGTATATGTTTCTCTCATTGGTTGAGGAATAAAACACTGTGACCAGTAGAGGCAGGGAGATAGGCAGGACTAGGAGAGGAGGAGAATTCTGGGAAACGTAAGCACGTAGAACCTGGGAATAGAGGATGTGCAAGGCATTCTCCGGTAAGCCAAGACCACGTGGAAATACATAGATTAATAGAAATGGTTTAATAATTAAGATAGAGCTATCCAATAAGAAGGCCAAGCCACCAGCCAACAGTTTTATAATTAATATAGCATCTGTGTGTTTATTTGGGTTTCAAGGGCCACGAGAGACAGCTGGACCAGAAAATCTCCATCAACATCTGATAGAGTCTTGTGAGCAGAGCTCTTGTTGCCATTCAATGCTCTGGGGACAGGGAAGGAGGGAAGCAGATGATCAGAGCGAATGGGCTGAAAGTGTCGTTCTCACTTCTGATTAACAGTGTCAGTATCTAGAGGGCGAGCTACTCCCAGATATAACTGCCTGGAGAAAACTAGAATGTCGGGGGCGAGAGGCGGAAGAGACACACTTTCTGGTGTGTGATACTTTCCTGCTAGTTGGGTACCAGCATATCAAGTACATTGTTAGGAATAAAGTCATTGGAGTCATTGTCCCACTGACAAGTGACAACTGCATACCCTCTCGTGAAGCTGCTTTCATATAAGCAGTATGGCATCCTCTTGCCACTGAGCAAGGTACACCGCACTCCACTTATTACGTCCGTGCTTCTCCTGCAAACCCCAGGCCCGTTCTTACATCTCACCCGTCTGCCGTGGCAGGCATCCTTTAGGACCTGGTAGTCCACCTTTACAAAGTAGTGCTCTGGGTAACAGAGAAGCCTGTGGTGGATGTTTTTAGACTTGATTTCGCTGTCACAGTAATCATCACCATAGAAAGGTCGCTGGGGTTCAGCGATGATCTTTTCTCTGAGTCTTTCTTTGGTAGGTGGCTGGGTAGGCCCTGTAGAGTGAAGTTCTCTTATGTAGTCACGGGTTTCTGGGTCTACTTCATATTCATAGTGATCCCAATAGTCCCCTTGAAGCCTTGGCGGCAGCAGCAGGAGCAGCAGCAGCAGTGGCAAAGGCCATGGGTAGTTGGTGACCAGAGACTTCATTCTTTCCCTGTAGAGCCAAAGCAGTGGAAGAGAGACTTTCTATTGTGATGAAACGTTGCATTTGCACACAGGGAACACTTACACCACCTCTCACTCTGAGTATGTAGCCCAGTGGAAAATTGTTAGTCTCGAGATTTCAGAATTTATTTGAAGATCCCCCCTAATATTTACTCTAAAATAACTACGTTAGAATTGAGGATAGTAGATAAGGGAGGGTGTGTGTGTGTGTGTGAGAGAGAGAGAGAGAGAGAGAGAGAGAGAGAGAGAGAGAGAGAGAGAGAGAGAGAGAGAGAGAGAGTGTGTGTGAGAGAGAGAGAGGGAGGGAGAGAGAGAGGGGGAGAGACAGAGGGAAAGAGTGGGGGAGGTGGGGGAGGTGGGGTACGGGAAAACAATGGGAGATGGGGGAAGGGCTGAGGAGAAGGAGAACACACCCACCGAGAGAGAGAAGAAATGGTTCCGGGCAGCACTTTCATCTAGAGCAAACACATTTTACTCATTTCCAGAATTAATGATGTGCCCAGCAATGAACCCTCTTCCCCTTGTTGCTCTTGCTCCGACAAGGAACACTCTCCTCCATCTTAGGGCTTTCGTTCTGGTCTTGCTCACATCTGGACACAGATGTCCTCAAGGAAGAGGCCCCGATGGGCCCACAGAGGCACGGCAGACATGCCCTCAGCTGGTTCCTCTGCCGACTCTGCCTCCACGTCGGTGTCTCTAACCGCTGTTCCTTTTAAGCCTCTACCACGCCAACTCACTCTCCCATCAAAGTGCGTCATTTACCTTCTGTCGCTTTCACTGATACTTCCGCCCACCCTGAAGGTAAATGACGGTTCCCGTTTTGACTGGGTTTTCACTTCCCTAAACTCACTCCCATTCACAGCACTATCTATAATTCTGCTGGTCTCATCAGTAGACTCCACAGCTGTCAAACCACTCGGTTTCCTCTATGTCTTAATCACCCTCCCAGCCCAGCCTCCTGCCTGCTCTTTCCGTGTCAGAGTCTTTGCGAGGTTACCAGCAAATGTCTTTGCTTACCAATTCAACGCTAAGCCAGTGACTCAGAATAGAAGATAATTTCAAAAGGAAACATTGCATCCATGTTAGTGATGTACATCATAAAACTGTCTGGCTAATTGTGTTGAGTTTTGAAAGCATCTGTCCACTCTTCTTCTTTAGTAGTCTAAAGCATAGACTACTACACGGCGTAGTCTATGCTTTAGTGCAGAGAATCATCTTTTGGAGAGAACTTCTGGGCCCATTTGTCTTGTGTATCCCTATCCCAGATCTGACTGTTTCTCATGAATTCTCCAAGGTCTTTGTCTCGGTAGAAAGCAATGCTCTTATCTGTCCTTGGAGCAGGCTTCAGAGCCTGGCTCTGCCTGTGGCATCCTTTCCTGGTTATACCCTGTGGTGTCTATTCTTTAGAGAATGGATGCTTGGCTTCCTGGACTTAGAACTTGATGCCAGAGATACTGACCTTCGGTGAGAAGAAATCATTCGGAGTTAGGAAGGAAGAGCGAACCTGAGCAGCTCAGAAGCACATTGCCGAAGCTAGTTTAAATCTTACGAAGCTAGCAGGGAAGTGTAAGAGCACTGGGTCGTAAGCTACACCAAGGACTTCTTACATGTTAGTAACATTGAAGCAACCGAATGATAGCAACACTGTTTACTTTGTGCACTATTGCTAGCTGGCATCTTGTCACTCCCAAACGGTCCATCTAGAAGGGAGACGGGAAGATGGTTATGGCTACTGCAGGCTTGGATTCTGGGAAATGGAGAGGTCAGAAGCCGAGCCCAGAAGTACAGAGGGAAGAAAGAAAAGACAAGCATCCCAGACTGGTGATGCTGAGTGGTCATTCGTTCCACGGAAACACGTTCACAACGCATCTCTCCGTAATTTTTCAAGATTCCCTCAGGATCACGTTGTGACAGCCAGAGAGTTCAGTTCACAACTCTGCTGTGAGAACACGGAACCCCTACAGCACTGGGAGCCAGAGGTAAGCAAAGTCGACGCACACGTGGCCAATGGAGTCTAAGACTCTAGGGCTTGCATTTTACCTACTGAGAACTCACCAGGAGAATGGCTTACAAGATAAACAAATATATACATTATAATGTGACATATATTACACGGTGAGAATGTGAATAGCAATCATAAGTTTGGGTTTTTGTTTTTGTTTTTTTCGAGACAGGGTTTCTCTGTATTGTTTTGGAGGTTGTCCTGGAACTTGCTCTGTAGACCAGGCTGGTCTCAAACTCACAGAGATCCGCCTGCCTCTGCCTCCCGAGTGCTGGGATTAAAGGTGTGCGCCACCAACTTTCGGCTGCAGTCGTAAGTTTTTGATCAGGAAGAAATTATTACAATACTTTTGAGGGGAAAAAAGGTGGCAGGCAAAAGAGTTAAAGGTCATAAGGCTCTTGTGGAAAGTCTTTTGATGACTAAGCTTCTAAATGGATGATTTAACAAAGAGGATACAGCAACATGTATGGGAAACAGCATTTACATAAGCAGAAAACTTGAAATTTGAAAGTCTACTAGTGTGGGAAAGATTAAACAGAGCCTAATACATTCAAAGTGAGCAGATATTATTGAGACGGTATCTTATATCCATAGAGCTGTGTTTTCTTTGGATAGGCTGTTTTCCAGTCTTCATACACACACTAAGCTATGGCATTTTAGAGACATATAGCAAAGAATTTTGTACTTGTACAGCACAGGGCTGGAAGTGTCTAGGCAACAGGGAGAGAAATCCTCCACACATCTTAAACACTAGAGGGGCTGTATGGACTCACAGAAGAGGGATGTCCGCAGGGTACAGCAGGAGGAAGCTAAGAACTCTTCCCCAGACTCTTGTCACCACGTCCGCCCGGCCTCTGTGTAGACCAGATTCGTCCTGTGTAGGTGCTCTGTGGGATGGCAGGGCCAGACGCTGTCACTTTTGTACCCTGTTGCAGAGCCAGAGTGTTCCCATGGTGCGGCCCTCACCCACCTTCCTCCAGCAAGGAAGACGGTTCTTCCGATTGGTCTTGCCTCTGCCACTTGAGAACATCAGAGAGGTGGGGACTCCTGACTGGCCAGTCAGGAGCACTTCCTGGGAGAAGTAGAAACAAAACCACAGTGACTCAAACCTCAGCTGTACTTCAATTGCTAACGAAAGAGCTGTCCTTACTGAACAGCAGAGCAGCGGGCACCATGGGCAGAAGAAGTGCATTTGTGTGAGGGGAAAAAAACTCTATATACCTAAGAAAAAGAGTCAGGCAGGGTCTCTGGCAAGTGTCGTTACATAAACCACCTGCAGATGCTGCCCCACAAAACGGATACCCTGACTGCATGCTTGGTAGCAACGCTGCTCTTGCGGAGGACCAGAGTTCCGTTCCCAGCATGCCCGTACCAAGTCTCACAGCCATCTGTAACTGCAGCCCCAGAGCGTCTACTGCTGCTGTGGGGGGCCCACACTCAAGTAGACCACACAGAAACACACACACACACACAGAGAAACACACACACAGACACACACACACAGAGAAACACACACACAGACACACACACACAGAGAAACACACACACACAGAGACACACACACAGACACACACACACAGAGACACACACACACATACACACACACAGAGACACACACACAGACACACACACAGAGACACACACACACAGACACACACACACAGAGAAACACACACACAGAGAGAGACACACACACAGACACACACACACAGAGACACACACACACACAGAGACACACACACAGAGACACACACACATACACACACAGAGACACACACACACAGACACACACACACAGACACACACACACAGACACACACACAGAGACACACACACAGACACACACACACACAGAGAAACACACACACACAGAAAAACACACACACAGAGAGGGAGAGAGGGAGAGAGACTTTTGCTTAAATATTTTAAATGACAGCACATCATTTTTCCATTTAGTGAGAAAAAAATGTTTTCAAGTGTTTAATGATTATTTCTTCCTTAGCTAATTTTCAGATAATGCCTTTTGATCACTCTTCTGTAGGCGTGTTTATCTTTCTCGTGAAACTGATAGACCACTTTCTAGGTTAAAAATATATGGTAAACACTTAATAATTATTTATGGAAAATTGTTTTCAATTGTTTACTTAGTATAGTGTAGCAATCTAATTGTATAAGAATAATAATGATGACAGCACCATTTCATCATCAAGACAAATGGCAAGGTATATTTTATTCAGGAGCAATCAGAATTACCTTTCCTTACAGTTATGGACAAGTGTGGTTTTCTTCTGCCAAATACAGACGATGGGCTAGAAATGTGACCTAGGAAATCAAACTGTCCTTGTTTGCTCCTGCAGGGGACAGTTATACACAAGACTTTGAACGCTGCCTGCAGTCTGTAGGTAGCAGCATCTACTCTGTATGGACTGTTCTGAGAGTAAAAAGAGACGGTAGATCTTTCTGAGGTGCCTAGGACCTCTGTTTTGTTGTTACAACTGCCGTTGCCGTGAAACACCTTGTGACTGTCATTGTCGCGACTCTGGGAACCTTAGCCAGCTTCACAAGCACCAAGGGTGAAAGATGTCCAAGTCGTCTTGTCCCAGCCCTCCCTCAGCGAGAAGTGAGGGTGCACTTCAGACGTCAGCCTCTTTGAACCCCCCATTCGTTGTCTTAGAAATGAGTGGTGGTCAGCCAGGCGTTGGTGGCGCACGCCTTTAATCCCAGCACTCGGGAGGCAGAGGCAGGCGGATCTCTGTGAGTTTGAGGCCAGACTGGTCTACAGAGTGAGTTCCAGGACAGCCTCCAAAACTACAGAGAAACCCTGTCTCGAAAAACCAAAAAAAAAGAAAAAAAGAAATGAGTGGTGGTCGCAGTGCCCTGTGTTCACTTTCAGATACGTTCGTTGTCAAGGGGCTTTCGGGATTAAAAGACTGACTGGCTGCCCTGGGAGACGGGTGAGGAGGTGGGCACGCTCCGTGACACCAGATTATTTCGCCTCAAAGGCGCATAAGCAGCAACCTTTCCCTCTTCACTGAAACTGGAATTAAGAAGGCAGCCTTTTGATCTGTCTAGTTGAGTGGGAGGGAGTGAAACTTCGGGTCCTGTGCAGAAGGACCAGGTGCTCAGTCCTGCCCTTTGCCTCTGGAACTCAGGGTTCTTCCTCGAACTGCAGCTCGCTCCTGCTTAACAACAAACAGTCCCTACAATTAGGAGGTTTGTTATGTGAAGGCCAGACTCATGGGACAAAATCTCCAGCCCCTTTTTTTTTTTTTTTTTTTTTTTGGGTTTTCGAGACAGGGTTTCTTTGTAGCTTTGGACGCTGTCCTGGAACTCGCTCTGTAGACCAGGCTGGCCTCGAACTCACAGAGATCCGCCTGCCTCTGCCTCCCGAGTGCTGGGATTAAAAGCGTGCGCCACCAACGCCCGGCTCCAGCTTTTAAAATACCTTTTCTCCTGTCCTTTAACAACCTGTCAACAGCAGGTTGGCAGAACAGCTGCATAGCACAGCTGTTAGGGGCACGGTCTCCTCTGACTTCAGCTCATTCCTGGGCCGTTGTGACTGCCACTATATAAATACCTAAGGAAAGGCATAGTCCAGTTGAGGGTGCAGTTACTGGGGAGAAGTAGCGACCCGGTGTTCCGTACCTCGTGATGAAACCTGGACTCGGGCCCAGACCACACCACTTCTGTTCAGAGAGCCTGAGAGAGAAAGTGGGCGTCCCGCTGACGGTGAGGAGGGCTGGCTGCGGTGGCCTGAAACTCCCCCACAGAGATCCGCAGGAGTGCAGAGGGCCAGATCTTATCATACAGCCACACTGCACAGACAAGGACGTTGGACCCCTTCTCTGGCATCTGGGTACCTCCATGGTTGCTGCATAGTGGGATCTGCCTCTCACCTTTCCTTTCAGCTACAAGTTTACTTTTCACTTACTTCCCTAACAAGTACCAGGGACACTTGGGCTGCTTCTCATCAGGTGGGACTGATAGAAAAAGAAGGGCCTGGGAGGCAAGCCCTCTTTCTGTAGGAGGGAGGCGAGGGCAATGAAGACACAGGCAGGCAGGCAGGCAGGCAGGCAGGCATGGGAGACTCGGGAGGCAAAGGGGAACTCTGGGGCTTTGGAAACCAGCCTGATCAACTTATATACAAAGCCACAAAGTGAAACCGAAGGAGCGCCCTTGTGGGTTTGCTGAACAGAAACGGGATGTGATGAGAACCTAATATTTGAAAGTCCACGCAAGGAATCTTGTGACACGTACGCACTCAAGAGGGGATGGGGTCAGAAACACTGTTCTTATGTGGCACTCCCATGTCTCCCAGACCTCGGATGAGGATGAGGTGACAGATTCTGGGAGATCCCAGGAACCGGCTAGAAGCCAGAGTTCCCGCTTGCTTCAGAGGTGTGGACAGTGTGTTCTCCGTTACACCTCTCTGGAAGATGCTCCCAGCCTGAGGAAGAGCTGCTGTCCTGGGTCTCTGATTTTCTTCCCTGGAAAGAAGCAATATGTACAGAGAAAGGGCTGGCTTCTTCTTGCACATCATAAAACAAAACAGAACAAAAACAAGTTATTCCTGGGGCTGGCTGGCCCCCTCCACTATACAAATGGTGCGGAAAAGAGGTTGCTAACATATGAACTGAACATGAGCCAAGAAGAGACTATTTGGGCTGTCATTCTGCGGGAGACCCCGCTCTCCTTTTCGGCAAACAAATGCAGGATCAGACCTGCCACATGAGCGTGACCCTAGGACGGACTCACTGACTACACCCTCCACCTGCACCCTTGTTTATCGTTCAGGACCCAGGCGTTCCCCTAAATCACCCCCCTCGTACCGCAGAATACAGATTGAGCTCTGATTGTACATGTGCCAGCCACCCTGACAGTGAATGTGAGCAGGGTTTATTAAGCAGCCACCATGCTAACAAGGAGAATCCAGCTAACAAGTCCCCAAATGCCAAATGCTGTTCTAGTGATCTATACTGGTAGACTGCCAGCATCTTGTAGTTTCAATAGACTGAGAGGTAAAAAATCGATGTAAAAAACATTGGGGATATCAAGACATAGTGAGCCACGTACTGGAAGAAAAACATAACAACGTGGCATTCGTTTACACGCATTTATTTAAAATTAAACATAAAAAGAAAGAGTCGGCTCAGGTTAAAGGGACGATGGCAAGCAGGAGCAATGATAACCGTCCGTGCTCCATGCCCTGATAACTCTGAGGACTTAAAGCTGGCAGAGAAAGCATCAAGACTGGAGACGACCCTGCCTGAAACTTGGCATAAACATCACATTCCCGCTGCTGCCTTCTGTATTCCCCGTAGTTTGCCAGTCCGCAGGCACAGCTCCCGAGCAGCGAGACTTTGCTGGGCTGTGAGCAGAGCTTTGGTTCGTTTCTCTACCCAGCAGCCCCAAGATGGGAATTCCGGTGGGGGACCGCAGACTGTGCAGTGCTGGCCTGTGGCACTGAGACTCTGGAGGACAGGCTGGTCGGCGGCAGCTGCACTCAGGTGGCCTCACGCGTCTTTGGAGAGCAGCACCGGGCGCGTGTCTCACCCTCATTCACCTTCTGGCGCGGAGTTTCTCCCCTTGCCTCTGTCCACTCAGGTAGACTCAGCCTTGGGGCAGCTTTATAGCGAAACCAGGAAGGAATTCTGTTTGTGGGAGAGAGAGGGAGAATATGAACCTGTATTCTAGGATCAGTTACAACCTTTAATTGATTTATGCTGTACTGGGCTATTTTTTTCCCCATTTATCCAGTTTAGTACCAACAGTGTTTACCACATACTAGGATACAGACACGGGCAGCAGAAGGATAAAAGCAACAAGGGTCGTGACCTTGCCTTCTTTATCCTCGATCCTGTGATTTACAGTTTAGTGCCACTAACTAACTAACCAGCTCATCAGAGAATGGCTTGTCAGCACTGTCAGCGCTCTCTTCAGCGAGGTGACGCTGCGCTCCTGGCACCTCGGGCACTGCTGGCCTGCCGTGACCTTGCACATGGTATGCTCCAGCCCTGGGCTCTCGAAGCAGCCTAGGCTCGGTGTTTCTCCACATTCCCAGCTGGTGGCCTCGGGAACGCCATGCATCCCATCGGTGTATAAAGTTACTGACCAGCCGGCACGACTCATTCATGTCTACAACTTTCCTCGAGACTCTCGGCCCATGTAGACAGTTTTGGTCATGACTCAAAGTGTTGGGGAAGTCTTATGCTAATAAAGCACTGTCTGGCCAATAGGAATCTAGATAGGTGGGGCTAGGAATCCAGGAGGATTCTGGGTAGGAGAAACACAAGAGAGTCAACATGTAACCGCCATGGGGGTAGGAGCCCAGAACTATTCTCCGGTAAGAGACATACTTAGATTAACAATTATGGGGTAATTACTTAAAGCAGAGCTAGCCAGTAAGAGACAAGCAAGGCCAACAGCTTCATAATGAATATAGCCTCCTGTGTGTTTATTTGGGACTCATGCGGCTCTCGAAACAGGCTGGCGCGGCAGAGCCCAGGCGACTGGCGGGGGATAAACCAAAGCGGCTAGCAAGGAAAAAGCTTCTCTTAACATAATGGTGATCAGGAGTGGGATCATGAATTTCCACGCAAAATAACAAAAGCTTTAAAGGAATTTTAAAAACAGAAGAACAGAGAGAAGCACAGATTTTGGTAGCAGCATTTTTCTCAGGTGTGCTCTGTTTTGCTAACGACAAGCCGAGATTCACGTGGCTCGCTTACGGGAGTCTTCCTGACTCGGCATAAAAAAAAAAAAAAAAAAAAAAAAAAAGCAAGATTGTTTTAAGAGACTCTGCTAACGATTGAAAAGTGTGTATGTACAGCTGGAAGTGGCAGCTTTGCTGGAGGTCAGCATGGACTGAGGAGGTAAGATGGAATCATGCTTACGCCCGCCATCTTGGAAAAAAAAAAAAAAGAGGCAGTTTAAAACAGTCGCGGTTTTACAGATAAGACACGTGGCCAGAAAAACATAAAGATTTACAGTAAAGTCAGACTTAAACGAAGAAAACCTCTAAAGGTTTACAGTGTGTTTAAAAATATATGTGAGATTGAGAGAGAAAATGAAACGGCAAAGTGGTATATAAATACAAAAGCCGGCGTTGCGGTGGCGCACGCCGATAAGATTTACTCCAGAGGCAGAGGCAGAGGCAGAGGCAGGCAGATTTCCAAAGAGAAATCCTGTCTCAAAGAAAAATAAATAAAAGTGAAAGAAATAAAGTAATAATAAATAAATAAATAAGCCACGTAAAGATGGAAAATACACAGAGAGTCTGGATACTGTATGCTATTGTGTTTTTCAGTTTTTTGCTTGCTCAGGAAGGAACTGCTGCTAAAGTACACTTGATTATAAATGCTGCTGAATTAATCCAACTTCTATCTTTTAAAAATGCCTTGACTTCAAAATTTAAGTGTAAGGATATGTTACTCGGAAAAGGAGTTTTTATTTATGTTTCTACAGAAAATGAAAAGCTGAGAATTCCTTCCAGGCTTCTGTGGTTTCACGAACCAAGACCCCCGGAAGCAGTGGACCAGGTGTTTCAACAACTGAGACAGCGAAGATGATACAGCTCTACAGACCATAAAAATAAGGACTTATACAGGCTTCTGGGTTTTGTCATGATCCCCATGGTATAAACAGCGCCCCCTTCCAGCAGGAAGCAGTTTGGAATGAGCGACGTCCCAATTCCCATCTTGTTTATAAATCTTTGTTTTCATTTAAATGGGTTGTTTATAATTGGTTAATGATCACAGCCAATCTCTTTTTAAGGGTAAAAAGGGGAATTATGGTATGGGTATTGTTTTTAATTTATTGATACAAATTCAAGGTCAATTTTGTGATGCTTATATTTCTCCTCTTGATGAAGTATTGTGCTTATACTGATCTTTTACAACGTAATGCATAATTGAATGCAGATTATAGATTACTTATAATAGTCAGAACTTATAGTTAGGTAAGTTAGGTTTTCTAGATATACAGAAATATATTTGAGATGGACAGTCTTCAAACCTCTCAAAGACCTTCAGAACATGGCATTTAAAATGGTTTAGGGTGTGTCTTGACAATGAGAAATGTCTGCTCCTGACAGCACCAATTACGTCTGAGAGGAAGATGGGCATCGAAGAAACTCGTTATAAAGTTTGCTTTCAACATGGCAAGATTAGCCATTTGGGAAAGAAACTGCTCTTGCCTAGATTGTTTGACTGTTGTTGTGTCATCTGGACATGCAGGACCCACAGGAAAGTGACTACTGAACTCAGTCTTACAGGGTTCCTGCTTGATGAAGAGTCTACGAGACTTTCTGCAGGACAAAGAAAAATGACTGACAGACTGCCAACGCAGATGGACAGTTTGAAATTTCCTGCTTTGCTGAGAAGTGTTCCAGACACATTGTGGCCTATGGGCTGAAGATGGATGCCCCAACGTTACAGAGGAACTTTGGGTGACTGTCCAGGTAGCAAGATATCTCTGTCAATCCTAGTGTTTATATATTATCCTTCTGTGGTCTTTGATGGAGTTGAAGACAGATAGTTATAATTATAGTTTTCCTTAGTTATGATAAAAGATAAGCTACATATAGGACTTTGGACTTACAAGGATGGGATGGATGATATTTTCTTTAAATCTTGCTAAAATATTGTAACTATGTTCTTATTTGATAACTGTTCTGTCATATACAATTTGACTATGTTAAAGTTAAGACCTTTCTTTTTGTTTAAACAGAAAAGAGGAGATGTTGGGGAAGTCTTATGCTAATAAAGCACTGTCTGGCCAATAGGAATCTAGATAGGTGGGGCTAGGAATCCAGGAGGATTCTGGGTAGGAGAAACACAAGAGAGTCAACATGTAACCGCCATGGGGGTAGGAGCCCAGAACTATTCTCCGGTAAGAGACATACTTAGATTAACAATTATGGGGTAATTACTTAAAGCAGAGCTAGCCAGTAAGAGACAAGCAAGGCCAACAGCTTCATAATGAATATAGCCTCCTGTGTGTTTATTTGGGACTCATGCGGCTCTCGAAACAGGCTGGCGCGGCAGAGCCCAGGCGACTGGCGGGGGATAAACCAAAGCGGCTAGCAAGGAAAAAGCTTCTCTTAACATCAAAGGGTTTCCCTTGGGGGTGACAAAATAAAACCTTCTGGATGTTGGGGGTGAGGCAGCCATCGCCACATTCTGGAGTGAGTGCGCCGAGGCTGGTATCTTCATCTGACAGGGTTGAGTTCATTGGTTGCTCAACAGCCTGGTTTGCAGCAGGTTGCAGCTCTTGCCGTCACGGCTTTTCTTTGGTTCTCCTTGCTGCGCCTTCCGACCCGAGGCCAAGCAGCAGCACAAAGGCCGCCATCTCGTGCACACCGTAATCTTGTCTGCAGGAAAAATGAAGAGAAGAACAGAAGAGACAGTCGGTTCCCTTTTCATTGTGGCAGTGTTCTCAGTAATGACCCCTTCAATATCAGACTTAGATATAAATGAAATATGACATAGTAACATGAGAGTCTGCTGAAGACCCTGAGAATTGGTGCTAACATCTCCGGTTACGACCAGTTTACTCTATCTCATTTTATATAAGTTTGCGCAGCTGAAGAAAAACAAAACAAAACATGACCTACGCCGGGCGTTGGTGGCGCATGCCTTTAATCCTAGGGACAGAAGCAGGCAGATGTCTGTGAGTTCGAGGCCACCCTGATCTCCGGAGTGAGTTCCAAGACAACACGGAGCAACCCTGCCTCAAAAAAACAAAAACAAAAACAAAAAACCAAAACCAAAGCATGACCTAAACTACAGTGCTGGACTCAAGTATTTTCCTTTTGTCTGATTTTAGGAGGGGCTTAGAATCTCCGTGTGGGTCCAAGTCATCTCCCACTATTACTGTCTCTCACTGCCCACATGGTCTGGCACCTGATAGCCTTGTAAGCAAATGCGGCACGCACACACAGAGCCTTTCCCCATCTCCTGGCTTTTTTCCCACCCATTCCCAGTCAGGAAATCTCTACCAGCTCCTTTGACAAGCTGATCTTTCAGCTGCTTCTTGTCAGGCTGGGAGTGAAACTGTGTCTACCCGCAGAGTCTCAGCTATTGGGTCTATCCGAGGGAAGGAGGGGCAGGAAAGGGGTAGAGAGACGTGTGTGTGGGTTTCCTGAGGAAGCAAGGAGCCAGGGACACTCGGGGGGAGCCGGGCAGAGTGTGCACGCGGCCGTCGGAATCAGGGACCAGGAAGGACTCTGCTTCCCCTTCTGCAAACTCTTCCTCACGGTTTCCTCAAACCCAGAGTGTCCTATGGTTTTCTTTTCTGAAAGCCCCCAGCACACCTTTGCTCGTGTCTCAATGTGTCTGACCTTTCATCTCTAGTTAGGTGACACACGTGACAAATGCCGGTCTGAGGCTAACAACTCCCTGACCCTAAGTTTTCTGATCACTGCCAGGGGACACAGCTTCACACTCGGGCCTGCACAAACACTGCTTCCTCAGCAGCATTTGTCGAAGGCACAGCACAGCTAGTCAGTGTGAAAAGCCTGTGGTGGTGTCAGTGTTACACATTTCTTAGTGAGAGTCCCCAGAGGATGATTGTTTATGTCGACAGCTCTTTCTCTCGTGCTAGAATGGTTTTTATTTTCCTTCTTTCCCCTTTAAGTTCCTCTTAACCATGTTTCTTCACCATCTCTTATGTTATTTGTCTGTTTCCCTTTTTGCTTTTAAAGATTTATTTATTGTGTATATAGTGTTCTGCCTGCAGGTATGCCTGCAGGCCAGAAGAGGGCACCAGATCTCATTGCAGATGGTTGTGAGCCACCATGTGGTTGCTGGGAACTGAACTCAGGACCTCTAGAAGAGCAGTCAGCGCTCTTAACCGCTGAACCACCTCTCCATCCCTTGTTTTGTTTTGTTATTTTCAAGACAGGGTTTCTCTGTGGCTTTGGAGGCTGTCCTGGAACTAGCTTTGTAAACCAGGCTGGTCTCAAACTCACAGAGATTCTCTTGCCTCTGCCTTCCAAGTGCTGGGATTAAAGGCATGTGCTGCCACCGCCCAGCTCAAATCCATTTCCCATTTCTGCGAATCTTTTGTAACTCACTTTTAAAAATATTTATTTCTACTGTTTTTAATTCTCTGTCTGTGCATAATTGTGGGCATGTGAGTGCAGGTGTCCCGGAGGCCAGAAGAGAGCACTGGATTCCCTAGAGCCTCTGGAGTGCTGGGATTAAAAGCGTGCGCCACCAACGCCCAGCTTATTTTTATTGTTTTTAATTCTCTGTCTGTGCATAATTGTGGGCATGTGAGTGCAGGTGTCCCGGAGGCCAGAAGAGAGCACTGGATTCCCTAGAGCTGGAGTCACAGGATTGTAAGCAGTCTGACGTGGGTGTTGGGAACTGAACTCTGTTCCTCTGAAAGAGCAGTCAGTACATGCTCTTAACCCCTGGGTCACAATCCAGGCCCTTGCTTGTCTTTAAACACAGGGTCTCATCTGGGCAGTGGTGGCGCACGCCTTTAATCCCACTCAAGAGGCAGAGGCAGGCGGATCTCTGTGAGTTCGAGGCCAGCCTGGTCTACAGAGCGAGTTCCAGGACAGCCTCCAAAGCCACAGAGAAACCCTGCCTTGAAAAACCCAAAAAAAAAAAAAAAAAAAAAAAAAGAAGAAGAAGAAGAAGAAAAAAAAGAAAACGAGAAACGAGACAAGGTCTTACTATTTAAAACAGGATGGCCTGGAACTTGCTAAAAGCCCAAGCCAGTCTAAGCTACTCGTTGGCCTTTAATCCCAGCACTCGGGAGGCAGAGGCAGGTGGATCTCTGTGAGTTTGAGACCAGCCTGGTCTACAGAGCGAGTTCCAGGACAGCCTCCAAAACAATACAGAGAAAGCCTGTCTCAAAAAACCAAAAGAAAACAAAAAAGCATAATTGATCCTCCTGCCCCAGCCCCCAGAATGCCGAAATGGCAGGCATCTACTGTAACTCAGGACCACGGACAGATTACTGAGAATTTAGTCTACATGTTCCTTGATAGATTTTGGGTGCAGGAAGAATTTGTCAGTAGCATTTTTTTCCCTGGAACCTCTAAATCCTTTGCTGTTGGCCTTTCTTTCTTAGTGAGGTGATGGTAGGAAAATAGAAGGGACAGGAGACCCCGTACTTGACATGAGCAGAGGTCACAGCTGCCTATGCTAGATTTCAGATTCTTAGACATTCACTTAAAATGTGTGTGTACACACAAAGGAAAATGCCAGTGTGGGGATGGTGGAGTTGGCCTGTGTCATGGGACTTTCAGGTTAGAGTCGTGGCTCCTGGGCACAATGTGCCTCCCAGTTCCCGGGAGACCGATGAAGCCCCCAAGCAGTGAAGCCATTCAGGCCGAGTAGTGTTTCTCCGGACGTCCCCTTAGATGTCCCGGAAGCATGGACGCTTGGCAGGACAGTTGGTCTTGGACATCAACCTTGTGCACCCTGCATGACTTGCAAACTTCACTGCAACGGTGTTGATCCCGGACATTGCCCTTATACCCTGTTTCTGGTAAAGGCGTGAAAGGTTGGATTGCTCTCCATACAATTGTCACAGCCTGGGTTGTGCTGTGGTCCCCCCAGCCTGACCTGACTTCATTCCTTGCGGCCACATCAGGTGACCTGGGCCCAGTAAGCAAGCACAGGCGCTTACAATGTAAAGATTTCGTAATTCATTTGAAGCGGGCTTTGATCTGCATTAAATGAAGATATTATGAGACGGGTTCCTACAGATAGACGCTACCCTTGTATCTTAAAGGAATTCATCTGTCTTCAAGTTTTCTTTTTAAGTAGCACAGAGAAACTAGAGGGAGGGAAGAAAATGTAATGAGGAGAAAAAGAAGGACAATAAAGCCTGGATGGGGAAGAAAACAGCAGCAAGGACCACTCGGCCTGAGTTGGTGATGCGGCCCTCGGCCTGAATTAGTGATGCCACCCTCGTGAGGCCTGAGTTAGTGATGCTGCCCTCACTTCTCACTGCTGCCCACTTTCTGCTCAGACCCTGAGTGCTCTGCTCACTTGGCGACATTCAAAACTCCCCAAGGCCACACAGACGATGGGACTCCAGCAGAGAAACAGGAAATAGCGTTCGTCTGCAGAAGGGCTGCCCTGTGTGGAAGAAGCCACGGGACAGGGTCCGACTTCCAGGCTGTGGCGTGCGCTTGACTTGGGATGGTCACCCTGCTCCCCATCAACCGACCAGGTCGGTTATGGTTTAATGTCTTGAGAAGACAGAGTTAGCAGCCCACAGAGAAGCACCCCCTCTTCTGCCGTGACCTTGAGTTCAGTCCAGATGGCTGAGGCAACAGCTGAGGTCTCTCAGCTGAGAAGATCAGGACAGAACAAACTCCTTAGAGTTTGGGAATCGTTTACCCCGCTCCGGCCCACTCACTTGTCTGACTCCTGCTTCTGGCTCACAGGACTGGAACCACATCGCTTGGAATTAATGGCCCCCGTCAACTGTCCCCTACCTGTCCATTACCCGTATTTCTTACTGTTTCCCAACCCCAAGCCTTCCCTCAAGCAAAGCTGCTTTCTGCACTACCTAAGAAATAGAATTGTAGGCCAATAGACTTGGAAACAACCACAAAGTCTACCTAGCGTTATAAATGGGAAAACTAGCAAACAGAAGGCTAATGATGGAAGGCTACTGATGAAGATCTGATAGAATTTCCAGAATTAGGTGACTCTGTTTGTCTCCCTTTCCTCTCTGGCTGTAAGGTTACCATGTCCATACCTGAACATGGGGTGCCAGCATTTAGAATTCAACATCAAGAATCAACAGGGGGGCCGGGCGTTGGTGGCTCACGCTTTTAATCCCAGCACTCGGGAGGCAGAGGCAGGCGGATCTCTGTGAGTTCGAGGCCAGCCTGGTCTACAGAGAGAGTGCCAGGACAGCCTCCAAAACTACACAGAGAAACCCTGTCTCGAAAAACCAAAAAAAAAAAAAAAAAAATCAACAGGGGGAGGAGTTGGCAGTCTAGTCCAAAGCCTTCTCTGTTTCCTCCAGAATTTTGAAAAGGAAAAACATTAGCTCAGGGAGGCTATTGATATCTGTGTCTCTCCACAGTCTTTGTGGGAAATGGTATCTGACCAGTCACAATATAAACCATATTATAATCTATCTTTAGAGAAGTCTTTAAGACTCCATAATTCACCCCTACACACACACACACACACACACACACACACACACACACACACACACACACTATAGGCTCCTGTTATTCATTTCTCCTGGTTACCCACCCTATCGCTGTAGACAGCACATACTTGGGATGAAAGCTGCGGAGAAACTAAACTGGAACTGATTGGAAGATTCTCCCCAGCTGGCTGGCTGTCTGTGTGCCGGACAGTGCTATTCAGAGTGCTGTGGGGAGAGGTACTGATGAGTTAACACAGATGTGAACTGTAGTACCAACCCACCATGCAAGACATGCCTATTGGTGTAATAGTAGCATAACTGTTATGGAGGCAGCACACTGCTTCCTAATTGGATTTTCGGCTTGCCTGATACTCTAAACCATAACTGGAAAGGTTAGGCCCTGGAGGGGGACCTAATCTGGCTGCTTAGCTGAACTGACACGTCGTCAAAGCACCCTCTAAATACCTGTGTTTGTACCCACAGACAAAGGCTACTCTCATCCTTAAACAGAGGCTTTGTTGGCTGCTTGCAGTGAACAAAGGCAGATGCAAATACTCATGGCTGAAGGAGATGCTGGGAACAAAGAATGCTCATTCCCAGGGGAGACATTTATATCACCCTCAGGGTTCACACACCAGTATGGAAAAGGGGCAGAAAGAGTGTAAGAGCTGTGGGGTAGGAAGAGGGGTTTCCAAACACCACCCTCTATGCACAACTTGGCTACGGCTGTCACGGGCTCACAGCAGCGTGGCATTCTGGTTCCGGGTGCACCAGAGCCAGGCCCCCCTAACAGTCAACTATGGAGGGGGGGGGAAGCCCTCACGGGCCACACCTCACCCTGCCGACCTTGGGGGCCCACAGGTTCATGCTGGGGTGGTCAGTTCCAAACTCAGGGTGACACCGATGGCCCCTGATTAAACTTTGTGGTACCCAAGACAGTAGGCTCTGGGTTGAAGAAGAAGGGAGGGCTGGAGAGATGGCTGAGCAGTTAAGAGCACTGGCTGTTCTTCCACAGGACCCAGGTTCAAATCCCAGCACCCACATGATGGCTAACAACCATCTATAATGAGATCTGATATCCTTTTCCGGTCTGCAGGCATATATGCAGACATAATAAATAAATCTAAAAAAAAGAAGAAGAAGGGAATTCACGAAGCTGTGGGTAGAAATGTAGGGAGTATGAGAGGAGTTGGAGGAGAGAGATTTGGGCGGATCTGATCAAAACACAACGTATATACGTATGAGATTCTCAAACGAGGAACTGAAAAAACACATAATAAAGGAGAAAAGTCCCTAAGAGGTGACCCCAATAGCTTTTTCTTTAAAAAGTAGGTTGAGGGCTGGAGAGGTGGCTCAGAGTTAATACCATTTTCTCCTCTTGGAGAGACCAAGGTTCAGTTCCCAGAACTTGCAGAGAGTCTCACAGCAACTGTAACGCCAACGTCGGGTGGTTAGTGGCCCCTTTTCGCCTCTGTGGGCACTGCATGAATGTGACACACACACCAGAGATAAAACAAATAAGCTCATTTGACAGGAAGTGGAGACGAGCCCCACCCCCAGGCAACAATCTATTAAGTGATATCTGCTGGAAGAGGAAAGCTCAGTTTTCTTCAGTGACAGTGGGGACAGCAACCCCACCTCACAGCAGGCCTCACACTTGGGAGTAGCCGTCCCGCCCAAATTGGACTCCACGGTTTTGTTTTTGTTTGTTTTTTAAGAGAGGGAAAGAACATGAAGCTGATATTTTTAGTTCATTTTTAATTAAAACAGAATTACGTCACTTTTCTCCTTCCCTTTCCTCCAGCCCCTCCCAAATCCCCTCCCTCCCCTCCAATGTTCCCTCATTCTCAAATTGATAGGCTCTTTTTTCTTTGTTATTACTGGGGGGGGGGTGTGTGCGTGTGTGCTCTATACAGTTTCAAGGCTGACCACTTTGTATTAGCTAACCAATTAGGGGGCTGAGTAGGAGCACTGGAGAGAAACTAGGAAGAGTTGGAGGAGGGGAATGAATATCAGAATATATTGTATGAGCCAGGCATTGTGGTGCACGCCTTTAATCCCAACCCTGGGGAGGCAGAGGTGAGCAGATCTCAGTGAGCTTGAGGCCAGTCTGGTCTACAGAGTGAATTTCAGGCCTTTCAGGGTTACAAAATAAGATCCTGTCTTAAATAAACATACATAATATGAAATTCTTTTTTTTTTTTCCGAGACAGGGTTTCTCTGTATTGTTTTGGAGGCTGTCCTGGAACTCGCCCGGCCATAATATGAAATTCTTAAAGATAAATAGAAACGTGATTCAAAAAAATTCATGCCGTGTAATCTTTCTTGCACAAAATTAAAAATTTTAAACAACATGATCTGACTCTCTGCCTAGTCCTGTCTGTCCTATGGCACTAGATCTTTGAGATAAAGATATTTTACACAAAAAGGATTTTGAGTTTTTCAGAATATTGACTTACTGTTGTTTGTGTAGATCAATAGTTGGGTTTTGGTTGTCTGGTGTTTGGTTGATTCTCACCAAATGACTCAAAGAAGGACAAGAAACGGAAACTCAAAACACGTGTGGAGTCTGTGGTTTAATGCAGCAGAGATGTTTTTATTGACACAGACTCAGTGGTTGCCCCTCAGCCACAGTGGAAGGAGAGACCACTCCTCCCCCACAGGATTATACCACACCGTACGCAGAGTTCTCGGTCTCTGTGCTGCTGGTGACTTATTCAACATATCCCTGAAAGTTAACCGGTCCTAAGTCATCACAAGTGACAAAAACGAACCCCTCTTTAGGGTGGATTTGGTACCTGCAAGCAGGGTATCTGGTGCCATCAATGAGCTGGCAGACGGTCAGTCTGAATCTTGTCTCACTCTGGAAGCAGAAAATGCCAGTAAGGTTTGTGCAAGTCGCCTTCTTGGAAGAAGTGCAAACGCTGTTGATTTTCTGAGGCCTCTCGTGGATGAAGACATGCAGCTTTTTGCATGTGTGGTCGGGTTCCCTGATGACCCTCTGCTGTATCATGTAGTTGCAGTACCTCACGGGGCCAGTGTTCGGAGGGTAGTCCACGTGCAGGTGCTCCAAGGATGTCAGCACGACATCCTCATTCACTTCGTTCTCCCAGAAGAGGAGCAGCAAGAAAACCAGCACCATCAGTACCATCAGGGGCAAGAGACCCTTCACATCCCCGGCTTTAACTCCTAGAGGGGGAAGGAAACAGACAGGAGCAGAGGGTCAGGAGAGTCCTCCAGGACACGCTATCCCCTCCTGATAATTAAAACCGCACTGGCCATGCACACCCCATTGCAGGGGCTGCCCCCAGAAAGCCCTTATCCACCCGGGTCCACGCGCCGCCCGTCAAGACGGTCGAGTATAATCTGTCCTTTCTGACTCTTTCCCTGCCTGGATTCTCCTCCAGCCTGTGCTTACGGCCCTCACCTGTCCTTCTCGATCTTGCTTTCATAGGTAACATGCCCTCTTAATCATGCATGCGAGATGGCACCTCACAGTCCCCAGAGGAGAGCAGGTAAGGAGCCCCTGCCAGTGCGGAGGGCAGAGGAGGAAAGTGCAGAAAGGGAGGGACCCGGGGAATAGCGTGCTTGGGTGCCTTCGGGGAGGAAGAGTCTTCAAAGTGAGACACCGGGGAGGCAGGTCCTGGAGCGGTTCTCATTAAACAGACGTGGACTCTGGAAATATTTAATCCTGCTGCATGCGAGCCACAGTGTTGTCCACCATTTAAGTTTTAACCAGTCCTAACTACAAACCAGTGAAAGGGCTGCTAGTTTTACTCCATCAGTAGAGATGTATGTCGCACGTAGGTCATGGGAGAGACATAAAATCATAAGATAACAAGAGTTTCATCCTGCCGGTGCCGAACAGCGGCTTCAGCACATTTAATTCCCATGTGGGGTCTCGGGCTGGTCTGGGTAAGGTCAGTTCTCTTGAGAGAGCACGCTTGAGCATTCGTCTACCTGAAGTCCTGGGCCCTGAAAAGAGTGGCAATAGTCACTGGGCTCTACTGCATCTTTTTTTTTTTTTTTTTTTTTTTTTTGGTTTTTCAAGACAGGGTTTCTCTGTATTGTTTTGGAGCCTGTCCTGGAACTCACTCGGTAGACCAGGCTGGTCTCGAACTCACAGTGATCCGCCTGTCTCTGCCTCCCGAGTGCTGGGATTAAAGGCGTGCACCACCAACGCCCGGCTTCTACTGCATCTTTGAAAGACATCAGGGGTTAAAACAAACAAAACACAAATCGGCCGTCGCTTCCACACAGAAATCAGTGGACGAGAGCTTAGTTTAAGGAGTGTGGTTCCAGACACTGCGGCAGTGGGAAACACCGTGTCATCCATCTCAGGAAGTCTGGGGAATCGATGCGGGGATGGAAAACATCACCTGATTAGTCTTGCTCCGATGCTGAGCCTTCAGCTAGAGTGACACACTTGCGTACATGTGTATCTGAGTGTGTGAGTGCACAGGTGTGAGAATGTGTGTGTGATCGTGTGAGTGTGCGTGTATGACTATATAAGTATGTGGAGCTGAGTGTGTATATGAGTGAAAACACGTGTGTGTGGATGTGTATTGTGCATACGTGTGCGCGTGTGTTTGTGTGACTGTAAATGTGTGTGATGTGTGTGAATGTATGAACTATGTGAGATTGTGTATGAGAGTATTAGCGTGTACATGCAAACACTTTAGTGTGTGTAAGCGGGGAAAGGAGGGGTTGGGGGCGGGGTAAAGATCTAGAGCACTGTGTGTGCTGTGCTACTGAGCTGTACTCCAGTCTGTGATGTTTTTAGGAAGGTAAGTGGGGTCATTTGAATGAAAATGGCCCCTATAGCCTCGTGTACTGGAAAGCTTGGTCCCCAGTTGGGGAACTGTTTGGGAAGGATCAGGAGGCGTGCCACTAGGGGTGGGATTTGAGGTGTCAAAAGCCCACACCCTCTCTAGCTCTCTGCCTCTCTCTCCGTCATCTCCTCCAACGCGTGACTCTCAGCTCCCGCTCCAGGCCGGCTTGCCTGCTGCCACGCCCCTGCCATGATGGTCTCCTGAAACTCTAAATTCTCAATACGCTCTTTCTTCTGGAAGTTGCCTTGGCCATGGTGTCTTAGCACAGAAAGAGGAAAATAACGAAAGCCATCCACTGGTGGTGAGAGCCTGCTGTGCCGGCCCGACTCAGTCACACCTAGACCACTGCCTGGGTACAGGGCTTGCAAGCCAGGAATAAGACAGCTCATCCGCAGCTCCTTTCAAGGGTGCCTGGAGGGTCTTCCTCAAGCCTGCCCTAGGAAGTGAGTTTCCTGCCAGTGGGGATGGCTCGCCACGTGGCGTTTCCTGCAAATGGGAATGGCTCGCCACGCGGCGTGGCAGAGGGTTTGCCTAGTCACCTCTCTGCAAACTGAGTATATCTGGAGAGGAGAGCCGAGTGCTTATCTCCAGCAGGGTCCACCGCCTCTAGGATCACAGCATGTTTACGGGGTACACAACTGGGCAAAAGAAAAGATGTCCTATTTTGTCCCTTTCATGACACCAACTTCCTGTGTTAGCATGGGAAACTCATGCCTCTTCCCGGGGTTCCCGTTTCTATATCTAGAACAGGAATGATAGGGGAAAAAAACCAGGGTGACAGGCAGCAGGCTCTCCTCTGCTTTCACACGCCAAGGAACTGAGCTTCATTTGAATGCAGGCACTGGCCGATCTCGTGTACTGTACACTGAAGGTGTGTGTGTGTGTGCGCGCGCGTGTGTGTGTGCGTGTGTGTGTCGGGGTCTGTGCCTCCCAGCCCTTCCTGGAAACCAGCGACGAGGAAGCATGGAGTTAGGGATGGGTGCCAGACCCAAAGCGAGGTCTGACTTAGAGGAGCGTTCCTGTGAAACAGCTTAGGGTCTGGCAAGGTGACCAAAGGGACGCCTCCTCCCAGGCCCCACCCTGATTCCCTTCGCAGCTCCTGGGCTCTAGTTAAATCCCCGCGCCCTGCCTCACTCTCCCTCCTCTCCCACAGACATCCAGGACCGCGGGCAGACGGTGCTCTCAACCGGAGGCCTCAGCCCGGGCCTGGCAGCTACGACCTTGGGCTGTGCACACAGTTCCTTCCGTGGGAGGGGCAGGCATTTGCT
>NW_024429225.1:0-115000 GCF_017639785.1 Mesocricetus auratus | reverse complement strand
CTAGCCATTGAAACCAATGAGCCTATGCGGGCCATTCTCCTTCAGTCCACCATAACAAAACACCGTGGCCGAGAGCGAACTGGGGAGGGAAGGGTTTAACGTCAAAGAAGAGTGAGTGACAGCTGCTGCAGAGCTGGTCCCACTCGCCAACAAGGAGGCCATGAAGGCAAGCAGACCTGTGGTCCTCTCCAGACCGCTCTGCAGCACCTGGGACCATTCCCCCAGAAGGTGCTGTCCATCTGCAAGGGAGTCTTCTTCCTTCACGTAACCCTTCCTGGAAATACCTCCCAGACCCTCCCGGAGGCGTGTCTCTAGGTTGATTCCAGACCCAGCCACACTGACAGTCCAACAGATCTTCACATCAGCCTTGATGAGGTGCTTTGTGTGTGTTCCTATGTTTAAGAAGGCTTTATCCGGGCTCATCTTGTGCTAATTGCATTTAGGGTGAGGTTCTCTGAAAAAAAAATGTACATCCTGTCGTGATTTGAACAAGACGGACTAAGATATCTGAACACTTGGTCTGGAGTTGGTGGTGCTGTTTGGGAAAGTGCGGGACCTTTAGGAAACAGAGCTTTGCAGGGGGGAGTATGTCACCGGAGGTGATATTTAGGAATTTATGGCCTTGTCCTGCTTCCCGTTCTCTCTCTGTTCCGTGTGTGCTGGATGAAATGGGATCAGCCAGCTTCCTGAATGACTTTGTGTTTCTCTGGACGTTATGTTTTGTAAAAGAAAGTTCTTCCCAGCGTCTCCTGTGTCATTACTGTAAAGGTGATCTCTGCCTTCATTGTCTGCATCTGTGATGGCAGCTGTGTCTTGGCTGGCCTACTTTCATTCTCTACATGCCTGCCCTTCCTCTATACTGGCATTAGAATTTACTTTAAAAGCATATATTTGAGCAGGGTCATGGTCGTCATTTTCAGATTCCAAGCCCTCTGTGATTGGGCCTGACACCCCTGCTCCTTCTGTAATTCATCCACAACAAACAGCCATATATGGAAGACACCACATAATATGTTTTGAGATTTTATCTTTGTGTGCGTGTTAAGACTTATTTTATTTTATATGAATGTCTGCTTCTCTGTAATGTGCACCATGTTTGTATAGGTGTCTGAGGAAGCCGGAGAAATTGGAGTCACAGTGGTTGTGTTAGGAATTGAACTCAGGTCCTCTGGAAGAGTAGCTTGTACTCTTAATCACTGAGTAATCTCTAAGCCCCTGCGTGCGTGCGTGCGTGCGTGTGTGTGTGTGTGTGTGTGTGTGTGTGTGTGTGTGTGTGTGTGTGTGTGACATGTACGTGGGTGGCTCTGGAGGCAAAAAGAGAGTGTTGGTTCCCTGGAGACTGGAGTCACTGGAGTCACTTGTGGTTATGAGCTACCTGACATGGGTGCTGAGAATCTTCAGCAAGAGCCATAGTGCCTTCATCTCCAAACATTCTCTCCAGCCTTCAACATACAGTGTTATACCCCAGTGTCTCGACTCTACCCCTTTTTATACCTTTCCACTTGTGTAAATGCTTTTCTCTTGCTTGCTTGGTTGATTTTTCTTTTCTTTCTTTTTCTTTCTCTTTTTTTTTTTTTCTGCTTGCTTGCTTCTTTATTTGTTTCCAGTCCGGGGGATCAAATAAGGTCAGAACTCACCTTCGGGCTTATGTCCTCAGCACTCAGTATTTTGAGACAGGTCTGGCCTCAACTCAGACTGGCCCAGGCTGACTCCAGACTCAGAGTCCTCCGGTCTCTGCCTCTTAAATGCTGGGATTACAGTTAGACACCAACACACCCAGCCCTAAAATGTTCTCAGCAGTTAACAGCATTTGCTGCTCTTTCAGAGGACGTGACCTGAGTTCAGCTCCCAGAACCCACATCTGGCAGCTCACAACTGCCTGAAACTACGGCTCCAGGGGATCTGACACCCCCTTCTGGCCTCCAAGAGTACCTCACATATACAGCACACTCTCACACAGATACACACACACACACACACACACTTTATTTTAAACAAATAAGAACTCTCCGAAAATTTCTATAAAACCAAAATCAGAATTAATTTAATTTTTTACATAAACTAATAATAATTGAGCACATTGGTGATATGAGAAAGTCTTTCCATTTTCATGGAATTTAGAATTGAGATGGTTAGAACATAGAAGATGTAATTAGACAGTGATGTCCCACACCTTTAATCCCAGCACTGGGGAGGCAGAGACAGGCAGATCTCTGTGAGTTTGAGACCAGCCTGGTCTATGAGAGTGAGTTCTAGGACAACCATAGAGAAACCCTGTCTCAAAAAAACCAAAAAGAAAAGAAAAGAAAGCAACTATTTGCATAAATATTTGGAAACCTTTATTGAGAGTGTATGTAGTCAGTCTTGAACTTTTGAATAGAGGATGTGCACAGATATTCATAAAGGTCCACTTAGGGATATTCTAACAGACCCCCATTCCCAGACAGACCCACACACGTTCAAACAGGTGTTACAATGATGGGTGGGAGGTGAAACCAACATCTGGGTCTTGATATATCAAATAGCGTGAGTTGGGCTGGAGAGATGGCTCAGTGGTCAAGAGTACTTGTTCCTCCAAAGAATCTGAGTTTGGTTCCCAGCACCCATGATTGCCTCAGTGGGCACCTGCACTCACATGTGTGATACAATCCAGGGATCTTGATCGGAAAGGTGTTTGTTAGGGGTGAGAACACACACACACACATGCTGCAAACACACAGAGAAAGGACTCTCTGCAAAGCAGAGGGGACACTCACGGAGCCAAAAAAAAACCCAGCCTCAGTTTCCCTCTGCAATTTAGGGTTGATCGGTCTGAAGAAAGACAGAACAGTCATGTAACAGTCCATCAGTCGAGGGCCTGTTGTCAGAAGACACAAAGCTTTCCAGGCCTTTGTTTTAAGCTGTCAGACTTTTGTATCAGACCAGAAGGGTGAGGAAGAAGCCGCCCTCTTGGAAGCTGGCCCCCTTTGCTACCTAGCCACGACCCCTCCCTCTCCTTTCTGCCTACCGGAGAATCTACTCTCTCGTGTGCACACCCCGTTTCCCCCACATAGAGATGTAATGAAAACAAAAACAAAATACTAAAAATGGTGAGTTGCTATTACTAGGCACAAGGTGGAGTCAACACATTTTACTTGAGAAAGAAATTCAGAGTTGGTGTCTCTGACGCTCACTGTGGCTCCTCTCATGCTGCTGGCGATGAAGGAAGAGCTGGCGGGGTGTGTGTGTGTGTGTGTGTGTGTGTGTGTGTGTGTGTGTGTGTGTGTGTGTGACTCTGAGGCAGAGCCCCGTTACTCTCTGCTCACTGTCGTCTTTCTCAACCTTTCCGAAAGGAAAGAATTTGCTGAAAGCTCTGCCACCGCCTTCCTGGACACGTCTTTCCAAAGCCTCCTTGGCCCGGTCATTGCGCAAGGCATAGACACACATGGATTCAGCAGGGGAGTCACAAAAGTTATTGCCACTGGTACCGACCAGTTAGCATGCACAGAGCCGCTCTGTGATGGCCGCGCATAAAGAAAAATGACACTTCCGTAGAAGAGAGTGACCGCCATCAAGTGGGAGGTGCAGGTGGAGAAGGCCTTGGGGCGGCCTGGAGCAGAGGGGATACGCAGGACAGCCAGGACTCTTCGGCCGGCCCGTAGGATGCAGCAGTAACAGCGAGTGGGGACGCAATGACGAGAAAGGCGAGGACAAAGTCAGCCCTCTTCAGTTTCTTTGGTGTTGGCCCACGCCAGGTGCGGAAGAAATGCTGTACCACAGCACCCTGCTTGCAGAAAGGAAGCAAGGCCTCCGTCACATGAGCGGGGCCGAGGACAGGAAGGAGCCCCCCCCCCCAAACCCAAGGCTACACGAAAGCACACAGCCCCGCTCCTGAGCAACGGGTGGTGCAGAGGACGGCAGATGGCCAGGTCGCGGTCCACAGACGTGACCGCCAACAGGAGGAACTCGGAGGCCCCCAGGAAGAAGTAAAAACAAAACTTGAGCGATGCACGCGGCAAAGGAAATGGTGGGCTGTTTTCGAGAGGGAGTTGCTCAGCATCTTAGGAATGACGACAGAGGTGATCAGAATCTCCAGGACAAGTTACCCAGGAAGAAATGCATGGGCGTCTGCAGGCGATGGTCAGCTCCTACCACCCCCACAATCAACGTGTTGCCTGTTAAGAGTCAGCAGGTGCCGGGCGTTGGTGGCACACGCCTTTAATCCCAGCACTCGGGAGGCAGAGGCAGGTGGATCTCTGTGAGTTCGAGGCCAGCCTGGTCTACATAGCCAGTTCCAGGACAGCCTCCAAAGCCACAGAGAAACCCTGTCTCGAAAAACCCAAAAAAAAAAAAAAAAAAGAAGAGTCAGCAGGTAAATAAGAAATGAAAAACCTCAATACACCCCTCCCCCCTTTTGAGAGTCAGAAGGTCGCTTCAGTGGAAAATTCCCCAAGGTCCCTTCCCCTAGAACAAGGTCGAATTGAAAAGAACATCTGGTCCAGAGTGCTGATGAAGGAAACGGGCAGGCTGTAGATAGAGATAAGTGTAATTCTGACCTTGTGGTTTCTCCAGGAAGGATGAGTTGTGCCCGCGTTCTTACAATACCCCTATTGCTTTGCTTGCCAAAAGTATGTATATAAAAACAACACTGTCCTAAAGCCCAACACATTCAGCTAGCTAAGGCTGCTGAATCGCCCACAGACGCCTGTGTAAACAATAAACCTCTTGCGGTTTGCATCCAACTGTCTGGTTATTGAGCTCGAGACATCACCTGGGTACTCAGCCTGAAGCCTGATAATCTCAGGTCTTTCAGAAAGAACATAGAAAACAGTTCCGCTCCTGTGCTGTTTAAGGTTTGGGAAGCCTGCCAGGATGAACTCTTGTCGTCCAATCACTGTGGTTCCCGCAAGGAGCCATTGTTGTCTGCCCCCCCTGTAAGACGATATGAGTGTTGTCACGATGGAGGGGTGCCCAGTCCTGAAACTCAAGGTCACTATCTGATTGCAGAGCTGGAGAAATTTCCTCTCAGGGGTAGCTCAGTCGTAAGAGAATATCAGGAGCCTGTATCTCCAATATCTCATTCTGAAATCCTGATTGACGGCTCTGGATGAGGAAGACAATCTCTCTGAACAGCTGAACCGGGTGAAAATATGAGCCGCTGACGTCCTGCCCTGGAAGTCCTGCGTCGCTACTCACTGGGCTGAGTGCATGCACTGTGCTCCTTGGCTGCAAATTTTTTGGTAAGGAGCAAGTGAATTAACAGGACAAAGGACTCAGCAGAGTTTCCGACATCACCCTAACAAATGAAGAGGCAGAGGAAATCCTAGGATGAGGATCAAAATCTAGGCCTGGTTCGCCACCTCATTTGGAAGCTGATTCAGGAACGGAACTCTTTTTTTTTTTTTTTTTGGTTTTACGAGACAGGGTTTCTCTGTATTGTTTTGGAGGCTGTCGGTCCAGCCTGGCCTCTGGGATTAAAGGCGTGCGCCACCACCGCCCGGCCAGGAACGGAACTCTTACTTGCATCTCAATTACCCAAATAAACAATCAGCTGGGCCATTTTACATTACACACCATTTCTCCCTTTTTTGTGGACAATTTTCACAATAAACCAAGAATCGAACCAAACTCAGATCACCACAAAATGCTCACATTTCTGAGTTAAGTGGCAAAATGTAAAAAGGAGACTGCAACAGTAAGTCGTATTGACTCATTCAACTAGTCTGCTGTCTTCAGTTAAGTACTCTTGTTAGTTTTAATATGAGTTCATGAAGCCCTTTTCAACTTGTGACACTTTCTGTTCTGAGCCACAGTCCAAAGCCTTTCCAAAAACAGGCTCCATTGCATTGTCAGAAACAGGATTCCACATTCCTGGCTATAATTAATTAAATTGGAAACGGAGTTGATTCAAGTCCTTCCAGTTCCACCAACTAAAAGCATAAACAAAAATAGTCAAATTGGTGATATTCTGAAGTGCTGTCTTTGAAAACCTCCATTAAAAGATAAAGAAAACACAAAAGAAAAAAAAACCAATGAGAAACTCACGGTAGGAAAACATCAGGAATGATCTTAAAAGCATCGACTCTTCTTCTCTAGCTGTTCCGTTCTGAACACACACCAGCCGTCCAGGTCCCGGCAAACGCTGGACTCCTTACTCTCGCCTCTATTTCCCCTTCCCACCTCTGGGTCTTAGATGCCTGAGAGGGAAGCATTTGTGCTAGGATGCGGGAGAGGGAAGCATTTGTGCTTGGATGCGCGAGAGCGAAGCATTTGCGCCTTCTGTCCGGGGCACGGCAGTTTTGTGATCTTTTGCCTTAGGAGCTCACCGGGCGTCGCTCCTCCCTCCAGCTTCTGCAGAAATCACGATGCGTAGGTTAGGACTGCTGCATTAACTCTGCTTTCCTCACGTGTCACAATCTGTATTAGGTGACCGATTCAGAGACAGGCCGCGTTGCTGGATCACTGCCTAACGACGAAACGGGAAGTTAGGATCTGGGGCAGGAGGAAATGCTGCTGCTATGTATAGAATGTTAAGAAGGATGTTAACAAGCCTTAGAGGGGTAAGTAGTATCCTCAAGAAAGAGAAACAGAGGGTCTCAAATGAGCGCTCCAGGGGAGAGGGACATTTCCACAGAAGCCATGCATTTGACCTAAGAACAGAAAGTAGGGATACAGTGTCGTGAGGCCACACTGGGTATCTAAAAGCAGAACTATTTTCTGACCGTCTGCCAGAAGAAGTAGTCAGGCCAGATACCTTCCTAAGTGTAGGACCCTGAAATATTTACCTTTCCCAGTTTATGAGCCAACGTCCCCTCCATCCTGTGGTCCTTCCATCACCTTGTACCATGAAGCTGACAGTAACCTAGTATCCTTGGGGTTCCCAGGGATGGATACTACGCTTGGGAAAAAAAGGGGGTTGGGTAACGCCTCTCTTCCCTTGGGCTCTCTGCCCTGGCATACCCTCTGTGCTGATCTACCTAGCGAGCACAGGGGCTTTCTGACCCGGAGGAGGGTGTTACACACTCTTCCTTCACAGGCTTGCTTTGTTTCTTTGTTTGCTTGTTTTGAGACAGAGTCTCGATTAAGTAGCCCTAGAACTTGCTATGTAGACCTGGCTGGCCTTGAAGTCACAGAGAAGGGTTGGTCTCTGTCTCCTGAGAGCTGGGATTAAAGGCATAAGCCACCCTGTTCCTGCAAGGCAAGCACCAGGACCCAGTCCTCTCTCTGTAGAAAGAGCGGCTCGCACAACACATGAGTGCTCTAGGCTGTGCTGGGCAGAATGCATGTGAAAAACAGATGTCTCTGCCCTCTGAAATGCCACCGCCGGGACAGTAGCTGGAAGGCAAGGGGTGAACGCAGAGGGTTACTTCTACCTTGAGAATACAACACACTTACCAATAGCTGTTGTCAACTCTAGTGGCTGAAAAACACTATTTTTTTTTCCTCATCTTGCTGATGGATTTCAGGTAGAGTGTCTGTTTTCTGCTTTTAGACCCTGTTTTCTGCTATTAGACCCCTGTTCTCCCCGGAGTGCGGGGGCGGGGGGGTGGGGTGGGTGGGGTTAGAGCACTTGAACTCTGACAGATCTCTGCACTTCAGTTGCTGGTGGGGAAGCTAGACTTGATCCACACACGAGGAGCTTACCAAGGGGTGGTGCCTTGTGGAGAGAAAGGGGAGGGGGGGGGGCAAACACAGCCGAAGGGGCCCAGGAGAAAGTTGTGATTCTAAGGGAACCTTCTAGACGCAGTATCTGGCACATCTGAAAAGGAGACAAGGACTGCTCTCTTCACTGGCTGTCAACCATCCTGCCAGGCGGCTGGGAAAGGCGTGGTAGCTATGGAAATGAGGGCGAGCACAGCATCTGACCAGCGTCAACTGCCTGTCCCCTCCTGATACAGGGGGAGGGGGGGGATATCTGCAACCCCAGTGACATTGCCTCTTCACCCTGAGGACTTAAATCGGTAGTGTGAATCCTTCCCTTGGGTTCTACAGAAGAAAATAACGGGAGGCCCAAGGGTGTGATGAGACAGTGAAAGGCCTCACTGTCTCCCTTCTGCTGCTTCTCCCTGCCATGCACTCTATACCCTGTCAACCACATGTAATCCCACATACCCAAGGCACCGTCAAGAATTCTGGACAGCTGCTCACACGTTTCCATCGCTGTGCACCATGTGCTCGTTACTAAAGACTTGGTCGCTTCCTGTTCAGGTGCAGGCCTCAGCTCGCGGGGTTCTACCTACTCTCTCCATCCCGTCTCTCTGACACATTCCAACCAGCACTATGAGCCGTTCGGCTGACTTTCCTCCAGTCTGATATTTAACCTGCTGCGCTACGATTTTTCTTCCTTGGCTCATCTTCTGCTCTCTGAATCACGAGTGTGCCAAGTGTTTGCCTTTGCATTTCCGGCACGAGTCTCAATGCTTGGGACACGCTACATGCTTCAAAACGGCACGTGTGCTGAGCGGCTCGGAACCCCAGGCTGGAAGGGCAGCTGCTTTTCTGAAATAGATGTGAATTGGGTTTTGAGCCAATTAGAAAGCACCAGAGGCTTTCTAGGCTCAGTTTGACTGGATTCCATCCTTGCTGGACCTAATACTTCTGAGAGCATAAAAGATAGCCGTAAACAAGCCGGGGCAAAGTGAGACAGTCTTCACTAGACTAAAGAAAGGAGCGCCGGTGCCGGGCGTTGGTGGCGCATGCCTTTAATCCCAGCACTTGGGAGGCAGACGCAGGCGGATCTCTGTGAGTTCGAGACCAGGCAAGAGCTAGTTCCAGAACAGCCTCCACAGCCACAGAGAAATCCTGTCTCGAAAAACCAAAAACAAACAAACAAAAAAAAAGCAAAAAAAAAAAAAAAAAAAAGGAGCAAGGGGACCCGGGGATTGGCAGAACTGTCATACCAAATCAGACTAAGCTAGAGCCCTCACTTGCTAAGCTAAGGGAAGGATGTATCTAAAGAGAGGATGTGAGCTGTCTAGAGAACTCTATACAGAATTTTAAACCTTAACTGAAGCGGGACCCAGTGGTTCATGCCTGTAATCCCAGCACTTGGGAGGACAGCCATGAATCTGAGGCCGGCTCGGGATATATAATAAGATCCTGCCTGTCTCAAAATAAAACTTCTTGATAGAACTATAAATACTTAAAGCTATCGAAAAAGAAAAAGGAATGAGGTGAGAAAATGCTTTTTAAATTAAGGTAGTTTGCCAAAATTTAAAATTTTGGCTAGCATACTGAGAAATTAGTTTCCTTGAGACAGTTTCATAACACACATTATTTACTTATTTTCATTTGCCTTCCCACCTGTCCCCCTGTCCCTGCTCAGTGTCTTGTCAATGAATCACTTCCACCTTCCGATTTCATGACACACAGATCCTATTACCTCTCTTGTTTCCCCCCCCCTCTCATAGTCACTTCCTACTTCCATAGCCTACATATACACATACCCAAACACATACGTGTACAATGTGTGTGTAAACTTAAATCTAGACTCTACATACGAGAGAAAACGTGATATTTGTCTTCTGAGTTTGCCTTCTTTCCGTCCGTTTTCCTGTGAGTGTCATGATTTAATTCTATTTTATATTTGAAGACAATTCCATTGTGTGGATTCACCCGTGTTTTCCTTTTCTGTTTGTTGGTTGTTGTTTGACCCCATTTCTTACCTATTGTGAATAAGTGTCAGTGGACACAGATGTGTGAGGACCTCTGTGGCATACTGACTTGGACTCCTTGAGGTACGGCAGGGTTGTATGGGGAGTGTTCAGTATTGTGAAGAGTGTCCATGTTGATTTCCATATTGGCTGTACCAGCTTATATTCCTAAGAGTAAACAAAGATTCCTCTTTTCCCTCCATCCTGGCCAGCATTCATTATCATTGGTTTGCTTAGTGATCAAACTGGGGTAACACGGTAATTTTAGTTTGTTTCCTGATGGTTAAGCATATTAAACACATCCTAAAATCTTTATTGGCCATTTGCATTTAATTTTCTTGGAAAGCACCTGGGCGTTGGTGGCGCACGCCTTTAATCCCAGCACTCGGGAGGCAGAGGCAGGCGGATCTCTGTGAGTTAGAGACCAGCCTGGACTACCAATCGAGTTCCAGAACAGCCTCCAAAGCCACAGAGAAACCCTGTCTCGAAAAACCAAAAAAAAAAAAATTTCTTGGAGAGCTATCTATTCAATTCATTAGCTCATGTATTAGTTATATGATATTTGGTATTTAACTTTTGGGTTCTCTATAGTTTTCAAACATTGATCTCCCTCCTACCAGACGTAGCAAAGATTTTTTTCCCAGTTCAGCAGGCTGGGTTCTCACTCCAGTGGCTGCTTCCTTTGTGGCACAGAAGCCATTTAATCTTACACAATCTTGTTTGTCAACTCTTAAGTCTATTTCCTGTACAATTAGACTCTTTTCCGGGAAATTCTTCCCTATTCTTGAGGCATTTTCCTTGTTTCCCCTAGCAGTCTCAGAGTTTCAGGTCTGACCTTAAGGTATTTGGTCCATTTTGAATGAGTTTTCCCTCAGGGCAAGAAGTGTGAAGTTTCATTCTTCAACATGCAGAGATGCAGTTTTTCCAGAACTATTTGTAGACGATACTCTTTATGCCGGAACATGTTTATGATGCCTTTGTTAAAGATTAAGTGTTAACATTACAGGGCTTCCTTGTATGAAAATGACCTGGGCATGCAGCTAATAATACAGTCAAACCTAGCTGTTATAAGATAGTAGAGATATTAGAAAATTCTTGTTTATTTTTGCAACTCTATATGCTTATGATGTTTCAGATTTTACCTATAAGGTATACACACATGGTTCAACTGTAAAGCTATAACAATATACAGGATAACAGCGCTAGGTATAGCTCAACGGGAGTGTACTAACTGCATGAACAAACCCACTTTATCTCAGCAACACAAGGAGAATCTAATTTCTAGCCCCTCCTTTGTCCATACCCACTCATTCCCCGTCATCTAATTCACCATTTTCATTATTTTTGTGTTTTCTTCCCAAGTTTTTTTGTTATATGACAACAGAAGGCAAAAATGTTCCTATGTTTACTCATGGTTTTCAGAGTCTGTGCTGTTTCTGTAAGATTTACAGATATCCTGTAAATTTTCCCTTCTCTATACACCGACAACAGGTGAAATATGTTTTAACTCAGATTATTAATGTGAAAAATCTATTCGTTACTTTATGCCTTTCTGAAACAAAATATCTAGCCAAAGCAACTGAAGGAAGAAACGGATTGTTTTGGCTCGCAATTTGAGGGTAAGGTTATCGTGATTAGAAAAGCATGATACGTGGCCAGAGCATGAATCGGTTGGTCATATTACATTTGCAAAGAAACCCTGTAAGAAACAGGGCTCAGCTCTGTTTCTACTTTCCCTGGACAAGGTCTCACTGTGTAACCTTGGCTGGCCTGGAACTCACTATGCTGCTGACCAGGCTGGTCTCAAACTCACAGATGTCCCCCTGCCTCTGCTTACCAAGTGCTGGGATTAAAGGTGCACACTACCAAACTTGGTGCCTTTTTCTCCCCAGTTCAGGACCCCAGACCAAAGAATGATGCCACCCACATTTAGAATGGGTCTATCCACATCAAGTAACTCAACCTAGAAACTTCTTTGCAAATACATCCAGAGATCTGTTTCCATGATGACTCTAAGTCCCACCAAGTTGACAGTCAAGGTTAGCCCTTACGACAAATCTGTTGTATTAAATGAGCTGCAACCTTGTTGAATTAAACTTGTGTTCTGATCATTGCTTATTGGGTCTTTTACCTTCAGTTTTCCTCATTAGCAACAACGACTGCTATAAACTATATAAACAACTAACCATATAAAAGTTAGTTATAACAAAACTCATATATCTGGAATTCTCTTCAAATAAAGTGGGGATTGTAAACAAAACTAGCTTTGCCATGAATTAGTAATTTGTGGAACTATGTGTTGGCAACGCTGTGACTTATTATACCGGGCTAGTTACCTTTAGTACGCCTAGAAATTTTCATAGTGAAAGGCCTCAGAAATGTGAGGTAGTGGAGTGAGGGAGGCAAAATGCTTGTTGTGCCAGCATGAGGGCCGGAGTTCAGATCCCCTACACCTGCATGAAAGCTGAGTGGGGTGGCATGTGCCCAGGAACGGAAGGAAAAGACAGGAGAAATCCTGGAGGTTGCCAGCAAGCTAGACTTACTGGACTAGTGGGCTCCAGATTCAGTGAGAAACCTTGCCTCATAAAGTAGGTAGAGGAAGAAACCCAGCTCTCAGCTCTGGCTGCCACAAACATTTGTGAGCTGCATCTCCATCCTGACATCATGCCTTCCCCACCATCAAGGACTGCAGCTCCAAACAGTGAGCCAAAATGAATCCTTCATTCCTTAAGCCACTTGGTCAGGGATTTTGTTCCAGAGATGCAGGAACTAACTAATGTCTGTTCCATGCTGCTGATAGTTTTAGTTTAAACCTTTCCCATCTGCTCTGTTTTAGTTACTCCTCTGTGGCTGTGATAAAACACCAGGACCAAAGCAACTTCGGGAGGAGTTTATTTGGAATTACAGTTGGGGGTGGGTAGGAGTCTGTTGTGGAGGGAAGGCCAGCATAGCTTCAGGAGCAGGAAGCTGAGGAGGAAGCAGAGAGGGAGCTGGAAGTGGCATGAGGCTTTTAATCTCAAAGCCTGCCCCCTAGTGACATACTTCCTCCAGCACACCACCTAACACACACACACACACACACACACACACACACACACACACACACACACACACGCAAACAGAGCCACCAACTGGGAATCCAGTGTTCAAATACCCGAGTCTCACCGAGACCATTTCATGCTCTAAATGCAGAGACGGGGCCGAGTAAATATATAGTAGTGGCAATCTGAGAGGTGACTGAGATTTTAGAAATAAAGCATTTCCTTGGTTAAAAATTAATGTCAGAAATACCTCCCTAAAGATAGAAACTAATCCTGCAGAATTAACCAACCGAGCTCTGGGGAATGTCAAATGCCATGTGGGTTACACAGATCCCAAGAAATGAAAACTGATAATTGAAAGACCCCGAATTTATAGAAATAAAATATAAGCTTAAACAGGGAGGGCACCCCACTAGAGAACTTGGGAAGTGAACAAAGGACCCCATCCCAGGAACTGGCCAAACCACAGAATGGAATGTATGGTTTAGAGACCTTAATTGCAGAAGGGCTGTAAATCGCCACAGAATGGAATGTATGGTTTAGCAACCTTAATTGCAGAAGGACTGTAAATCCACAAAAAGCCAATTATGGGCTGCCATCTGTGAAGAACTGACCAGGGCAAACAAGACTAGTGGGAAACAAGGAGATAACACTATTTATTTAGGGAGAGATAATTAACTCATGCCAAGGTTTGATGTGAAGGACATCTACTTCCCCCGGGACAGGAGTCACGTACCCCCTTCCCCCGTCACGAGATAAGGACTCCTCCCAAAAGCTTGTGGTTTTTGTCTTTAAAAGCTGATTGTAACTAAACCTCAGGGCCAATCGGTCTAAAAGCTGAGCGAGAGGCCCATCTGCAGATGCCTAATTAAAGCCTCTGCGTGTTGCATCAATTGGCGCGTGGACTCTTGATTCTTGGGGTGACAAATCCAGCCTGGGTACCCTCCTCAATTTCTGGTACCCCAACAATAATGAACTCCTAAAGGAATTCAGTTTCATCAGAAGCAACCTGCTTCTGGATCCAGACACTGTGGAGGCAAGGTAGAAATTCAAGAAGACAGAATCACAGTCTAGAATGTGGAGACTACGTCAGAATAATGATTGGAATGCAGAAGTCTCTTTTTCATTATGACAGATTCCTTAAAATTAATTTTTTCTTTTATCCCATTAACATTTTAACAACATAGGAAAGCAAGAAAAAAATGTTGTCACAAAAATGTTACAACAAAGTCGGGCATTGGTGGCACACGCCTTTAATCCCAGCACTGGGGAGGCAGAGGCAGGTAGATCTCCTCCTTGAGTTTGAAGCCAGCCTGGTCTACAGAGCGAGTTCCAGGACAGCCTCCAAAACAATACAGAGAAACCCTGTCTCGAAAAAAACAAAACAAAACAAAAAACAACAAAAAAAGTTACGACAGAAGTTCAGTTCGGTGCAGGCTGCTGTAACAAGTTACCATGATCTCAGCCTCTCCTCCATGCAGAGGTCCAGAGAGAGAGAGACAGAGACAGAGACAGAGACAGAGACAGAGAGACAGACAGAGAGACAGAGAGAGAGACATAGAGACAGAGAGAGAGAGAGCAAAAGAAAGCAATGATCAGAGCACCCACCCAACAGACCAGATATCAGCATTCCACCCAACAGAGATAAGACTGAATATCAGCACTCCAATCACCTGACTCATCCCAACCCCAGATGCCTTAGACACCACCAGAACCCAGAAATCCTCCTACAGTAGGCACTGAGAAATCCAATATAACAGAGGCACAAGACTTTTGAATAACAATTATGAATATGTTCGAGGACCTTAAAGAGAATATGAATAAATCCATTAATCAAGTCTGAGAACACAAACAGTGGAACAAAAATAATGAACACAGTTCAAGACGTGAAAATAGAAATAGACTCACTAAAGAAAACCCAAACTGAGATAAAACTGGAAATAAAAAATTTAAGAAGTCAAACAAAAACCTCAGCATTGAGGGATGGAATAATCATAGATGTTGATGACTGTTAGGGCCCATAAAGAGGGGTCCATTTCATCTTGCCTCAAGATCAGAGAGTTCAAAACTACCCTTACACCTATAAGTCTATAGCTTGGCTGCTACAGGATGTTTCAGCCTTGGTAGCGGATGTCTTTATCTAAATAGCAACAGACTTGGGATCAGGTATGTTTACTCTTGACCCTGAAGATCAGATGACAGGTATGGCTACCAAATACCTGGAGGATTAAAGGAAGTAAGTCTGTTTGCTTCTTTTACATGATAATAGAAACCTTTTGCCATTTCCCCACTTTTGGCTGGGTACTTAAGAATGTTGAAGAATAAACTAAGGGTGTTCAGTATGGACTGGATTTTGCCCTCCTGACATCATCCTATGTCTCCATCTTTTCTCTTAATGTCTTTAGCTAACCTTTCTCAATCCACGCTCCCCCTCTCAAGGGCAGGCCGGCTGACTCTGACAGCAGCCCAGCAAACACAGCTTCCGACAGATGACAAGGTAGAAGAAATGGACAACTTGGTCAAAGAAAGTGTTAAATCTAAAAAAATTCAGGCACAAAGCATCCAGGAAACCTGGGACACTATGAAAAGACAAAAATTAATGAATAATAGGAATAGAGGAAGGAGACAGAGGAAGAGGAGGAGGAGGAGGAGGAGAAGAAGAAGAAGAAGAAGAAGAAGAAGAAGAAGAAGAAGAAGAAGAAGAAGAAGAAGAAGAAGAAGAAGAAGAGACACAGGTTAAAGGCACAGAAAATAGTTTCAACAACATAGAAGGAAATTTCTCTGACCTAAAGGAGGTGCCTATCAAGGTACAAGACGCATACAGAACACCAAGTCGACAGGACCAGAAAGAAATTCTTCATGACACCATGACCAAAAGACTAAACATACAGAACAAAGAAAGAGAATTAAAGGCTGCGAAGGAAAAGCACCAAGCAGCATACAAAGGCAGATCTGTTAGAATAGCGCCCAGATTCACAATGGAGACTCTAGAAAGTCAGCAAGGCCTGAACAATGGTTCTACAAACTCTAAGGGGCCACAGATGCCAGTCCAGCCTACGACACCCAGCAAACTACCAATCACAATAGACAGGGGGGAGGGGTTCCATGATAAAACCAAAACTAAGCAGCATCTGTCTACCAATCCAGTTCTTTTTTTTTTTTTTTTTGGTTTTTCGAGACAGGGTTTCTCTGTGGCTTTGGAGGCTGTCCTAGAACTAACTCTTGTAGACCAGGCTGGCCTCGAACTCACAGAGATCCGCCTGCCTCTGCCTCCCGAGTGCTGGGATTAAAGGCGTGCGCCACCAACGCCCGGCCCAATCCAGTTCTACAGAAGGCACCGGAAGGGAAACCAATCTGAAGAGGGTAACAACACAAAAAGAGGAGTAAATAATCCCAGGCCAGAAAATGAAGCCGGGCACATCATAGAAACAAAACAGCAGGAACCAATAAACACTGCTCATTTATAATACAAAAAGACTCAGAGTAAAGGATTAGATTAGAAAAGAGGTTCCACCTTTCTGCTGCATCCAAGAAACACACCGTAGCAGCAAGAATAGACATGACCTGAGGGGAAAAAGATGGGAGAAGCAAGCGGACCAGAGAAGTAACCCAGGGTAGCCCTTTCAGTAGCTGACAAAATAGACTTCAAGAAATATGAAGAGATAGGGAAGGGCATCATACTCATGGAAGGAAAAATCCACCAAGAGGCTATCCCAATTCTAAACAGTATGCACTAAACACTGGGCACCCGAGTTCATAAAAGAAACACCACTACAGCCATGGTAATAGGGGAATTCCCCCACTCTCCCTAATAGACAGGTCATCCAGACAAAAGCTAAACAGATAAATGCCGGAGCTAAATCACGTTACAAATCAAATAAAGTTAGAACACATCTACAGAACATTTCGCCCAAATGCAAAAGAGCATTCCTTCTCAGCAGCTCATGAACTTTCTCCAAAACTGACCACATTCTTGGACACAAAGCGAGTCTCAACACACACAAGAAGGCTGAAATAACACCCAGCATCCTACCTGCTCACCATGGATTAAAGCTGGGTATCAACAATAACAAGAATCTTATAAATTGGGGGAAACTGAACAGTTCGCTACCAAATGGAAACTGGGTCAAGTCAGAAATTAAAGAAGGAAATTTTAAAACTTTTTAGGATCTAGTGAAAAGGAAATCACAGCACCCCCAAACCTGTGGGACACAATGAAGGTGCATCTAAGAGGTGAGTTCAGAGCACAAAGTGCCCACATAAAAACACTGGGGAGATCGCATATTAACAACACGCCTTACCAGCACACCTGAAAGATCTAGAAGAAAAATGACACTCCAAAGAGTTGATGGCAAAAATAATCAAACTCAGGAATGAAATCAATAAAATAGAAACAAAACAAACCAGAATACAAAAAAATAAAAAAAAAGAGTTGAATAAAATGAAGAGTTGGCTCTCTGAGAAAAAGCCTAAGATTGACAAATGCCTAGGTAAATTAACTAAAAGAGAGAGAAGATTCAAATTAGTAAGATTAGAAATGGAAAGAGGGCATCACAACAGACACTGAGGAACCCAGAGAATCATGAGGGCAGGCTTTAAAACTGTTACCCCATCAGATTGGAAAACCTAAAAGAAATGGATACATGTCTTGATACACACAAACTACCAGAATTAAATCAAGACCAGATGAGTAACTTAAACAGACCCAAAACCTCTAGTGAAACAGAAGCAGTATTTAAAAGTTTCCCAACTAAAAAAAAAAAAAAAAAAAAGCTCAGGGTCAGAAGGATAAAACACAGAACACTACCAGACCTTCAAGGAAGAATTAATGCCAACACTCCTCAAGTTATTCTGCAAAATAGAAACAGAAGAAGTATTACCTAATTCCTTTAATGAGGCCACAATTATCCTGAACCACGCAAAGACCCAACAGAGAAAGAAAATGACAGGCCAGTTGTCCAGAGTGTTTGCAGGAGGACGAGAGCAGTGTCAGGATCAGTAGGGGAGTGGCCTCTGAGAAGATGGAGAGGCTAGCTGACAGGAATGCCCAAGGTTGACCCTAGACACTGATGTCCAAATGGGACTGACCACAGAAAGGACTGTAAAGGAACCTCTTCCGCAGGAGCTCAGCTCTCTGATGCTTGTGGAAAGAGAGGCATCCTTTGAAGTGCACTTCTAATTTATCTTAATAATAAAAACCTGGAGTCAGATATTGTGGTAAGTACTGAAAGATCAGAGAAGTAAAGGAGTCAGCCACTAGAGAGACTTCTTACTTCTACAGGATCCCCAGACAGAGAAGGGTTGAGCTCCTATCCATCCGCGTCTAACCTCCCCCCTCTCCCCCGCCCAGCCTTATATTCCTCTCTCCACCCAGCAGCATCGCTTTCTGACTCCACCTCCCTAGTGCTGGTAATAAAGGCGTGGGACTTGGGATCAAAGGCACGAGATCCCAAGTGCTGAGACTAAAGGTGTGTGCCACCACTGCCTGGCCTCTACGGGTAACTAGTGCCTAGCCCCACCCCCTGATCTTCAGGCAAGCTTTATTCATCAGAGCAGGGACAAAGCATCACCACCGCCATTTCCTTTGCGGGCGGGATACCTTATGAGCTGCCATTTCTCAGGCAGCTCCTCGCAGTGTTGAACTACGTCTTCCACATCAAGCCAAGAATCCCACTGCCGAAGGAGGCCAACGGATTCCCCCTGCCTCAGTAGGATCCTGATATTCTGTAGCCTTCAAAAGGTTCTGGTCTCCTGAACCATTAATCCCAGCACTGGGGACACAGAGCCAGGTGGATCTCTGTGCGTGTGAGCCTGCCTGCTCTGTCCAGTGACTTCTGGATCTACATAGAAATATCCCATCTCAAAACCAAAAAAGGGCTCCAGCCAGAGTGACATCGTCTACAGAGGTCAGCAAGGAAACTTGTAACACGAATTAATAAAAGACCCAGAGACAGACATTGCCCATTGCCGTTCAAACTTCAAGTTGAATATCAGAAAAGCAAAGCAGCTGGCCGCTAGCTTCTTACTCTACCTCAGGTTGAATGGGCTGGTCCTGTCTCCACCAGCTCTCACCAAGCCTCAGACTGTAACCTTTCCTCAGCGTGACTGGAAAATAAATGCCTCTCTGAGACCTTGTTTCTGTTTTATATACTTCCCTAATGTTGGGATTAAAGGTGTGAGCTATAATTCTCTTTTAGACTGATTCACCTTGTGTAGATCTGGGTGGTCTTGGACTCACAGAGATCCATCTACCTTTTAATCCTGAGTCCTAGAATTAAAGGCGTGTGCCACCATCTCCTAGCTTCTGGCTGCTGGAACTGAAGCTTCTGGCTTCTATGGCTTATGGTTGACTTTGCTTTATGAACCCTCAGGTAAGCTTTAATAAATCACAAACAATATATCACTACAAAAGTGGCTGAACACACCCCAAATAGGATACAGAGAGAGCAAGCTGGAAGCAAGGTTAGACTGAACACTCAAAGCCTGCTGGTAACGACACACTTCCTCAAGCGAGGCTGTGCCCCCTCTCCACACAGGGTCACCAGCTGGTAATCAAACCACCACAGCCTGCACCCAGCACATGGCAGTCAGTCTGAGTCCTTACTCTAAGTCTGAGACCAGCCTGAGCTACTCAGTGATGACCACGCCAGGTCTGGCTCTAGAACCATATCCTAAAATTCATAAGCCAGCAACAAATAAAACGATAAAGGCCAAAACTATTCTTCGAAGTCCCATTTGACCATATCTGGGGACAGTTTTGTCACATTTGATTAGTTAGGGAGGCCACCATGAGAGAATGTCTCTTTAAAGGACCTCAAATTCCAGCAAAGGTACAGGCAAGGGGCTCAGGGGTTCAAACGTCACGCTCAGTTACATATCAAGTTCCAGAACAGGCTACACGAGACTCTGTCTGAGAACAAAACAAAGCTTCCAAACAGCATTGCCCCTGACTTCATACTCATCCTAGGACTCTTTGGTTCTGATCTTGTTTGGCTCAAGTCCTTCACAGGTCTTCCTAGTGGTTTGTGTAGGAAAGGCAGGACAGATGGGGGAGACAGCTGGGAGGTGCCGAGGAGAAAAACAACACCGTTATTTCATCCAGAGGCCGACATGAGCCCTCAGGCTTTCAACCCTGCTGCAATGCCTGACGCCTTGGTGCGGTCTGGCCCTGAGAGATCTCGAGAGCTTGCCAGTGCCTCCTGGCGGGAGTTTAGAAAACAATCGCATTTTCAGAGAGTGCAGGGATTGAAAGACACATGAGATCAAGAAAACATTGGCAGCGGTGGGATTCGAACCCACGCCTCCGAAGAGACTGGAGCCTAAATCCAGCGCCTTAGACCGCTCGGCCACACTACCAATCTGCCTGCCTCCGTTTTGTGTATCCTAGCTATTTACATCATTGCATTCTCTTTAAACCGTGCACCGAAAGCCAAAACCGTGCGCCGAAAGCCAGAGTTGGAGGATTTTCCCCATCGCGCTGCCCTCCTCGCACACTGACGGCTCGGCTCTGGAGGGAGCGGGTTAAACAAACTGTCCTCCGGACTGGAGTCCGCAACCCAGCCGGCCACACCTGGAGGGGCGACCGCGGCAGCTTCCCGTCTCCAAGTGTTTTTCTGATCGTGGAGTTTGAATTTCTCCGTTCGGAAGGCCCGAGACGCATTCACTGAAAGGCCGAGGCCAAGGCCAGTTCCCGGGTGCTCAGGAAAACCCGCGCGCAGAAGCAGCCAGAATCCCTGGCTGCAGCCTGTGTCCCCAGCCTGTGCGTCCCTGGGAGCGGGCTGTCTGCAGCCAGAGAGCCCTGTTCTCTTCCTAGAGAACCTGTGTCTTGTGATCACAGAACAACGCTTTGTTGACCCCTTTGTTTTGAGTGTGGCAGTGGCTGAGAAATGGTCCCATTGCTATTAACTGGAAAACCAGGTGGCTATCCCAGCAAAAGGCTGGGTTTGGGGCTGGGTAATGTTTGAACGTCTTTCGTATCTTTAAAAGGAAATTGTGGTTCCCTGGTGATATTCAAATTACATCTTCCGTCTGACTAAATTCAGTATACTTGGAGAGAGATTTCCACAAAGAGGCAGTAAGCCTGGAGACTGTATACGTCCCTGATCCTTGCTTACCTCTGTTGCGAGCAGGGCAATCACAGTTGCAGAAAAGGCACTCAGACCTAGCATAGCTGTTATTTTCTGGGGTCATGATCCAGTTCTTTTTCTCCACCTATTAAGAATTAAAAGGAAGGAAAAATCTCAGACGCAGCAGACAGCAACAGGTAACAAACTTTATTAGAGGCGAAGACTCGAAGAAGTGAGCGAGCACATGTATACACACACACACACACACACACACGTATGCACGCGCGTGCGCGCGCGCGCGCGCACACACACACACACACACACACGGAATGGGCAGCGGGACACATACAGGAGACAGACTCTCCAAAAATGGGGAAGGGGATCCAGAAACTGAAACTTGTTTTTCCCTGGAGGGCTAGGGATTTTAAGTTGTTTTGGTAGCATAGGATGAGACCCTTCTTCCAGGTTATTTTGGATTGATGGGGGTGGGATGGGGATTTCTGCTGATAGACCCAGAACTTCAGGTCATCAAGACTGGCCTTGAGCGTATCTGACCAGCCGGGATCAGTCAAACGGAAGAGGAGTCCCACTGATGGCTCTTGTCTCTGGTCAGGAAAATTTGCCATCTTTACCATCTGTCTGTGCCCCTTTCCCTAGCTGTCTGGCCATCAGAGATCTGTGTAGCTCCCAGTCCCTCACTTATTTAAGACTAGAATATTGTTATTGTTTCTGAATCACTTGTTCTCCTCAAGTGAAGAATTTACTGTCGCTGTGTGCACAAGGGGGCGTCTCGTTCTTGTTCAAGAACCTGGAAATACCCAGTCTAGAGATTTTCTTGGTGATATTTTTACTATCTTCCTTCAAGAGTGCATAGCTTAAAAATATTTATCTTTTATTTATGGATACATGTGTGAGCTTGCAAGAACACGTGTATTAAGTGTGTGTGGGAGGGAGCCCTCAGAGGCCGACAGAGGTCCCTGGGTTCCCTGAAGCTGGAGTTAGGAGCAGTTGCGATCCACCATGTGAGCGCTGGGAACTGGACCTAGATCCTCTACTGGAGCAGCCAGTACTCTTAACTGCTGAGCCGGCTCTCCAGTCCCACAGTATAGACCCACTAAGTGCTAACTTAGTGGATGACTTGCGGAATTTAAACGTTTTATTTTAAATTTCGGACAACTTTCTTAAGCAATCGTTTTCATTGTTGAGCTTTTGTTTGGCTTGCTTACCCAGCAATCTGAGTTTTGGTACTCCCCCCCCCTCAGAAGTCATGCAAATAAGCGTGGAAGGAAAACCGATTCCACAAACACAACAACAACAAATAAAAATCCGAGTGGAGGTGGCAAGATGGTTTGGTGGACTAAGGTTTTCATCCCTGGAACTCAGCTGGTGAGGGGTTGGTTTCCGACTGCACACTCCAGCTGTGACATCCGATGGCCCCCAGACACAAAAGCAAATACATGTTCTTAAAAGCAAAATAAAAATAAAAAATAAAAAACATTGTTGAACCAGGTGTATTGGAGGCAGAGGCAGAGGCAGGCTGATTTCTGTGAGTTCCAGGCCAGCCAGGAACATAAAGACCCCACCTACAAAAACGAATCGCCTGCTAGAGAGACGGCTCCTTGTCAGCAGCCCACGTGGATCACAGCTGTCTGTACCTTCTGTCCCTGGGGACCCGGGTCCCCCTTCTGGCCACCAAGCAAGCAGCTGGTGCTCAATCATGCATGGAGGCAAAACGCACATACATACATACAAGAAAAAAAGTTAAGGCAAAAAGCAACCTTTTGAAAAGCTAACTTTTACTTACTGATTGATAGCGACAGTGTCTTGCCCTGGGTGTGTCCCTGGCTGGCCTTGATCTCAAGATGCTCAGGTCACAGTGCCTACAGTGAGGTTTGCTGGTGGAAGCTAGTACTCCCAGTACTCCCAGTTTAACTTTTTATTTTATTTTGTGGTTCTGGAAACCGAACCCAAGACGTTGCAGTTTACCGTTCGGCTCTACTCCCAGGCTTGCTTAGTTTATTCTCAGCATGACCTTAGCTCACGGACTCTAAACACAAGCGTGTTCCGTGAAGAGCTCCCTGCACCTCCTATGTACGCCACCCAGACGCTGACATTTCTGCACCTCTGTCCTTTTTACAGGTATGGAGGTAAGACGGAGAGTCCCCTCTCCTTTCTGTCCGCCGCATTAAAGGCAGCAGACCAACGTTTCTCTGTGTCTTTTAGTCTTTCCTCTGTAGCCCCCGGCTCTTCCAACTTTGTGCTCGCCCGGCTCTGGGGTCTCGACTCTCTAGTTTCCTCTCCATTCAGTTTCCTCTACACTCCACGCTTGGTGACTTCCCGTCATTCCTGTCTCTTAGCCATCTCAGCTCTTGTCACTTCGATGAGGGTGGACCGACCATGTTCTCTTAACCTCTGACCCATCTCTCCAGCCCTGGACCAACCATGTTCTAACAGTGTACCTACCCTTAAGCATTTGGGTCTTCCTTGGACTTTACTCCTAATTTTCTTCTACCAGGAATCGTCTGACCCCACCACCACCACCGTAGTGCAAATCCCAGCCTCCCCGATCTTCAGATTTATCCCACCCCTTTTCAGGGTCCTCCAAAAGCAAGTTACACCTGGTACATCTGCTTTTCATTTTGGTTCCACAAAAACTGAAAGAAAAAAAATCCCACGTGGTGCACAAAAGAAGTATGAGGGAAGAAAATAAAATGATTATCAACGAAGCAAATAATAATAAAATAATAAATCTGAATCCCTATTCGGAGAATTTGGAGCTTCTTGAATGAAGGAATGAGTTAAATGGCCAACTGGGGATTGCTTGTTCTGACGCTGAGGGGAAGATCTTTTAAGAGGCCAGTGGTGGAGGTCTGGAGTCCAGGAGAGAAATCCAGATGTGGGGGCGTCAGGTTCCGCCCAGACTTGTGGTCGGCTTATTTCCTTGCTCTGGATTTCTGTTCCGGATTTCACCGTCTGAAGGAAGCACGAGAGGAGGGTTCTGTTGGTGTTAGGGTGGGGGGAGGATGGGGGGGAGGATGGGGAGCAGCGGAGGAGGGGGTAGGGAGAGGTGGTGAGGTCGGGGTGGACACATTTCTCCAAATTTAGGAGAGTAGTGATCCCCGCCACAATCCGCCGCTAAACCAGTCCCAACAAGCCCAGAGTCTGTAGACTGAATTTCCGTACTGCATACGGGAGTGGATGTATACGCGGGGATCAGACTAGAGTGCAATCCAGGTTTGCCTTCTGTCGTGCAGCCGATCAGCCGGAGAACCAGCAAACCTATCCTTTTCTAATGGAGAGAGACGCAGGACCTCCGTCAGGCCCTATAGCTCAGGGGTTAGAGCACTGGTCTTGTAAACCAGGGGTCGCGAGTTCAAATCTCGCTGGGGCCTGCGCTCAACATCTCTTTTCACGGAGGGAAGAAAGTGCGTTACAGCTGCCCTTCTCGTTTGGTTTTGATTCTCTGCACCCTGGGAAGGTGGGGCCTCCGCCTACACTCGGCTACGCGCGCGCGTGGGGCGCCCGGGGGCGGAGGGAGAGGGAAAGAGGGAGGGCGGATTGGTCCCCCCCGAGGCCGCGCGGGGAGCCCAAGCTGCGTGATCCCGAGACGTCCCCGTCTGGCCCCTGAAACGAAGGGCCGCGGTTGGGGTGAGACCTCGCTTATGGCCTCCTTCTAAAGGGACGCTTCCTCTCCAAGGACGGCGGTTTCTGCTTTTACGAGCTTAAGCTGAACTTGGAGACTCTGGCGCTGGGCGACGGCGCTACCACCCACCAAGCCACGCCTCCAGCCCCCGGGTTTCCCGGCTGCGGCGCAGGGTCGCGCCGCAGGGTTGGGCGCGCAGGACCACGCCTCCCCGGTGCGGGGCGCACGGTCCCAGACCTCTGGAGCCCGCGCCGCCGCCTGCGTGCGTGCACCCCGTCGCCCCAGGCGGACCCCCGCAGGGCGCTGGCTGCGTCCGGAAAGCCGGGGTGGAGCAGGACGGCGGATCCGGTCGCCGCACACCGGGGGCCGCTGCGCCCTGCACACTGAACAGCGCTCTCGGCGGACCGTCAGCCGCGCTTCCCTTCGATAGCTCAGCTGGTAGAGCGGAGGACTGTAGAGTGTGCGACAGCCATCCTTAGGTCGCTGGTTCGATTCCGGCTCGAAGGAGTAGCCTATGTTTTGGGATTTCAGAGTAAATAATCTCTAGTCCTATAGGCAACGCTTTCATCCCCGCTCCTGAGAATGGATTCGCTAGGTCTTGCTCAATCACTGACCACGATTTTGCACTTGGGGAAAAAAAAAAAATAAGAACTTTGAGTTTGTTTCCTGGCACTTTCTATTGTTTACTTTTAGTTTCCAACCGAGCCTAGTTTGCTGCCCTACGTCCTAAGTCCAGACTCCAAAGACCACAAGGTCCAGACCCTTGTGCACGCGCTTGTGTGCGCAAGTTTCCCGTGCCCTATTGGCCCGCAGGACTCTGATTTGCACAACACAATCCTTGACCGGTAAAGCGGCGCTTTATTCGTTAAGGTATTCGCGTAGCATTTGACCGTGAGTTGGAGATGAGGTTGGAAGCGTCTGAAGTCCAGATGGGTGGGTGAAGGGAGACTGAAAACGCAATTCCCGTTCCGGAGAGCTGCGAGGGTCTACGGAACCCGGTCCTCCTCCAGCCTAGCGGGCCACCCGTAGCCGCCTCCTGCCCCCAGGCTTCTGTGGCTGCTGGGGTGGATGCATCTGAGCTCCGCCCGGGGCGTGCAGCGCCAACCCGGCTCGCTTCAGGCGCCTGGATTAAATAGGCGCATGACTTGACATCTAAAAAGCGGCCGCCTCGGATCCCGTTTTGGACCTAGAGTTGTCAGGGACGTGGATAGAGAATAAGACGGGATAAGTCTAGAGGTCTTGGGTGGGAATTGACTAAGATGGGGTGCAAATGAAATAATCAGAAAGAAGATTCGCTTGTAAGAAAAAGAAAGGAAGGAAGGAAGGAAGGAAGGAAGGAAGGAAGGAAGGAAGGAAGGAAGGAAGGAAGGAAAAAAAGAAACCACCGGCAACACATCCTGACAGCCAACTGAACGCGGAAATGTTTCGGTTAGACAGATGAACTGTGAAGCAGCAGCGTGGTATCGCGGCTCGTTGGTCTAGGGGTATGATTCTCGCTTTGGGTGCGAGAGGTCCCGGGTTCAAATCCCGGACGAGCCCTTCGGTTTTACAACTTTAGTAATTGGAAACAGTTCCCTTCTCTGCAAACTTTCTCCAGCTGTAACCATCCTGCAGGAGGAGACGGTATCTCAGTACTACGCACAAGGCTGAGTTTGGGGGTCCCTGGTCCTTCCCCCGAGGAACCTCCCGGGGTCCCCTGAGTCACTGAGCGTCTGCGGCTGGTATCCTCCGGGCTCTACAGTTTGGCTCCTGCGTAGAACCCACACTGGTTCTCCGCGGGGACTCCTTTGGCTTCTGCAAGCGGGCCCAGCGGGGAGGGGCATCCTAGGAGACGTGGGGTGCGGCCCCAGCCCCCGAGGCTGGAACGCCCACCCTCCGCGTCCTCTGCACCCGGCCCCAATCTGTCTGCGTGGCCAGGCAACGCCGGCCTCACCCATATCCGCGACGAGATTCCCAAGGAAGCTGCATTTCTGCTTTTCGGCCCCCCACTAGGAAGAAAAGCGCGAGAAACAAAGCCGCCGCCGCCTCCAGTTCCGCGCCAGGTGGGTTTCTACTCCTGCTCCTCCAGTTTGGCCAGGAGCGGGTTCCTCTGTGGGAGCCCTTTCCAACCCAGGGCGGCTGTGCGCGCCCTGGGAGACCGCTTTTCCCGGTCTGATTGCGGAGCTGAGGGGCGGCATGTACCAACTCTTGCCAGGGTCGGCAATACGCTTTCCACAGCTGGGCACAGTGCAGCGTGGATGGCCTTTGTCTAGAACCCAGGTTCGGAGGGGACCACAGAATCTGCGAAGGGAGGAGTTCCAGGAACCCCGCCCGCGTTTGCTCAGATAAGGAAGGTCTGAGGGTTTCTGGGTTGGCCTCAGATTTGTGGAAAAGGCCTGTCGAGGTTGTGCAGGCATGAACTTAGCATCTGAGGGCTGGTGTTTGTCGTTTTCTGTCTCCTGTCTCCCGCCCTTAAGTGCGTTGTGTAACTTTTGGAGACTCAACAGACTCCTCCCTGCCTTTTCTCTGGGCGGTTGGGATTCTCTCGCTCTAAAGTGGCAGAGCAAATCGGAGCCATCTCCTTACACTGGGACATCTCCAGTGGGCCGGGATCCTCCCTCTGTGACGACAGTAATCTTTACAAGTTAGTTCATACATGCAGTCGCTAGTAACCTCAGTAGTCTTATCTGTCTGAACAGCTCCTGGCCAACCCCCGAAAGCAACTCTTCAAAAAGAGCTGCGCGCCACTCAGCGTGGAGTCAGCTTCTGTAATTCAAGATGCTCTTCTTCGCAGATAAAAGGGGAAGTCAAATGTTTGGGAGATTTACGGAAACAATCAGTGTTGGTCTTCTTTCAATGATTTTTTAAAGTGTTGCTTCGAAAATCAGTTTTGATTTTTCTAGAAATCATTGCAATGGGACATCAAAGTCGTGTTGTGAGTTAGAAAGTGTCTGATCACAGGAATGTCCGATGTTCCTTGGTCAATTAATGTCCTTTTCTTTGTTATTCAATTTCCTTCCTCATCTGTCAAGTGGAGGCTGGAGAAACCCGCTTAAGCATATCCCCGTTTTCATCTTTAACACGATTTGGGATAATGTGGGGTTGAACTGTTTAGTTTAACCGAAATTGCTTAGAAAAAGCAGACTAGCTCCAGCCGGGGTCAGAGACAGGCGGGAAAGCGTCACGAGTTAGTTCATCAATGTCTCAGCCTTGTTCTCTCTGCATCCCATGACTGTTTGTGGAGCTGTGGGCTGGAGGCATTATTAGTGTGACTCCAGTCCTGATGCAGGCTGGTGAAACATCCCTTGAGATCTTCCATTGTATCTGTATTTGAGCAGAGAGCAGTCTCTGCAAACAGTTATCCTGAGGATCATTGGAAGCCAGGAGAAGGCCAAAGCCCAGTGTGCTGGAAGCCAGGAGTAGGCCAAAGCCCAGTGTGCTGGAAGGTGAATTTTAACTTATGTCTTGTTTGGAGATTCAGGGAAGCCATCAGGAATTGTTCCCATTCTCCCTCAGCCACGGGTGTCCCTCTTCCTCAAGCCCTAGTCCAGTGAGATTTTCTCTTTTAGTTCTTGCTTCTGTCACGGACTACATGTTAAGTTAGCATTGTACAGGAATTTACACGGGTCACTCATACCTTCCACACCTGATTCTCCAATGAGTCCTAAGGACAGAATCAAATGTACACACTCCATATAAAGGGGGAAATGTCCCAGCACTAGAGTTCTTGGAAGGAGAATGTCATGCCTCATGTGTCCATGGATACTACTGGCTTGGATGAGAGACAGACAAAAATTCCATGAAAGGGGAATAGCTTTCAAAAACTTTGGAGCCTGTCCTGGAACCAACTCTATAGAAAAGCCTGGCCTGAAACTCAGAGAGATCCACCTGCCTCTGCCTCCTGAGTGCTGGGATTAAAGGTGTGTGCCACCACTGCCCAGGTGGTTAAAACCTTTTAAGAGAATACTTTTTAAAGTTGGCAGTTGTTTCATATGAGTTAAAATTACTGACCAAGATATAATATTCAGGCCCCGGGGTGCGGCTCAGTTGTAGTCTGAGTAGCATGTCTGAGGTCCTGGGTCTGAACCTTAGCAACACACACACACACACACACACACACACACACACACTTTGTTCAGCATTCATAGACAACATCTTAATAAAATACAAAACTTTTTAAAAATACCCATTTCTGTTTCTATATGTGCCAAGTTGAAAAAAAAATCCTGGCCTTTTGTCAGAGAAGTGAGCAGGTTCTAAATCTCCGAGCCGGCAGTTGAGGGCCGGCGACTTCAGAGACCTGAGGGCTGCAAGAGTCTTTGGCTGCTCTGTGGCATTCTTACACAGTTCTGAAGAAAAGAGGCTGCTGTTTGGACAAGGCGGTGTGTGTGCTGTGGGTTAGGGGGAAGTGTCTGCTGTGCAGCTGTTTACCAGAAAAGGGCCTCACTGATGAGAGATCATCTCTGGCTAGGGGAGTTGGCTGATACGTTCCCCGGGGGCTGGTGAGGCCATCGAGTGTTGCAATGCATTTGGCTGTTCTCTTCTAACAAATGAGTGGTTGATGACTCCAGCGCGCAGTCCTTCCGCGTCTGCTTAAAAAGTGATGTGCGGTCCATTTAAGGTGGGTGTGCTTGCCCGCTGAGCATTCCGGTGCCCAGCTGGAGATGCCAGTTGAGGTCTCTCTCGCCTCTGCTGTGGCTTCTCCATCCTTCTGAAGCACTTTACACTTTGGTGCTTGGCAGGACACAAAGCTCGGCACTTGTCACGTGGAAGCAGTGGTCAGAAGCGTGCTTGTGCCTCCCTTCCAGAGACGGTGGTCCCTCCCTCAAGTCACCAAGGCAGAGACAGAAGGCAGGCGTCTACAGCTTGCTGAGTCATCTACCAACCTCGCTTCCTTTCAGCTCTCAGTTGGGCTAGGAGCGCAGGGAGGAGGGAAAGGGACAAGGACAAGGGGGAACTTCAAGCAGGGCTGTGCCTCCACAAAACTGACACCTGTGGAGGTTTGTCCTTTCTAGGTCCCCATGCCACCCTCCTCCTCAAGCTGCCAGACCCTGTTCGTAGGAAGTGTGTCCCTCAGGGTGTGCACACACTGGGCAGCTTCTTCCGGTTTGTTTGTATGTTTGAGACAGGGTTTCTCTGTATTGTTTTGGAGGCTGTCCTGGAACTCGTTCTGTAGACCAGGCTGGCCTCGAACTCACAGAGATCCGCCTGCCTCTGCCTCCCTGGTGCTGGGATTAGAGGCATGCACTTTTTTTGTTTTTTAAGAGGTTAATCTCCTAGAGATTTTACACTGTGGTCGGGAATGGTACCTCATTGGCAAAGGCAAATTAGCCACTTTCAGCTACTTTTTGCAGGCAAGAGCAGAGTACTCCCAGGACTATTGCAACACCCGGATGGCCTCATCAGTTCCCCAGGATAAATATCAGTCAACTCCCCTAGCCCCCAGTTTGCTCTGCCGGAGATCAAGCTTTATTTGGTAACTGCTACCAAATCTTGCATCTCTGAACCTCTAAAGAGAAGCCCAGACAGCTTGCATGGTTAGAGGCTCCAGGTCAGCTGACGGTGACTTAGATGTCAGTCACTATGAATGCAGAAATGAGTAAACCAAATATTATTCTCGGGAAAGGTCCCACACAATGGAGAGACCACGACATTAACTAACTCCCAAAGGAAAGCGGGCAGCCCCTTTTCCTCAGTTACACCAACCTGAAGTGAAACCAGATCCGCCCCCAACCAGTCTGTGGGGACTCTAGATGAGCCCAGTCTTGCCAGTGTTCCCAAGTCCAGGTGTGATCGCGCCTGAGTCAGCGCCCTGGGGCTGCCTGTCTTTCCTGGAGGAGTTCTGTTCCTGCTACACAGAGGGACAGCCCCGCTGAGGGAGTCTGAAGATACCCACATGCTGTCTTCTTCCTCCTGCTAGAGCAAGTTAGTCAGCTAATGCTCCTCCTCCCTCCTGGGCACAAGTCTGGTTCCTGTGCCCAGACTCACCTCCAAAGACCCCCGAGAGGGTTCTCATTTGGGGCTCCCCCCCTTGCCTCTGCTCTCCTCCCTCATTGTCAGCTGTAAGGGGTTTTGTTCTTGTTTTTTTCTACTTTGTTTTTTTTAGAAATCAGTACAGCTTAAATTATGCACAAATATCTACACAGAATGCTGGAGCAAAATCTAGAAATCGATAAAGAACTAAACTATTGCAGTCTTGCCCTACATAGACAACAAATGTATAACAATTCTTTTTTTTAAATTTAAATTAGAAACAAGCTTGTTTTACGTGTCAATCCCAATTCCCTCTCCCTCCCTCCCCTGCCCCCCATCAACCCCCTGTCCCTTTCCCTTTCTGCTCCCCAGGGAGGTTGAGGCCTTCCTTGGGGGGAGTCTTCAAAGTCTGTCACATCATTTGAAGCAGGGCCTAGGCCCTCCCCCATGTGTCTAGGCTGAGAGAGTATCCCTCTGTGTGGCGTGGGGTCCCAAAGTCCATTCGTGTACTAGGGATGAATACTGATCCACTACCAGAGACCCCGTAGATTAATCAGATCGCCAAACTGGCATCCTCGTTCAGGAGGTCTGGATCAGTCCTATACTGGTTTCCCAGCTTTCAGTCTAGGGTCCATGAGCAACCCCTTGTTCAGGTCAGCTGTTTCTGTGGGTTTATCCAGCCTGGTCTTGACCCCTTTGCTCATCACTCCTCCCTCTCTGCAACTGGATTCCTGAGTTCAGTTCAGTGTTTAGCTGTGGGTGTCTGCTTCTGCTTCCATCAGCCACTGGATGAAGGCTCTAGGATGGCATATAAGGTAGTTATTAATCTCATTATAGGGGAAGGGCATTTAAGTAGCCTCTCCACTACTGCTTAGATTCTTAGTTGGTGTCATCCTTGTAGATCTCTGGACTTTCCCTAGTGCCAGATTTCCCTTTAAACCTGTAATGGTTCCCTCTATTATGCTATCTCTTTTCTTGCTCTCCTCTATTCTTTCTCCGACTCAGTCTTCCTGCTCTCTCATGTCCTCCTCTCCCCTTCTCTTTCTCCTAACTCTCTTTCCCCTCCCCCCATGCTCCCAATTAGCTCAGGAGATCATGTCCCTTTCCCCTTCTCTGGGGACTATGAATGTCTCTCTTAGGCTCCTCCTTGTTTCCTAGTTTCTCTGGTGGTGTGGATTGTAGGCTGGTAATCCTTTGCTCTATTTCTAAAATCCATATATGAGTGAGTACATACCATGTTTCTCTTTTTATGACTGGGTTACCTCACTCAGGATAGTTTCTTCTAGTTCCATCTATTTGCCTACAAATTTCAAGATTCCATTGTTTTTTTTTTCTGAGTAATACTCCATTGTGTAAATGTACCACATTTTCTCCATCCATTCTTCAGTTGAGGGGCATCTCGGTTGCTTCTAGGCTCTGGTTATTACAATAATGCGGCTATGAACATAGTGGAGCAGATGTCCTTGTATGAATGTGCATCTTTTGGGTATATGCCTAAGAGTGGAATTGCTGGATCTTGTGGTAGACTGATTCCCATTTTCCTGAGGAATCTCCATACTGATTTCCATAGCGGCTGTACGAGTTGGCGCTCCCCACCAGCAATGGAGGAGTGTTCCCCTTTCTCTACATCCTTTCCAGCATAAGCTGTCATTGGTGTTTTTTTATTTTAGCCATTCTGACAGGAGTAAGATGGTATCTCAGAATTAATTTGCATTTCCCTTGTTGAGCACTTTCTTGTGTCTTCAGACATTTTTGATTCCTCTATTAAGAATTCTCCATTTAGTTCTGTACCCCACTTTTTTAAAAAGATTTTTTTATTATGAATACAACATCCTGCCTCCATGTATGCCTGCACACCAGAAGAGGGTACCAGATCTCATTATGGATGGTTGTGAGCCACCATGTGGTTGCTGGGAATTGAACTCAGGACCTCTGGAAGAGCAGTAGGTGCTCTTAGCCTCTGAGCCATTTCTCCAGCCCTGTACCCCACTTTTTAATTGGATCCTTTGGTGTTTTGGTGACTAGTTCTTGAGTTCTTTGTATATTTTGGAGATCAGCCCTCTGTCAGATGTAGGGTTGGTGAGTATCTTTTCCCATTCTGTGGGCTACCATTTTGTCTTGCTGACTGTGTCCTTTGCCTTACAGAAGCTTCTCAGTTTCAGGAGGTCCCATTTATTAATTTAATGTCGATCTCAGTGTCTGTGCTACTGGTGTTATGTTCAGGAAGCAGTCTCCTGTACCAGTTCATTTGAGGGTACTACCTATTTCTCTTCCAATAGGTTCAATATGGTTGGATTTATGTTGAGGTCTTTGATCCATTTGGACTTAAGTTTTGTGTATGGAGATAGATATGAATCTATCTGCAGTCTTCTATATGCCAGCATCCAGTTATGCCAGCACCATTTGTTGAAGATACTTTCTTTTTTCCATTGTATAATTTTAGCTTTTTTTTTTTGTCAAAAATCAGGTGTTCGTAGGTTTGTGGGTCCATATCAGAGTTTTCAATTCGATTCCGTTGGTCTACTTGTCTATTTTTGTGCCAATACCAAGCTGTTTTCAGGACTATATCTCTATAATAGAGCTTGAAGTCAGGGATGGTGATGCCTCCGGATGTTACTTTATTGTACAGGGTTGTTTTGGCTATTCTGGGTCTTTTGTTTTGCCATATAAAGTTGACAAACAATTCTTTGCATTTTATATTTGTTTGTCTTCTGTATGTGGGTATTTTGTCTGCATGTATGTCTGTTTACCTGGCATATGCAATGCCTGGGGAGGCCAGAAGAAGGTGTCATTATAGATGGTTGTGAGATGCCACGTGGGTGCCAAGAATTGAGCCTGGTTCCTTTGAAGAGCTGCCTGTGCCCACAACCCCTGAGCCATCTGCCGAGCCCTAAAGATGAATATGTAACAATTCCAGGGAACCTCTTTTTACTACCGCCCTGTGTGCTTTCTGGGTGTTAGAAGTCTGGCCTCGTGATTTATCTACTGTTTAGTCTTGGTGTTCCCTCATAAGCAGAGCAGATGTACACAATGCCTTCTTTATGTAGTTTTGGTGATTATTAGATATAGGCAATTGGTTTCACAATTGCACTTTAAAGAACAGAAGGTTGGTGGTCAGGTTTTGTTTCCTGTGGATGGGTGAAGGGAAGAGTCCAGGAAATGCTATAAAGGTATTTCTGAGACTTGAAGAGGTAGGAGCATGGCTGCCTTGCTCCTCCCTCCCTCTAGACTTCTTCCAAAGTAGTTCTTGGAGTTGCCCTTCAGGTCAGAGATAATATGTTTTTGCATCTAACCTGTGGCATATGAAGAGTGAAGCCTCAGTCCTGCCGTGAGCCAGGGCAAGGACCATGCACACCGGGAAAGAGGTGGTTTTGGAACAAAAGGCCATACCTAGCAAACATTATCGTCTCTGAGCAAACATCGGGTCTACCAGCTGGTTAATATATGACCCAGTCATGCCCAGGGAAAAGGTGAGTGACTCCTCGTTTGTCCACTATTAGTGTCCTTGATTTACATGTCTCTGCCAAGGTAGAGGTCCTTGGATATGTCCACCCCGCCCCCTCCCAGGAGCACTCTATATAACCAGACTGAGAAGAGCCGGCAGCTCCACACTGCTGGACCTGGTCTCCAGGAGCGAGCAAACAGTTGGACTCGTCTCCAGCTGGAGGAGAGCTCTGGCCAATTGTTGTAAGTTTCCTCCTCCTGAGTACACTACTGCTCTGTGTCTTTTTCTCGGTACTCTTTCTAGCCGTCCATCTATTTTAATGAAACCAATTATCCCTCCTTAGGACCCTGGGCTCAAGCTCACACGCTAAATGAAAAATGAGTCGGAGTCTAAATTTAAAATGAAAGCAGGTTTCTTTTGGGATAGTTTGTATCTGGATGAAGATACATTAATGGAATTGAGAGCAAGGAGATGAAGGATTGTGATAGGATCTCCCAAAGGCTTGGGAAGTCATTTGCTGAAGGCATCTGAACTGCTGGGCTCCATGACAGACAGGTGGCATGCCAGGAGGAGACAGGAAAACCCCGAACCAGGAAGTAAGCTGTCAGCGCTGCTTCCTACACATTTCTCTCCTTTAAAAAAAATTTATAGACAAAATGGAATGTGTCCCAGGATCAAAAGGTGCTGGCTGGGGCAGAAAGGAGGAACGATTCGAAGGAAGCCTGGCATTATGGCTTCTCTCCGGAAGTGTTGCTGGGGTTGGCTGTGAAGGGGTTCTCTCCACACCGTCAGCCCTGCTACATCCCTAGGGGTTTTCTCCACACCCTCAGCCCTGCTACATCCCTAGGGGTTCTCTCCACACCCTCAGCCCTGCTACATCCCTTGTGTGCAGAGCACTGCCAATGGAGCAGGGAAGAGAACATCAGTTCTTGTGGGGACCAGTCTACAGGAGAGTTGGAACACATTCTCGGGACGGGACTCTGAACGACAGTGATGGGCTCAGCACCTTTGGTCCTTGGTGGATTTACATCTGCACCCCAAATAATCCAGCTATCGCTTGTATTCTCACAATTATACTTCTCCTGGTGTTGGGGGAAATCTAGAGTTAAATATGTGAGTGAGGCAGTTGCAGGGGTAGACATTGGTGTTCGTGGTGTGCTGCTGGGATTCGGTTTCTGGGTGTTTTAGAGAAGTGAAGTTATAATAAGCCCGAGAACTGCATTAGGTGAGCTGGCAAAAGTTAATGTGAAACTTCTGCAAGTTAGAAACAAGTAAGGCCTTTACCTGGCCACACAGACCTGAGTACTTTCAAAATCTAAAAAGCAAGGGTCTTTTTAGGGGGCAAAACCCCGCGCAGTGTTGGTGTATTGATGGTACACGGGCTTGGCTTACACGGACAACCTTCATGGAAGATGTGTTTCAGTGAGATTGGGCCAAGGTTGACCCATCACCGATTTCTTCCACTCGGTACCTCATACCATCAACAGCCTTATGTAAATTTGCCCTGTAATTCCAACGCTGCTGAATTCTGCGAATGAAACCGGTAAAGGATCTATGAGCTTAGTGAGAACCATAGACCTTGGGACTTTCGAAGCTAGAAAGAAACCCTCTCACTTATGGATGGCAATTCGTAGGCCCGGAGGAGAAATAGAAGCTAATCACCAAGGGGGTTTTTGAGAGTCTGCTGTGGAGCAAGGTAAAGAATGCGGATCCCACTCGGTTGTGGATTACACAGCGTGAGGAAATATGGACGGGTCAATGGTTGTTTGCCCAAGATCACACGAGTAACCATGTGCTTGGAAACCCCAGAGCTGGCAAACATCTGCTTTGTGATATGCCACGACCTGCACTCCTACAGGGTCGTAATTAAGCATGGGTTGGCACCTCCACAAGGGTCAACTGTCTCTACCAAATGGCAGCCTCCCTACCCACTGCTGCCACCTGCCGATGCTTTCAAGTACTACCAGTTCTTGTTATCTTTGTGTGTGTTTAGGTTGGCGTGGATCTCCCTAGGCAACCGGGCTAGCCCCAAACTTGCCGCGGTCTCCTTGCCTGTTCTATGATTGCGGGCATGCATCTTCCTAATTTCTGATGAGAAATCACACCCCAGGACGGCCCCAAGTGGGTGTCACGCAGCCCGACAGCTCTGCTGGAGCAGCCGGAGCTTATGAGGGTGGGGCGACTGTCCCCTCTGCACCAGGCACCGTCTTTTCTCAACAAACAACAAGGCACACTCGAGTTTGATTCTGTTGCAGATTATGATCTGCACACGTAATGGAGGCTTGTTATTTCAGTGCTGTGAGATGACAAGAATTTGGTGTCCTTTAGCCACACGCCGAGTTTGTCTACGGTTATCACGAAACAGAGAGGGTGGGTTAGCATCAGATGCCGGTTAGAGACAGTCTGTTTCCCTGTCCATCATCTGTCTCCCACAGGCTCAGTAAGGCCGCTGGCTGCTGGCCCCCTGATTCCTGCTATTCTCCCTGAGCCTGCACCAGGGAATAAACCACATACAGGCTGAGTGCCAAAACTTCGCCTTTACACACACACACACACACACACACACACACACACACACACACAGTAAAAGTGTTCAGACTTACACAGGAGAGAAACACAAAATAAAATGAATGATTAACTATGTACCACACTTTAAGGGAAAAGAAAAGAAAAAACCTTTTACCTGGGGCTGACCTTTCAGTAACACTTTTCTTTCAGGCTGAAAGATGCAACATTTATTTTATTTATTTACAGACAAGGTCTATTTTTTTTTATTTATTATGTATACAGCACTGTATCTGCATATATGCCTACAAGCCAGAAGAGGGCACCAGATTTCAGTACAGATGGTTGTGAGCCACCGTGTGGTTTCTGGGAGTTGAACTCAGAACCTCTGGAAGAGCAACCAGTGCTCTTAACCTCTGAGCCATCTCTCCAGCCCAGCCTTGAAGCTTTGATGCTCCTGCCTCCATCCCCCCAGAACTACATTGAGTGGGCATGGTAGTTCTTTTTTTAAAATTATCATTAACATTATGTCTTCGATTATAAATGTCTATAGTTTAGTAACATACATAATTTTTACTTGATGGATGATAATTTTCAAGCAGGAGTGTATTTGCTTCCACAAGACGTTTCAGAAAATCTCTTCTTGGTTACACACTTGTAAGCCTTGCGAGGGGAATACCTATGCTACAGCACACTTGCATAACTCGTCCTGAGCACTGCTGCTGTCCTCAATTCTCCACACCACACAGTTCCAACACGTGTGTTACATGTCAAAGCGGAGTAAGTGCTTGACCGTCACGGTGGGATGCCTTGTCCTTCTGACACTTCCAGCTTCCTCCTGGTATTCTGTAGCAATGACGGGAATCGTTGCTAATACATATCACGGCAAAGTCTGAAAGAGAAGCATCAATGAGCTGGTCTATTTTGGCTATAAATTATCTCATTCCATCACTGGAGGGCATCTTGGAACATCCTTGTTAATAAAAAAGGAATACCTAAGGATGGGAAACGGATACAGCTTATTATGAAAGGAAGTAGCTTTTATTAAGCCATGGACCAGTTGTGCTGTGATCTATGTGCATGGTAGTTCTTAGTCAAGAGTTTCAGACTAGCCTGGGCTACATAGCAAGACCCTGTATCAAAAAAATTCAAAACGTTTGTTGTTAGATGTGGGGGCATTCATCGCTCTTTAATATGCTGGGGTGTAGACCTACAGCGGGTTTGGTGGGAAGTGCACATTTGTGTATACAGCAGGTTTGGTGGGGAAGTGCACATTTGTGTGTATACAGCGGGTTTGGTGGGAAGTGCACATTTGTGTATATGTTCCTCGGAAGCCGTTTACCATGTTTTCTGGGACCTGAAACTCACCAGTTACTGGGGTGAATAGTAGGGGATACTCATGTTTCCCCCTTCACAGAGCATCCTCAAGCCCAGCTTTTTACTTACTGAACTACTTTCTCCTTATAACGCTTTAAAAAGAAAGATTAATTTTTGTTATTCTGAGAGTGTACATGCATGTCAGTGGGAAGGTATGTGCACCCACAGAGACCAGGAGCGTTAGACTCCCTAGCACTGGAGTTGCATGTAGATGGGACCTGCTGTTCAGTGTGAGATTTGGACCGGAACTCAGGAAGAGCAGTGTGCACTTTTAACTGCCAAGCCGTCCCTGCAGCCCCGATGTGAGGAGGGCTGTGAGTCTCGGAATGGTCTTTACGTTTCTCTCCAAAGACTGAAGGGCATTATCGCAAACTGCTTGCCGCAAACACCTAGTGCCTCTCGGTTCTCAGAATTCCACATTTCACAAGACATAACATCTTTCCAAAGTCCAGAAGAGAGGCCGGGCGTTGGTGGCACACGCCTTTAATCCCAGCACTTGGGAGGCAGAGGCAGGTGGATCTCTGTGAGTTCGAGGCCAGCCTGGTCTACAGAGCTAGTTCCAGTACAGCCTCCAAAGCTACAGAGAAACCCTGTCTCGAAAAAAAAAAAAAATGGTGTCACCAAAGTCCTTAAGAGGGTCAAGCCCCAGCAGAGGGCACCTTTGGTCCTAAGGTGTGTGGTTTGTGGTGGAGGCCTGTGGCAGAGGTCATCTCTCCGTCCTTTTCAGAGAGACCTTACCGCATGTCCTTTGGCCTCATGAAGACATCTCATTTTTGTGTTGTTACGTTTTGTTTTACCATGCTGTAAGATTGCATGCCTGTGATAGCCGTGTCACAAACATAGAGTAGACTAGAAACTATTCTCTCGAATCGTCCGAAGCGAGACACTGGGAAAGGCAAGCCCGCATTCCCCTTTTCACGCTGTAAGCGCTGTTCCCAAGCCCGCTTCAAGTACTGCACCCCTGTTCCATTCTTTCTATGCACTGGGTAGTGGCTCCGCCCTCTGGGAGACACACACCTGCCCTACCTCACACCAAGGTGATTTGCTCTCCACAGCTTTCCTCATTGGTGTGGAACTGAGTAACCTGAGTTCCTGGAATCCTGTCTCGGTAGCCTTGGGGGATTGGCGGTCTCTGTGCTCATGATCGCCCAGAAGTCATTCTTCATGACTCTCACCTGTGTTACCATTTGTCTCGCCTCAGGAGGCACCTTTGCTTCCCCTGGATGCCACATTTCATTTCATTTCATTTATTTTCTCCCCACCCCCACCCCCAAACGGAGTCTTCTGTGTTGCCCAAGCTAGTGTGGAACTCCAGAGCTCAAGGATCCTGCTGCCTCAGTTTCCCAAGCAGCTGGGACTTACAGACACACACGACACCTTGTCCTTAGCGTAGCTTTGACCCAGGATCTAGCACAGTTCCTGGGACCAATAGGGAGGTGGGTAACGTTTGCTCTCAAGTTAAGTAATACCTGACTAAGAATGTAAATAGTTTATAATTATGCTGTGACTAATGGTGATCCTAAAAGACAGAGAAGGATGGCTGGGCCGTGGAGTCGATTAGGAAGGCCACAGCAAAGATGGCATTTGATGACTGAGAACAAATGATTTGTTACGTGTTAGAGAGAAAAGTCTCCGCCTCTTTAGCCTAAGTTAGGCTGTGGTTCCATGGCCCTATTATTCCTACTTTTTTGTATTTGGCAGGACTCTCTGTTGGAAGAGATGACAATGAGTCTGGGCCCCTTGTTGTTGGTCTTCATGCTGAGTCTGGTTTTGATTCCACCAGCTCTGGCACAGAATGACCACAGGTATATCAAATTCCTGAACCAGCACTATGATGCCAATCCAAAAGGCCGGGACGACAGATACTGCAACAGAATAATGAGGAACCGAAAGCTGACCTCTCCTTGCAAGGAGCTCAACACCTTTATTCATGGCACCAGGGGCAGCATCAACGCCATCTGTGAAACCAATGGAGCTCCTTACGCAGATAACTTAAGAAAAAGCACCTCTCAATTCCAGGTCACCACCTGCAGGCATAGCGGAGGGTCCCCCCGGCCTCCATGCCGGTACCGAGCCTCCAGAGGGTTCCGATACGTTGTTATTGCCTGTGAAAACGGCTTGCCTGTCCACTTAGAGGAGTCTTTCTTCAGCTCATAGCCAGCAGGCTCCTGGCACAGAGTCGGCTCTTTATCCCCTCTTACCCCAGCGGCCAGAAAATAAACTATCTGAAACGGAGGTCTCCTGATTTACAATGCACATAAATAAAGATGTCTCTAAAGCCCTTAAGAATCTGTCCGGAAGAGTCACTAGTTCCTAGTAAACTTATGTTTACTTTTCCTATGTTTTCTGCTCAGCTGCCCCCTGGGGGAAGGGACAGGAACAGAGGTGTTCTTCCTTATCTGCCAATCAAGGGAGGGCGGACTTCATCTGTCTGTGGTGGCGAGGAAGATGATTTACAGACAGGCCGGATGGGGATTTTCAGAAGAGTCAAGTTGTCTATTAAGTAATAGGTCACTAAAGGAGTCCTTAGGGAAAGGGCTTTAGGACTGAGAGCCAACACACCAAAGACACCCTCCCCACCCTCTCCTCCCTTCTCTTACAAATACCTGTACACAAACCAGCTTGAGACGGTTGGTACTGAGGGGGTGGACACAACTTCCTGCTTCATCCCCAGAAACCTAATTTTTTTAGGGACCTCAACTCTGAACAAACCAGATTCATGGTTTCACACAGACAACAATTTCAAGACTAGCCTGTATGAAGCAGATTTGGAGGTTTTTAATCAATGATGTTTTTTTTAAAATAAGATTTATTTATTGGGCTGGAGAGATGGCTCAGAGGTTAAGAGCACTGACTGCTCTTCCAGAGGTCCTGAGTTCAATTCCCAGTAACCACATGGTGGCTCACAACCATCCGTAATGAGATCTGGTGTCCTCTTCTGATGTGCAGGTAGAACACTATATACATAGTAAATAAATAAGTCTTTAAGAAAAAATAAGAAAAGATTATTTATTATGCATGCCTGCAAGCCAGAAGAGAGCACCAGACCTCATTGTAGATGGTTGTGAGCCAACTTGTGGTTGTTGAGAATTGAACTCAGGACCCCTGGAAGAGCACCCAGGCCTCCCAACCTCTGAGCCCTCTCTCCAGCCCCTATAGATGATAATTTTTAAACATAGGCTGTCAACATAAAGGTGGCGAGAGAGGGACTGAGAAAGGAGGCATACCCAAATGTGGGTACGGGCTTCCCAACAGACAGCCATGTGTTAGTCATGTGTGCAATTTGGGTGCCTCTCAAGTCACGTCTTAAAAGGCTGCTAAAATATCCCTCCTTTTCCCTCTCTTTAAAAAATCGCTTATTTCATTTGATGTGTATTTTGTTACATGTGTTTTGCCTGCATGTATGTATGGGGATCACATGTGTGCCTGGTGCCCAGGGAGGTCAGAGGTGGCTGGATCCCCTGGAGCTGGAATTATAGATGGTCATGACGAGTCCTCTGCAAGAACAGCAGGTTCTTAACTGCTGAACCACCGTAAGCCCCCTTTTCTCTGTCTCTTGATAAGTGGCATCATAGGGTCGCTCAGGGGATGCCTTGGATAGAATTGCAATCTGCAAAGGTAGAATCACAAGCCGCTAGGGACGAACAAGGAGTTTAGTACACATCTCCTCCCTGGAAACAAAGTTTCTTCTTGGGTTCTCGGAAAGTGCAGGTTTACAGCTGGCAAGGGAGGAAGGTCTTATGCAGTGGTTAATTGTGATAAGATACTTCCCTCCCACACTGCCAAGCTGGGGCTTCCTTCCCTTCTCACAGCCCCTCCAGTTCCTCTTTTTATTCATTCAGTGTCTCTTGTCCTGAGGAATGGTTTTGTTGTTGATTCTAACGGAATGCCCCCAAGACATTCATTTGGCATAGCTAATTTATTTAAACTTTAACAACTTGGCTACTTTATATACTTTTTATCATTAGTCTTTTTTTTTTTTTACTTTATTGAGTGACATTCGACAACTGTGGGGTTTTAAGGAAGTCATAGAAAGATTTCAAGCTTTTTTTTTTTTTTTTTACATTCTTCTGCCAGACTTGTTTTCAAATATAAAACATAGCTTGTTGGATGCTGTCTGATGCACTGACCAGTCTATGAGCTCCGTAGGTGGTTTCCTGCTAGGCAAGACTCATGAACACACACCTGGGTGTTTTATTTAGAAACAGTTTCTAATAAGTGAAAGCCATCAGTCGTGCTGTCTTGTGAATATCTGAATATCCGGGTTGCAGGTCTACCTAACATACCTCCTACTGCTATCATTGTCCTAAATTTGGCCCAAAGCCCCACTTTCCCAGTCCTCAAGCTGTGGGCCAGTACCTGGGTGAGCCCAGCTTTCCTGGCAGTGTTCAAGTTTGGGAAGGGCTCGGGAAGTCAGTTGCTGATGCTTGGCATAGGAATCTCCACCATCTCTTCAGAAGACAGGAAGAAGTTCAAATGTCTTTCAACAGATAAGTTGTCCTAAAAAAAATATAGAAAAAGGCCCGTGAGATCATTCAGTGAGTAAGGGTGCTGGCCACCTAGACTGATGACCCAAGTTTGATTCGGGGACTCACGTGATAGGAGGAGACAACCTGTTCCTGCAACCAAATAACAACAACAACAGTCACACGACTGGATGAGTGCTTTCTCACTTGTTGATGGAGAAGCAGCTGACCAGTCCTGACATTTTTGTACCGAGTCTCCTGCTCTATCACAATACAAAGCTATTTAGAGTGAAAGTCAAATTACAGGTAAGGCGCTGTGTCCCAATAAACCCTTTGAGAAACAGAAGACAAAACCGTAGGTGAGTGCTAGCTGTGAGAGGAAAAGACAAGAAACATTCCCGAATTTCACAGATCGGTGACCATGGGAGGAAGGAAATTCCATGCAGTTGGAGAGGAAACTCTCCCCAGGGACACAACACGAACAAATAGACCTCCGATTTTTTGAGAGTGTGATTAACTCTTTAAAATAAAGGGAGTCAATAGTACTGAGTGTAGCGCATTGTAGTCATTCGTTATAGTCTCCTAATTGAAGAAAGCAGAAGAAAATGAGAAAAAATGAAAGTGAAGGCTCTTAGCTCTGAAGACCGGGCCTGCGTTCCTTTCTCTGCTCTGTGAGAGTCTATCCCTGGCTCACTGGAGCCTGTCACAGCCCTTGCTTCCCATGTAGTAATTCTGCCTTCTGAAGGAAGTAGCCCCGCCCCCTTCACCCCAAGGTGACCCTGCTTGCAACTCCTTACATGCTCAAGGATAAAGGCCGACAAATGGGAAAGAATCGCCAGCCTTTACCTCTTACCGTGTGCTAGGCATTGTGATAAGATCTGTTACACTGTCGAAAATTTGTTTCTCACAATATTGCAATAGACAGTTCCTGGTGAAAAATGTACTAGGTTGGAAAGCCCTTCTCTTGGAGCCAGAGGCCACCTTGATTTCTTTTATTCCTTCCTCTGCCTCCTATGCGTTCGGATTACAGGTGTGCCCCGCCATGCCTGTCTGTGTAATGCTGGGAATAGAACCCAGGACTTCATGCATGCTAGGCAAGCGCTCTGCCAACCATCACGGCTTTATCTCCGGCCGCCTCGTTTTCTCTTGTGGTGAGAGCCTCTGCTGCATGTCCACTTTGGACTGCTCCCCTAGGATGCTTGTTACTGTCTTACTTACTCATTTGGTCAGTGTATCTGAAGTGTGTGTTTACTGTTGCATGAATAGGTTTTCTATGTGGCCAATTTTCTCGCTAATCCATATTTTAGACTTTAAAAATAAAAAACATGGTTAGAGAAGGTAAATAAGAGGCATGTAAAATGAGAGGTGGTTTAGCTGAAGCTAAAATTCTTAGTACTGTGTGTCCCTGTAGAATTTGTGTCCGAGGTCTTGGACAGAGAGAGGGCTGTTTTGATCCCTGGCTACTTGGCAGACATAACTCAGTGGGGGGCAGGAGGGTCTGCCTGGTTTACACCTTCAGGTCACACCCCATCACTGAAGGAAGTCAGAGCAGGGACTGAAGTAGCTGGAAGCAGAAACCATGGCCGAATACTGCTTGCTGACTGGCCTGAGACTCATGTTTAGTGGTTTTCTCCTACAGCCCAGGGAACAGTGCTGCTCACAGTGGGTTGGGCTCCTCTACAGTTATTAACAGTCAGGACCCTGCCCCAGACATGCCCTCAGGCCCTTCTGACCTGGGAAACCTCTTAGCTGAAGCTCCCTTGGCAGCTGACTCTAGACCAATGGTTCTCAACCTTCCTAGTGCTGTGGCCCTTTAATACAGTTCCTCCCAACATAAAATTATTTCATTGCCACTTCATAACTGTGCTTTTGCTTTTGCTACTGTTACGAATCAAAATGTAAATATCTGGCAGGCAGGCTGTCGGATAGGAGACCCCCACAGGGGTCATGACCCACAAACTGAGAGCTGTTGCTCTAGGCGAAGACAAAGCTGACAGTTAGAACTGGGCCAGAAGTAAATCAAACCCCAGATTTCTCTATCTCCTTTCCTCCCAAAACCACTTAACTCCCCTCTTCCTGAATGGCGTTAGCAGAATGCTCTGTTCCTTCTTTTGGGTCTCCTTGATAAAAATAACTTAGCCTCAAAAAGGAAGCTTGAGAACATTTCATTGGAGTTTAAAAGAAAAATAGTGGAGGACAAGCTGCAGACCTTGGCAGCTAGCAGGAGGGAGGAGATGGAGAAGAGGAAGAGGAAGAGGAAGAAGGGAACGTTTTAAAGCAGCCCAAGTCCAGCAATGGAGTTCAGCAAGCAGCACAGAGAAGCGGAGGCAGGGAGGGGTTAGAGAAAGTTAGAAAGCCTGGAGTCCAGGGAAGCGTAGTTAGAAACTGTGGTCAGTGTCTGAAGAAAAGTGATAGGCAGCCCAGAAAAGTTAGCCCTCCCATCTCCTAAGCGTGGTTTTAGGTGAATCAGCCTTCCTGAGGGGTGATTGACAAGCCGAGCTGGATTAACCCTTAAGGGAGGAGAGAACAGTTTGCTATGTGCTAATCTTCGGAGCAGAGTAGAACATCATATAACTAACGACCCAGGGGCAGACATCCGTTCTTTTGATTGGGAGACCCAAGGAGTGCCAAGTTGATGCTCACCTTTCTAGTGTTACCATGGAAACAGGAAGTAGGGCCCCCAAACCAAACATGAGGGAGGCGGCCATCCTCAGTGGCCTCCAAGGCTACTAATAACTGTATCGATGCTATCCCAAACCTACAGCTGGAGGCAGGAAGTAGGGCGTGGACATGGCTGTGATACGGGGGACCGTTAAAGAGTAACACTTGCGTTTGGGGAGGGTTAAAGAGTAACAGTTGCGTTTGATACTGGCAGTTACCACTCACCAAAGCATGGGCTTCAGACAGGGTACAGTACACATGATTCATAGCGCATTCCAGCCATGTGCGGGATTGCCACCTTGAAGCAGCATCTTTGAAGGGAAGTGCAATGCTCTCTGCGTACATCAAACCCGCTCAGAAGGAGACGGCGCTTGGACTGTACTTGCATTGTTAAGTCTGTTTGACTCTTAAAAAATGTCCCTGTTACTTTGGGGTCTCCATCTCTCTTGTATCAGGAATGTTTTTTTTCCTTTTTTTCATTTGCTATGGTCGATCAACCTGCAAGTCAATCTGAGGACTGACCGCCAGATGGCAGCATCTGATAGCAATTCCTTAAGCCACGCCTGTAGAAAAGCACTGGCCATGTGTTTATTATCCTGTTTTGTTTGCTTAAATAATTTTTTTTAATTCTTTGAGAACTTCAATGAACTTTATTCATATTCACCGTCCTCCACCAGCTCTCCCAGAGCTACTCCCATCATCCTACTCACCCAACTTCATAGCCTCCTTTTTCGTTTTTTTAAACCCAGTGAGTCTCCTTTCTTCTGCCCAGACCCTCCTGAACATCCTCTGGAACATGGTCAGCCTACCAGGAGTCACACCATCTTAAAGAAAATGTTCTCTTCCTCTCCAAGCCAACATCATTTGCCAAAGGCTCCTCAGTTAGGGGGTGAGGCTTCACACCCCCCCTCCCGTCCAGGCTGGCTTGAGTCTGCACAGGCCTTGTATACGCTGTCTAAAAAGCTGTGACTTCGTATGTGCAAGTTATCTGCTGCTCCCAGAAAAAAAAACTGCTTCACTGTAGTCAACCCTGGCCTTTCAACCTTTCCACTCTCTCCCAAATGGTCCCTGAGCCTTGAGAAGAAGGGGGAATTTGTTTTTTAACAAAGACGTAAAGAGTCCCCCCTTTCCCCCAAAAATCCTCCACCGGTAAAATAGTCAGAGGAGGAGAAAGGCTAGACTGAAGTCTGGTCTCCCTCATCTCCCTCGTTTCCTAGATGTAGGGCATTCAAATCAATAGGTAAACTTACTTTGACCCAAGTCTGTCTACATCTTTGGGAACTGAAATTTCCAGAACACCAAACACTCCCCTGCGGTCAGGTCATCCCAGCCAATCCTCTTACAAACCTCACACCTCAGCCTTATGCCGATTTACCTGTCCCTGTATTTCACTCTGGCCACACAGGCCCGGACAACTGACCACCCATTCGGATCTGCCCCGCCCTGCTCTGGTGGCTATACCTGGCTCCTGTCATTTAGCCAAGAGGATGTTCGCTTTCAAGGAAGTCGGTGTTGTCAAACGATTTGCTCTCAGAGAAGGGAGTGGGAGCGGTGGGAAGAAGCCGGTGGGGCCGACCGTGAGTGGCAGGGAGGGGGAGGGAAGGCTCTCCGGAGGTTTCACGTTGCAGTGCTGGGTGCCTCTGCAGTGTCCAGTCCTGACCCTCTCCCCCCTTCCCCGTTCTTGCTTTCTTCCCAGGCACTTTGTAGGCAGCGATGGCTCTGCAGCGGACCTGGCCCTTGCTTCTGCTCCTGGTGCTGACCCTGCTGGGGTTAGGGCTGGTGCGGCCCTCCTACGGCCAGAACCAAATGTACCAGCGGTTCCTTCGGCAGCACGTTGACCCTCAGGGGACAGGCGGCAATGACAACTACTGCAACTTGATGATGCAGAGGCGGAAGATGACTTCTCGTCAGTGCAAACACTTCAACACCTTCATCCACGAAGACATCTGGAACATTCGCAGCATCTGCAGTACCACCAGCATCCCGTGCAAGAATGGCAGGATGAACTGTCACGAGGGCGTGGTGAAGGTCACCGACTGCAGAGAGACAGGGGGCTCTAGGTTTCCCAACTGCAGGTACAGGGCAGGTGCCAGCACCAGGCGTGTCGTCATCGCCTGTGAGGGTAGCCCAGAGGTCCCTGTGCACTTTGACAGATAGATGCCATCCCACAGCTGCTCCAGACAGTGACTGGGGGTTGGCCCCGGAGTCGGTGAGGATAGCAAGGAGCGATGTGTCTATCGGAAGGCCTCGGGCTTTGATTCCGCTGCCCGTGCCTTCCAGCCATGTATTCCCGCTATAACCCATTGTATTAAGCGCTTCTTGTCCGGAGAAGGCAACCTCTCCTGGTAGCCGGGCTCTCCCAGATTCTGTCATCTGGAACTTATGCATTCCATGTATTTACACAGTATTTCAGCTATTACAAAGTGCCTTTCCGTCCAAGCTGTCTCTGCTACTTTATTCGGAAGCCTGGAGTTAAAGGGTTTGAAGACCATGAAAACAGTAGAAGATCTCAGGCTACATCCAACCGAACAGGAACTCACACAGGCCCTTACCTACTTCATTATGTGTGTTTTCTGTTATTCCTAAATGTCACCCTTAAGAAAACCACTAAGAATTTGGGGGGGGAATAATTTGGAAATAACTTGCTGGCAAAATGGGAGCTTTGAGCCTGGCGGTGGTGGCGCACGCCTTTAATCCCAGCACTCGGGAGGCAGAGGCAGACGGATCTCTGTGAGTTCGAGGCTGGGCTGGACCAACAGCCTCCAAAACAATACAGAGAAACCCTGTCTCGTAAAACCAAAAAAGAAAAAGAAAAAAAAATGGGAGCTTTGAGTTACTTGGCATTATTATGGTTTGCTGCTACTAAGCTTTTAAAAAAGCTATATCAAAAAATGTAGTAGATTACCGAGATTCTTTTACCCCCTTTAGCTGAAAGATTTTCCGCCTTTTCATTATAATAAAAAGCTGTCTGTTGAACCTACGGTGTGGCGGATTTGTGTTTCCCTGCTCTCTTTGATTCCTCTCTAGCCCGAGAACACTCATGCCCCCAGTCAGAGACAGACACTCGTCAGACCCCCACAACACAGAAACTTTGTCAGCTTTGCTCCATGGGAAGTGACCGCACTCACAGACAAGACCTGGAGCAGGAGCAGGGAGGCGTTGCTAAGTGTCAGCTCTTCACTCGGCACGTGACACGGCTGTAGTGTTTGGCTTTTTGTTGTTGTTGTTGTTTTGGTTTTTCAAGACAAGGTTTCTCTGTGTAGCTCTGGCTCTCCTGTAATTCACTCTGTAGACCAGGCTGGCCTCAAACTTAGAGCTCCATCTGCCTCGGCCTCCCGAGTGCTGGAATTAGAGGCGTGCGCCACCATTGAAAGGTTCAGGCGTTGCGCTGGCCTGCCCTGTTACCTGGCAGGATGCACTCAGGCAACACTCGGGCCATCCCAGAGTTCTGTGAGAACCACGCAGGTGCAAAGGACCCTTTAAAGGACTGACCCCTACCCGCTTATGCTCTCTTTTACTCTCTCTCTCTCTTTTTTTTTTTTTGGTTTTTCGAGACAGGGTTTCTCTGTGGCTTTGGAGGCTGTCCTGGAACTCGCTCTGTAGACCAGGCTGGCCTCGAACTCACAGAGATCCGCCTGCCTCTGCCTCCCGAGTGCTGGGATTAAAGGCGTGCGCCACCAACGCCCGGCTCTCTCTTACTCTCTTACTCTCATCTCTCTCTGTCTCTGTCTCACTGTCTCTCTGTCTCTCTCTCTCTCTCTGTCTCTCTCTGTCTCTCTCTCTCTCCACGGTTACCTCTCATCCCCCTTTCCCTCCCTGTCTACCAATAAACTCCACCTGGGATCGTTGAGACACGGTCTGTGTCTCCTTACTGGATAAACGTAAACATTTTACCAACAACCACCGCTCAGCTTTAACTATGTAACGCTTCATGAATTTGCGTTGTCATCACGGCACAGGGGCCACGCTAATCTTCTGTGTCATTCCAGTTTTTTTCTTTCTTCTTCTTTAATGTGTTGCTGGATTTGGAACCTGGGTAGGGCCTTGTGTATGACAGACAGACACTGCCACTGAGCTACACTCCCACCCTCATTTGGCATTGTTGTGAGACTGCATGTGCCCAGTGGGTGACTGAAAGGAGAGTAGTGAGGCTGAAGTTTGTGGCGGTGTGTGGCTCGTCCTTCCTGTGTTTTCTGTGGTCAAATGGAATCCAAGATCAACAGGTCTGATGGAGAAGCAGAGTAACGGCTTTCCGCTTTCTTTCAGATTTTATGTGTGTGAGTCTGTGTGTGCGCGCGAGTGTGCACCAATGCATGCCACAGCCCACATGTAGAGGTCGGAGCACAGCCCTTCCGAGTCAGTTCCACTGTGGGACAAGGATCCGATCGTCAATCAGGCTTGTGTGACAAGTGCTTTTCCTGGATGGGCTATCCCAATGGCCTTTAAAAAAAAGATTGCTCTCTCTCTCTGTGTCTGTGGTCTGTGTGTGTGTCTGTGTGTGTGTCTGTGTGTGTGTGTCTGCGTGCAGGTGCTCAGGAAGAGGTCACAGGACAACTTTGGGAGTTTGTTATCTCTTCTCTCTGTGGATCCCAGGGAGTAAACTCAGGCTGTCAGGCTTGCAGGACGAGTATTTCTACTGACTGCGTCATCTCCCAGGCTCACACAATGTGTCTGGTCAACCAGAGAGAATAGCTGGCCAGAAACTGCTTAATACTTCTTGCCTCCATACAATATTAGTGCATTTGCTAGTCCCGCAGAGACAGGTTAAAGGCGCCAGGATCTTTTACCAGCACACTTACACTGGGTAAAGCTCGTCTATGCAGTCCACCATTACCTTTCTGTTTGCTTTGGTGTTTTGGTAGCCAGACTTCACATATTGGGACCTCGACAGTAAAGCCTTGAGCCTAGCACTCCAATAACACATGTTCCTTCGCACTTTGGACATTGATGTAAAGATGTTGGCTGCTTACCAGGTTGTTTTTTTTTTTTAAAGATTTATTTATTTATTATGTGTACAGTGTTCTACCTGCATGGTGCCTGCAGGCCAGAGGAGGGCACCAGATCTCATTACAGATGGTTGTGAGCCACCATGTGGTTGTTGGGTATTGAACTCAGGACCTCTGGAAGAGCAGGCAGTGCTCTTAACCTCTGAGAGCCATCTCTCCAACCACCAGGTTTTATTAAGAGGTGTTAGATAGGTGGGAAAATGGGGAAGTAAAGAGGTTTTCTTATTTTGTTTTGTTTTTGCTTGCTTTTTTGTTTTCGTTTGGGTTTTCTTTTTAATCTCCTTTTGGGGTGTGCTGCGGGGGTGAGGGGAGGATTTGGGTGTGGTGGCTGCTACCTATAATCCCAGGACTCAGAAGGTAAAGACTGGAGGATTGATGCAAGGCCAGCCTGAGCTACATAAGTGAATTCTGGGATGGCCTGTGCTACAGCATGAGACACTGTCTCAAGAATGATATAAATATAGTACATTTTATTGTCTGGTTCTCTTTTTTTTCACTTTGAAAATGATTTTATTACTCTGTGCTCATGAGTGTTTTGTCTGCATGTATGTATGTGTATCATGTGTGTACCTAGTGCCCACAGAGGTTAAAAGAGGGTGTCGGTTTTCCTCGGACTAGAATCACAGAAAATTGTGAGCCGCCCTTTGGGTGCTGGCAATTGAATCCCATTCCTCAACAACAGTGGCTCTCACCCTGAGGGTCTCTACACCCTTGGGGGTTGAACGACCCTTCCACAGGGGTCACCTAAGACCATCGGAAAACATACATTTACATTATGATTCATGGCAGTAACACACTTACAGTTATGAAGTAGCAGTGAAAACAATTTCATGATTGGGGGAGGTCATCACAACAGGAGTATCAAATAGCCGCCGCAGCATTAAGAAAGTTGAGATCACTGCCATCTCTCCAGCCCCCTGTTCTGTACTCCGTAAGCTTTTGCCTGTTGTTTGCCAAACGACAGAGATAGACACTCAGTGGCAAAAAACCCCACTGAATGTTGAGCTTCCATCACTGCTGAGAAGGTCACCTGGAGACGCTGGTTGAAAATTCTCCCTGGCTTGCAGCGACAGCCTCCTTAATCTCTACCCAGCACCTCCCCCTTAGTGAGCAAAGGAATTATTCAATTTCAGCTGTTGAAAGACCCCCAGTAAGGGGAGACCCTCACTCAAGTCTCGGGATAAGGCGATGCCCCAGTAATTCAAGAGAGACCGTTCTTGATGCCAGCACAGGAGGTTTATTCGGGGAACCAGTGCACTGGGGCCGAGCTGGTAACCCTCCCAGGGGCAGAGGAGTTCGACCCCCAGTAGCTGCAGTCGGGGGTTTTTAAAAGGGAAAAGCCAGAAAGAGTGGGGGAGTTAGGCAAACATAAAGGATGGGGAAGTTAGGTAAACACCATAAAGGATGGGGAAGTTAAATGATAGCTCATGTCTTGACAGGAAGGTTATCTCAAGCAAGCATTCTTTGGGCGTTGTACAGTTAAACATCATCGAGCTGGAATGTGGTGAGCTAGTTCCTGGATCAGGGAGTGTTATCTTTTAAGTTTATCTTGAGGTCACCGGTTTCTCAGGAGAGGGCAGAAGGGCAAGTAACTCTGTGATGGGCTAGTTGCTAGGGGTCTAAAAATGTTGAGTCGGGGTCTCTCACTGTGGCTTAGTGAAAATTTAAAAAAAAATTCCCAACATCCTAGCCCAGTTCACAGGCCCCAGGACTTTTGACTGTGGGTGTCCTTGGAAACCCTGGGATCCTAGGTTAGGATCTGAGGTGGAGGCTTCTAGAGACTAGTTGTTTCAGGAGGTCTTGGCCACTATCTGACTAATAGGAAGAAATATCAAAGAATTCACAGACTGAGTTAATACTTTAAAAGAATGTGATTAGGAAATGACGGAAACTTTATAGTCAAAGGAAAATATCAGTAACTCAAATTAGAAACCACAACCTAAGAACCTTTTGGAGGAAAAAAATAGAGCTATCAGAAGCACACACCTGCCTGGTGGTCGTGGTGCCGCACTCGGGAGGCAGAAGCAGGTGGATCTCTGTGAGTTCAAGGCCAGCCTGGTCTACAGAGGGAGTTCCAGGACAGCCAGGGCTGTTGTTACACAGAGAAACCCTGTGTGCCCCACACCCCTCCCCAAAAAGAGAAGCGCACACCCTTTAAGAATTTTCCAGAAAAAGGTCGCCTTAGCTTCCTGAGCCCCATCAGCAGCTTCTACAGCTATGTACAAGGGTACTGCTCCCCAGCTGCGCCTAACATGGCAGCGTATCCAAGGGGCCTTTGTAGTTTTAGCTTCCGAGCGAGCCTAGTAGGATTTGTGGGTGCTTGCACAGAAAATGTTTTTCCACATTTAAAGTGGATTATCGCTTACTTGATGAACACCGGGTTGTCTAGGTGACAGAAATGCTCGTGACCCTGATTATGTCTGACAGGCATTGGTGCAGCACTTTACTCTTAGGCTCACTCTTAGAATTCTTCCGGCTTGCTGAAGCTCTGTCATACACGCTGAGATAGATGCTTTGAATGACTAAGGCTTGGGTTGGGGAAGTAGGTCTGTAGTAGAGCACTCTCCCAGCGTGCTCGAGGTCCTAGGCCCCTCTATCCCTCCCCCTCCCCCCTCCCTCTTCCCTTCCTTCCTTTGTTTCTTTTGTCACCTCTCAGCAGGTCCTTCCCTTTTCTCTGCTCCATCAAGTCACCACTCGCATTTATGTCTTCAGTAGCTTGTATAAACTTGTTAGAATAGGGCTCTGGACATCCGTGCATATGATTGCCATGTTATTTTTCCTCAGATGTATCTCTAAGTTATCCAGACTCAGGTGCCTCCGGTTTCTCCCTGGGTATCCTCTCCCTGTCTCTCAAGTAGCTAGAGATCAGGAGGACCTGCAGAATACGGTTGGAGCCACCCCCAACCTCCACCCCCCCCCCACCCCCAGGGGTCAGCGCAGGATTCCCAGTTATTCCAGCAATGTTTGACGTGAGCTGGCATCTTCAGGTACGAGCTGGTGGATTGTCTCAGCTTGTGACAGGGTAGCTTTGTTTCTTTGTTGTCCTGAAACAGCTGGGCCTGCTGCTTCAGCTCCCTACCTGGTAAGGTTACCAACACACACTACCGCACCTGGCTTTGGAAATGGGCTCTGAGTATAAACAGATGCAAGCCGACACTCTCATGCCAAGGCGAACTGGACAGAAACTCCACCAGGGCAGCTGGACCACCCGCAGCCCTGGTGTCACTGGTAGAAAGCACGCCCCGTTATCTCCACACCACTTATCCACAGGTGGCACTTTTGGCTAATGTCCTCTTACTTCTTGGTGATGTCACCACAGATCACATTCTTGCCAGACTCCCTATAGAATACGGCCTAGCCATTCGTGGGCTGTCCCCAGAAAGCTTGTCAGGGGAACATGTTTCGGGGCAGCATTTCTGGCTGTCCACCCACAACCCCTCCCCGGGCTCACTCTCTCTTCCTTTGTACCTGGGCACCCTCCTTTGATGTTTGCAGACCTCGCTTGAGGCTATTCTCAGGGTGAACCTAAGTGTTCCACTTGAGAAGATCCAGGGACAGGCTCACATAGAAAGATGTTCCTGTCCCTGCCCTCCCACAAGCCCAGGGCGCTATACTTTCTCTCGTCATTCTCTTTTCTATTGCTGTGGACTGCTTGGACGTTCCAGAAAGGACGAAGAGTGCTCTTCAGATCCCCATATCTCTGTACCCACAGCAACCAGCGACTGGGGCACTGACTAGGTGAGTTAGAAGGATTTGTGGTTAGGAAACTTGATTGAAAGGCCAGGAACGTAGGACAGAGACCGGCTGACATTTTAGGGTTAAGGATGAAAACAAAACCTCGAATTCAGTTTAGCATTACCCCAACAGCTGTGGCTTCCACCCTACCCCACCCTACCGAAGTGTCCCCTGTTGGCTCCCAAAGGTCTGTCAGGCCCATATGAGGTCAGGGCTGTGAGTAAGATGACAGACTCACCAGGGCCGTTTATGTTCGTGTAAGTGAGAGTGGACTCTGTTTAAACGGAAGTCTTTCCACACACTGGTCTCTGTCTTCCGTCCAGAGTCACTCCTGCAAAGCTGGTTTTAGTCTTGGTATCTGGTGAATTGAAACACCATTTCAGACCTTCTGTACCCTTAGGAGTGCTCAAAAGGTAGCTCTGGCAAATCGTGGTGGTTTGGAATGACACAGGGATATGGTTCTTGAGAAAAGATGTGAGAGTTTAGAAGTGCCTTTCCATGAGGTTTTGGGGAAATGTTGTAAGGGGGTCAAGACAGGAGAGGCATCATGGTGCAATCAGCACGACAAGCAGCCTGGGCTACACCTTCAGGGACTCGAAGCCTTCCTGCTTGGCAATAACTCCCAAGCAGTTACTCTCTCTATTCCCCTCAATGGGGATTAGTCTTTCAACCCTGATGACAAGTCTTTTGGACACACGAGCTTCTGAGCGCTGAAGGGTTAGCTAGAGCTGGTGAGAGAGAGATGGTTCCTTCCAATGCATAGAAGTGAGGTCATATAAGTGGAACTTGGAGTTTTCAAAATACGTCTTCCTTTTGCAATTTTATTCTTGGTTCACTCAGTCCGCAACATATTTTTTATTTGCAATTAATTTTACTATCTAATGAGGGATATCTCTAGGAAACAAAATTATGAAGGAATAGAAATTTGGAGTAGGAGCCAGGCAGTGGTGGCGCACACCTTTAATCCCAGCACTCGGGAGACAGAAGCAAGCAGATCTCTGTGAGTTCAAGGCCAGCCTGGTCTACAAAGCTACACAGAGAAACCCTGTCTTGAAGAGAGAGAGAGAGGGGGGAGAGAGAGAGAGAGAGAGAGAGAGAGAGAGAGAGAGAGAGAGAGAGAGAGAGAGAGAGAGAGAGAGAGAGAGAGAGAGAAGAGAAATTTAAAGTGTGTGGGACTCAGCCTACAGGTTAGTATGTCAACACTTTCTCCTTTCTTTCCCGCGCTCGCTTAGGTGGCCCCGGTGGCTGCTATGGCGTCCTCTCTAAAGGCCTGGGGTCTGCTTGTGTCCCTGCTGTGCCTGCATTACAGCTTGCTGGCACAGAGCACTTCCAGGAGAGAGTTCATGGAACACCATCACCTAAGTTCACACAAAGAATTCAGTGACTACAGCTGCGATGTCCTCATGACAGAAAAGGGTCTGAAGCCCAAGATCTCACACTGGTTTGTTTACATGGCATGGTACAAAGTTGAGCACATATGCATTAGCGGCAACTGGAAAGACCGCTACAAAAATTCGTACGTGTGGGCTCAGACTCCCATTAAGGTGCTCACGTGCCACTGGGAGAATTTCAAAAGTAAATACGTAGAGAGGAGGAGCTACAACTATGTCCAGTTCCACTGTAACGCAGACGGCTATGTCGACAGCATAGAGGACATGAAGCTTCTGGAGCCCATCTTAGCCTAGAAGGTCCGGCCAGCTCCGGGAAAGCCGCCGGTTCTCCAGTGTCGGCCCCTGCTTCCCGTGCGGTTACATGCCAGCGTTTCCCAAGGATTCCCGGTCTTACGATCGCGCTTGTGTTGCTCCCTGCCTAGAATAACATTCCTCCCTTGTCTACCTGCTTTCCTTCACATTTTGTTTTTTTTTAATGACTCACACATTTTCTGTAGTTGGGACGATGTCTGAGGGACACCGTTCAGGAGGATTGATTCGCCTCCTGGTCTCAGGGCTTTCAGTCTGGGACTGACTGAGGCTCTGCTGTCCTCCTGGGAGAGTGAGGCGGGGAATGTGGGGGAGAGGGGATGCTCACTTCGCAGGGGCTGAGAGGCCAAAGGAGACGGAGGGCGAAGGGTATGGGGACGAGGTGTGACAGTTGTGGCCCCCCAGTGGCCTGTCTCCTCCAACTGGACCCTCAGACCCTCTCAGCTGTGAACTCATCAGTGGGTTAGTCACTGCCAAAGTAAGTGACAGCCTTCGTGAGCCATCCGTCAAGTAAGCCTTCAACACAGGAGCCCGGGAGGTCATTGGACAGCCAAACCACAGGGATCATCCTCTCTTGACTCATTCGGGGTTTTCTTTCTCTTTCCTGATGTCTTCATCTTTCCGCCTATCCAGACTGAATGGTCATCCCTTCCACAAAAAAAAAAAAAAATTGCTATTCCACTGTGCGTCATATATATACACGTGTTGTGTGCGTAGAGTTCGTGTTGTGCATTGGTGTGAGCAGTGTGGTGACACATTATATGTGAATATCTTACACTCTGGCTCAAAGTGAATTTTATGGATGTACCTTCTTACACATGGATATACCTGTGTGCCAGTAAGGCAAAGACAAGTCTTGACTTGGACAGGGATTGTAGTGTGCTGCAAGCCTTTATCATTTATTACAGAAGTAGCAATTAATATTCTAGGTATTGACTCCAGGTTATTTGTTACTATGAATTTGGCTTTGTATAGGCTATATACTGGGGTGATTTGTATTCTCAAATAGGCCCCAGAGAAAAGAAATTCTTCTCACCGGGTCAGCAGTTAGAGCCGCAGCCTCTGGATTTCACATTACACAGCCTTAGTTTTTCCCTTTGATATAGTGCTGAGAAGTCACCTTTAGTGAGTTAACAGTACCGAGTTGCAAGTCACGACCTCCCTGAGACTTAGGTTTGCCAGGACTTGGGTTTTGCAAATCACATCCAGGAGAGAGACCTGACACACGTGCTTTTCTCAAGATCCTATCAGCCTTCCTGGCTCTGAGAGATATGCCTGCCCTATTGTCAGAGAGTTGCTAAATGTGGATATAAAAACTAGAGGCCTTGTGGGATCCAGAGAACTTTAGAAGAAGGAACTTTTGGAGAACTTTTAGAAGGAACTTTTAGAGGCTTTTTAGAAAGAACTTCAGAGAATTTTTAAGGAGAACTTTTAGAGAGAACTTTAAGAGAGCTTTTAGAGAAAGAACTTTTAAAGAGAGAGCTGTTAGAGAGAAATGTTAAAGAGAGCTTTTGAGAGAGAACTTTTGGGAAGCCTCCATTCTTGAAGAATAAAGAGCCATAAGAGAGAGAGAGAGAGAGAGAGAGAGAGAGAGAGAGAGAGAGGTGTCGGTTTATTTCCTTTTGGCCCTCAGATCAGAACTTTTTAGCAAAGCCCCTACTCTGCCTGCTGTAAGCCTCCTCTCTGACCCCCCCCAATAGAATTGTCATCTTTAGCTCTACCCAAATGGGAAATCAGAGAAGAAGGAAACAGATAACTAATGTGTTCAGTCAAATAATATGGTAAGTCTCTGGTTCATAACAGGTGACCCAGGAAGTTTGTAGGGATATTTTGTTTTGTTTTTCCTTTCTTACCCTTTGATTTAGGATTTTAATTTAGACTTTGATAAAACATGCATGAAACGTGTTCCAGTCATCTGGTCTCCCTAGTTGTAGAAGATGTGTAACATAAAACAGATATTAGGGTTCTAGAGAGATGGCTTGGTAGAGAAGAGCACTCCCAGAGCACCGAAGCGCAGATCTCAGCACCCATGGCGGGGTGTGTGTGTGTGTGTGTGTGTGTGTGTGTGTGTGTGTGTGTGTGTGTGTGTGTGTGTGTGTGTTTACAGCCATCCTCGACTCCAGCTCTAGGGCCACGCCGACTCCTGTCTTAGTTGGGGTTACCGTGGCTGTGATGTACAAAAGCAAGCCGGGGAGGAAAGGGTTCATTTGACTCACACCTCCATATCACTGTTCATCACTGGAGGAGTCAGGACAGGAACGCAAGCGGGGTGGGAACCTGGAGGCAGGAGCTGATGCAGAAGTCATGGAGAGGTGCTGCTTACTGGTTTGCTCCCTATAGCTTGCTCAGCCTGCTTTCTTACAGAACCCAGGACCACAGCCCAGGGGTGGGACCACCTACAGTAGGCTGGGCCTCCCCCATCAATCACTAATTAAGAAAATGTCCTACAGCCACATCTCATGGAGACTTTTTTTTCAATTAAGATTTCATCCTTTCAGATAACGCTAGCTTGTGTCACGTTGTCATAAAAATCTCAGACACAGCCAGGTGTTGGTGGTGCACACCTTTAATCCCAGCACTCAGGAGGCAGAGGCGGGCGGATGTCTGTGAGTTCGAGGCCAGCCTGGTCTACAAAGCGAGTTTCAGGACAGCCTCCAAAACAATACAGAGAAACCCTGTCTTGAAAAACAAAAACAAAAACAAACAAACAAAACAAAAAAATCTCAGACACAGCAGGCAGCCATAGGCAACAACAAACTTTATTAAAAGGTGGGGAGGGGCCCAGAAAGAAAAACTCCCTGAAGAGCAGAGGGGGGCAGGTCCATTGTCCTCTGGAGGCCCTGGGGTTTTAAGTGGCTCTGATGGCCTTGGATGGATCATCCTCTATTATGGTTGTTTTAATGTCAACTTGCCACACACTAGAATCACCTGAACTAGAAGCCTCTCTGAAGGAAGCGTCCTGACCGCCCTGTGGATGTGGAGGACTCTTCCGGACTGTGGGTGACATCTTCTGATAGCAGCTCAGATAGAAGGGAAACGGCCAAAAGCAGCTCTCACTTCCCGCTCGACGGCCCCCTCGACTGGCCCTTGCTCTCTCTGCTGAACTAATTTGCCCTGTTGTGTCTTCACTGCTATAAGAACCAGAATTCCCGCCCCCCCAAAAAAGGAACCAGAATTCCCAAGCTTCCCTAGTGAACCAGGGACCAGCTGCTCTCCAGGAACCTTTTGAACTCCCAGCACCAGACTGGGACTTCTGCGGTCCTATGGACTGAGTAGTTACTGGTTGTTAACCCTTCCCCTTCCTCAGTGAGAGACAGCTGTGTGGACTGCTCTGAACGCTGAAGGATTAACTACGGGGTTCTCAGTTCTCAGGTGTGACTTGGCTTTTGTTACTTTTTTCTAACGCGTGCGTGCGTGCGTGCGTGCGTGCGTGCGTGTGTGTGTGTGTGTGTGTGTGTGTGTGTGTGTGTGTGTGTCCGTCCCACACTTTCCCCTCGGTTTTTCATTAATCAGTTGAAACAAAGAAAGGAGAGCTGCATAGCCTCGGGTACATGTTTAGCACCGGCCTTGACGGGGTCTGACCAGTCATCTGTAAGGGGTCCCAGCGTGGGGAGAACATGCCTTGGGGGACTTGGCCTCGGATCAGAGAAGACAGGAAGAAGTTGGGCCCTTGCTTTCTTTGCTGTCTAGCAGTGGTCCCTTTCCTTGTCTGTCTGACAGGGATCTGTCCGCCCCTAGCCCATCATAAGGTTTGTGTCTTTTTTTCCTTCTCTTTACCCCAAACTCTTTCTTTTCCTTCCACCTATCCTGGTATGTAGGGCCTTGATGACTCAACTTCCGAGGGACGACACTGGTCTACAGTGTCTGAAGGTGTATCTTCACCCCTGTCTTTCAATCTTTGACTAAGACTCCCTCACGATTTCTTTTTGCCCGTACCCCTCCGTACCCCTCTAGGGACATACCCTTTTTCTGCTTCCTATCTAACAACCTAATACTAATCATTGATCCCGCCGTGATTTCTTGCTGCTTTTTCTTTATTTTCCCCGGTCAGATCTGCAGGAACAAAGAGACTAGCACACACAGTTAGAAGCCAGCCTAGGGTCCAAAAGAAAGCGTCACCAACCCAACGGAAGCCTTGTACAAGGCGGAGCTGCTCACCGAAGTGGGAGAGCAAACCGGCTGAGTAAGAGACTCACGTGCTTTCATCTTAACGCAAGAGAGGCTTGTCCTTGTCCCGCTGGCTGAGCTCCAGCCTCAGCCTTCCATGGTTGCTTAGTCTGAAAAGGAAACAAAGGGAAGCAAGTATGGACAGACATCTCAAGATCCGAGAGTCCAGCAGGGTCTTTGTATAAACAGTAGTTTTACCGGGTAGGGGAGAGCAAAAGATTTAAACTCCTTGGCATACACAAAAGCTTTACGGTGTTTGACAAAAAGGCTAATATTTAATGTTCCTTACTTGCCAAGGACACTTGGTACTGAAGGAGTAACTGTGTGGAAGCAATCACTTACCCAGTTTCAAGGTGGGTCTACTGCAGTGATTCTTGTTGGAAACAGTTCTCAAGCCGCAAGGTCTGGGGAAAGAGCCTTACCCACCAGCTTAAAAGGAAACCAACACCTCAACAATCCCACAGCCTAGACTCTCCTGAACTTGGAAGCACCTTCTCTGAGAGGAAGAAGGCTACCTGAGCTAAAACACCAAAAATATAACCAACAATCTAACCCCAAACCGGAAGAGCTCAGTGAGAAACACAATTTAACATGGAAATCCATGACAACAGGGTCTCCTTTTCTTTCTTCTTTTTTTTCTTCTGTTGTTGTTTTGTTTTCAAGACAGGGTTTCTTTGTGTAACAGCCCTGGCTGTCCTGGAACTCACTTTTTAGACTAGGCTGCTCTTGAACTCACTGAGATTCACCTGCCTCTGCCTCTGCCTCCTAAATGCTGGGATTAAAGGTGTGCACTACCACTGTCTGGCATGATCCAAAAACTTCTAACATCCAGGAACCTCTAAGAACTTAAATGAAAATCCAGACCAAAAATTCAAAACAACTAAAACATGCTCAAAGAAGACACAAACTCCGGAGTGAATTATTTTCTTCCCCAACATAATGCTCTTATTAATTATTTGGGAATTTCATACAATTCACGCTGATCACAGTCCATTCCTTCCTGGTTCACCTTCCCACACTTGTGCCCTCCCCCAGAGAAAAACCAAGTGCAATCTGTGCTGTCCACACACTCATTGGAGCATGATCAAACTCCCGGTGGTCAGCCCCTTAAAGAAGAGAGTTTAGCATTGTGCCCCCCACCCCCAGTGTGTGTGTGTGTGTGTGTACACATGCAGAAGCCATCAACTGTGAAGAGCTATCCTTCAGCATCTTTATCACAATTTTAAGGACTCTCTTCAGTAGCTTCATGTCTACATTGTTTCTTTTTGGTGTGTGTGTGTAGGGGGGGTTGTCACACCAGCCTTAAACATGACTCATTTTCAGTTTCTGAGTGTGCAGTCTTCAATACGACTGCAAAAGATGCCTCCCCTATCCACAGAAGCTGGTGGCAGCCTGGATCACAGACATCAACACGGTTTCTAACAGCAATACAGATTAAGGACGTCAGTGTGGCTTCTGTGACAGCACAGATCGTGAACGAACGCCATCATGGTCTCTGGCTGCAGCATTGGTCACCGCCGTCTTCTGAAGGACAACCCAGAAAGTGAAGCATTCTGCATCTGGGATACCTTGTTGCTGCTCAGAGTCAGGATCTTGTGGTTGAGCAGTGTGTCCAAGGGCAGAACCTGGGAAAGCTCCAGGCTACTGTACACCACTCTGCCCTTGGTCCTGTACCCCTGAAGTAGCAGTAGCAACAGCGCCATGCTGTGCGTCAGCCTGCTGGCCAAGCAGTGACATTGTCCTAGTAAGGTAGCAACAGGACGAGGCAGGTCCAAGCCTCCTGGCTGCCTGAGGAGCGGCTCTACTCAGCAAAGACATGCTCCTTCTTCCTGGATGAATTCTGGGAGAATACGGATATCTGAACGACACAAAGAAGTTAAATTTGACCAGATGGGCTGGACAGATGGCTCAGAGGTTAAGGGCAACAATTCCCAGAAGCCATATGGTGGCTCGCAAAGGTCTATAATGAGATCTGGTGCCCTCTTCTGGCCTGCAGGCATACATGCAGGCAGAATACTGTATACATAATAAATAAATCTTTAAAACAAAAAACAAACAAACAAAAAAAGAAGTCAAATTTGGGATATGAAACCGTAATTCAGAAAAGAGCCAATAATACTGAACAAAACCCCCAAACTGAAATGATTATGAAAAGAAAATACTAAGTAAGTCAAAGAAAGCCTCCAGGGGATGAAAGACGGGAACATAGACATGTCACTGTCTGGATCGGGTTCATTTTCTCTGAATTGAAAGGCTGGGGGAAAAATTTCCCCTGCAACAGATAAGAGCAGTGAGATCTTCAGCTAGAGAAGACAGGGTCACAGGGTCAGGAAAGGCTTTTGTTCGGGGTGAGGGAACACAGGTAAGCATGCACAACAGACTCACAGAGGAAAGATCTACTGCAAAGCAGAGAGGGCACTTAGGAACCTGGAGGTTCAGCCTCTCCTCGAGGACTGGGGCTTTGAAGGGACTGGGGGGCCCTCCTTCCCTAACTTAGGTCAGTTTGATTAAAGAGAGCGTAGCGGATAGGCTTGCAACTTTGGGGCCAACATGTCCTGGCCCACCCTTCTCAGGTCAATTCCATCAGTGGGGGCACTGCTGTAGGGAGAAAGCCTTCCCGGCCTCTGCCTTAGGCTTTTGGTCTCACATCAGTATCTTTGAAGCTCACCGTCTTTGTCATCACGGCCCCTCTCCTCCTCTGTCTGCCTAGCAGGGAATCTCGCTCATAGCCCCTCAGGTAGACTAGGAAAGTGAGAGCAGGCTCCCTGCCGCAATGATTTCCTGTTCCTGGAAGATACTGTGAGGAGAGATGATGAGAAGGGTGGGGTGGGTGTCTAAGCAGGACCAATAGGGAAAACAGCCCATAGAACATCCGACTCAGAGTCCAGTTAGAGGACTCCCGGTTCTAGTCCTCTTCCATCTTGAAGGGGGCTGCTGTGGCACAATCCTTCGCATACTGTGAATACGCATTACTCTCACTGGTTAATTAAGAAGTTAATTGACCTGTAGCAAGGCAGGATAAAGTTAGGAGAGACAGTCAAACTGAGGATTCAGGGATGAAGAAGGGCGGAGTCAGTACATCATGGTTGAAACACAGAACATACAGAACAAAGAAAGTGTGTTGTAAGCTCCTGGAGAAAGACAAAATCACATCCAATGACAATTAATGGAGACTCAAGGTCGGTCAAGGTGTCATCAAGTGCTGGACCACCTATATCATCCTCTGCAAGGCTCAGAAACCATCAAGAGAGAGTGGGGAGAAATGAATGTGACAGCTGGGTGATGATGGTGGTGCTGATGATGATGGTGATGATGATGATGATGACCATGTAATGCCGTCTTACAGACGCAACTAGGCCATGGCATGCCTGAACTCACAACATCCATGGCTGCTTGCTTGATAAGGGCTGCCTAAGACTGAGCCCATAAACATTCAGGCGCAGATGGGGAGAGGCTCAAGGGAGCTGATCATAATTGATGGCTTGCTGGAGAAGGCGTTGTCTTCAGTGGATGTAGTCATTGTGAGTCACTCATGCTCCAGCAGATAACTTCATACCCACCCCCACATGAGCATTCAGGCATTACAGAGTTCAAACAAAACCAAATTTGAAGGGCTCATGCGGAAGGGCCTGGTGGTGGGAAGGGGGAGATGGCGGGAGTAAAGAGGGGCTACTGAGATGTTTCCACAGATACAGGAGTTTACCATCAAGCCGGGTTATCTGGGTGACTCCTGGGGAGCTACAAAATAGAGGGGGAAAACCAGCTCTTACAAATTGGCCTCTGATCTCCACAAATGCACCGTGGCACAAACCCGTGCACACGCATGTGTGTGTGTACATGTGTGCAAAAACATACACTAAATAGTGAGTTTAAAAAAGAGAGGGTGGAGGCATGAGTGTGATCAGAATGTAGTGTGTGTGTGTGTTTATGGCATTGTCAAAGAAAAAAACTAAGCTTAAAAGCTATTTTTAAAGACTTTCTAAAGGCGTGTATGGGGTCAGGGAGACACATGAATGTTATTATTCAAAGAAGCCAAAGACATCAGGTTCTTCATGGAGATGGAGTTACAGGAGGTTGTGAACTACCTGATAAAGTACTGGGAACTGAACTCAGGTCCTCTGCAAAGCAGCACGCCCTCCTGACCACTGGACCATTTCTCCAGTCTCTTTAAAGCATTTTAAAGCAAGTTTTCTTTGAGTAATCATGACTACAGATATCATTAGTTACTTGCCTTGTTTCTGTGACTAAAACCCAAGAAGAATCAATTTAATAGAGGAAGGGTTTACTTTAGCTCGCAGCTTAAGTCATTTTGTCGGGAGGGGGGCACAATGGGCAGGAGTAGTCTAGTTATAATTATCTTCGTCAGGAGCCACAGAGCAACAAGAAATGGGCTGTGTGTGAACCTCAAGCCCCACTCACACCGACCCACTTCCTCTAGCGAATCTCCACCTCCTGAAGGTTCCATGGCTCTCCCAAGCAGTCCCACCAGCTGGGGCCCAGATTCAAACACTCAAGCCTATGGGGAAATGCTCAAACCACAGTGGTTAAACCCCGCTGCTCTGTGGTGCTTAGTCAAAGGGAGCAGGGTGGTATACACCTGTCTCCCAGCACTCAGGAGGAGGATGCAGGAGGATCCTGAGCTCCAGGCAAGCCTGGGCACACACCATGACACCGTCTGAAAACAAGCAAACAAAAAGCACCTCCACGAAAGTGTGCTATCGGAACGATACTAATCTGGGAAAATATACAGGACTGATTAGACAGACCTACGGCCAGAGGCAGGGAGGCCCAGTGGAAGGCTTCCATGACACGAAGCGGGGCAGCCTTCCTGTCTTTCTTCATGTCAGTGGTGAGCAGAAAAGAGTCGAAAGCAAGTATTCTACGTTTTCTCTCCTTGTGTTCTCACGTCTTTTCACACACAGTTCTCCCTTTAAAGGTCCGCACCACTCTGCTCATCTAATTATGCCTTGGGTGAGTGTCTTTCAGTAACTCGTGTCCCCTTTGGTGGGAATCACACTGGGAATGCTGCCGGGGTCCGGCCTGTATCAGTCCTACGCTGCAGGGGCCATCTATCCCAGACTGATGTCTTTGGGGCTGTGTTCCGAACCAGCCCAACAGCCCCGGGTTCCACCCTGAGCGGGGGAGTGTGGATCAGGGAAGTCCTGGCTACCCAACGGCGTCAAGAACAAGACAGAGTCATCTTGTCATTTCAGCCCATACTGCAGACACGGGTTTATTCAAGCATCCTCTTAAATAGCTTTCTAAAAGCCGGGGTATGGGCAGAAGACGTCTATTATCATGTGTATAAGGCTGACTAGAAAACCTTTAACCCTAGAAATGGTCCTAGAATGCACGTACACAAGCCCTCAGACCTCCCGTAATGCATGTCTTGCTGTAATGAACAGCTCATGAGTCTTTGGGTCTGTCTCACTGGCCCTCATGATGGGTGTGGGGCCTAGGTCTATTGCTACGCACACTAGAAGTCATTCTCCACTGTGGCCAGGCCATCCGGAAGTAACCAGTTGACATCTAAAAGACAATAGGAGACTCGAGTGTCTGGAATTGAGCTGAGGCTTATATCGAAATATCATATTTGGGCCCCCACAGAATGCTATGCATAGTTATCAATTTGTAACCCGCTTATTTATTTTCCTGACTGTCTTTCATTAAACTGTAAACTTGTAAACTCCTCAATATGATACGTAGCCTAGAATCTGGCCCCATAGACATATGTACAAACAAGTGATTTATTCGTGTGTATCTGCAGGAATTCACATTGCCAAGTACGTGGTAACTATTGTACAAATACACATATTTGTAGATGTATATTTTTGTGTTTTTATATTTTGTATTTATATGTATATTTTTTTTTGTTAAGAAACTGAAATCAAAGAGCTTCAAAAAGCCTGAAACTCCAGCTGAAAAGGAAGTTCCAACCCCTTAGCAAGAGATCAGGTCCTTAAAGCTGAGCTTTGAGCCTTCTTGCTTCTTGTGTTTGAAGTTTTGCTTCCTTTTCACTCTGAAAGCTCTTACTTGGAGGTGGAGTCCAACTCCCACGGTACTTCTGCAAAATCTATGGTTTCTCTTTCCTGGGCTTAAGAATACTTCTCGCCCTGCCCCTCCGAGGCAGCTGTGACTGCCTTGAAGATGAAAAGCTTCCAAACATTCAGAACCTGGGATTGATCAACTGCCTGAGCGGTGGGTGGGAACCCAGCAGAAACACCTGGTAAGAGAGGCGCTTCCCAGCCCTGCCAGGTGGGGGAGCGCCTGGGAAATACTGGCTGGAGAGGGGAGGTCATCATGTTAGAAGCGATTGCAGGGGGAAGCCCCGTGTTCGTGCGCAATGCTTTGACACGGATCAAAGAGGACGAGACGTGCGAGACAGGGCAGCGTGCACATCTCCCGTCTTCCTCACTGGATTTCAGGGTTCTCATAGCATTGCGACACTGGCTTTCTTTTTTAAGACCTGTGAAATCTTAAAAGGAAGAATAAAATTCAAACAGCAAACTAATCATGGTAAATATAATTGTTCTTATTGCTTCTTCTATTCCCATATAGAAAAAAATGGCTGTAGGCCTTCGCCGATGCTCTCCTCTCCTCTTGCTGCTGGGGCTGTGGGCGCCAGTGTGTCTGCTTGGCACTCAGCCTAAGGGTCTCACCAAGGCGCGCTGGTTTGAAATTCAGCACATACAGATAAGCCCTCAGCAGTGCAACACGGCAATGCGCGGTGTCAACAATTACACCCAGCACTGCAAGCAGAAAAACACCTTTCTGCACGCATCCTTCCAGAATGTGGCCGCCGCCTGCGGTTTTCCCAACATCACCTGCAAGAACGGGCGAAAGAACTGCCACGAGAGTGCCAGGCGTGTCGGCATGATTGACTGTGCGCACACCGGGGAAACCTATCCCGACTGCCGCTACCGGAGCGCCCTGAAGCTCAAATTCTTCGTTGTGGCCTGCGAACGCCCAAAGAAGGACGACCCCCCCTACCAGCTGGTTCCTGTGCACTTAGATGAGATTGTCTAAGGCTTAGGGCACTTTTCTTCTTTTTGACACAGGTTCGTTTACCAATGTTTCCACTTCGTCTTTGGTTCCCACAGAAAAAGGAAGGCATTGGAAGACTTAGAAAGCTTAAGCTATCAGAGCAGAGTTAAGAGGCTGCAGGGGCTGTGATGTAGTTCAATAACTGAGTACCTGGGCACAAAGGTCCCTGGCTTCCATCACCAGCTCCCCTGTGCCCCCAAAAAGAAGAAACAGGATGTTTTTTTTTCTGCTCTGGGGTTATTTCTCTTGAGGGAAGAATGTAGGGAACAGACAAAGAGGGTCCAAGCAGCTGAACGATTTTTCTGCAGTTTTTTGGGTCAAGCTTCATTGTATTCTGCTCATAGAAATAAAATTATTTTTACTGTTTCAGTGTAATGAGTATGAATTTTGCTGGTTTGTTTCTTTGATGGTGGTTTGGGGCTTGTTTGTTTGTTTTGGTTTTTGATTGACAGGGTCTGATTTGGTCAGACTGGATTCAACACCACTGTATAGTCAAGGATGGCTATCAAGTATTTTTTTTAAAGATTTATTTATTATGTATCCAGTGTTTTGCCTGCAGGCCAGAAGAGGGCACCAAGTCTCATTACAGATGGTTGTGAGCCACCATGTGGTTGCTGGGAACTGAACTCGGGACCTCTGGAAGAGCAGCCAATGTTCTTAATCACTGAGCCAATCTCTCCAACCCCTCAACTCTTTTTATTAAGTTAAAAACAAAAACCAACTTTGGCAATAACAGTCATTTCACTCCCTGTTGTCTTCTCTTATTCCCACTCTTACCCAGTCTCTTCCTTCCTGCCCTGTGAGGGTTCATGGTCCCACACCAGAGGAGGAGGAGGGGGTCACTGGACTGTCAGCCATTTTTTCACTCCAGCCGGTAAAGCTGCCATGGAGGTGCCACTAGGAGGCACCAGGGGTGGGCAGGCTGTGCACAAGCCACACGGACCCAAAGGGGAGGCTCCAGGCTCAGACCCTTGACCTCAAGGCCATATTTACATTTACATTTACACAGTAGTCGTAGTCAGTGCTCTGTTGCTGTGAAGAGACTCCATGAGCATGTCTTTTCTTTTAGTAATTATTCGTAGACTAGGTAACACTCTTTTAAAGGTATGCTTGTTATGTGCACGGTGTTCTGCCTGCATGTCTGTCTGTACGCCAGAAGAGGGCACCAGATCTCATTATAGATGGCTGTGAGCCACCATGTGGTTCCTGGGACTTGAACTCAGGAACTCTGGAAGAGCAATCAGTGCTCTTAACCTCTGAGCCATCTCCCCAGCTCCCAGACAATTTTTTTTTATAAGAGAAAGCATTTAATGAGAGCTTGAAGAGGCTTAGTCCCTCATCCTCACAGCAGGAGCATGGCGGCAGCAGGTCCACGTGGTGCTGGAAAGGGAGCTGAGAATTCTACATCCAGACCTTCAGACAGCAGGAAAAGACTCTGGGCTTGGCATGATCTTTTGAAATCTCAGAGCTCAAACCCAGTGACACACTTCCTCCAATAAGGCCACACCTCCTAATCCTGTTCCCTGATGACTAAGCGTTCAAATATACGAGCCTATGGGGCCATTCTTATTTAAACTACGACTTCAGTTGAGAAAATGCTCCCACAAGATTGGTCTATGAAAAGCCCGTGTTGCCTTTTACTTTATTTTATTTTATTTTACTTTAAGCTTTTATTTTACTATGTAGTCCTGTGTGCCCTGGAACCCTCTATGAAAAACAGGATGACTTCAGACTTACAGAGATTTGCCTGCTTCTGCCTTCCAAATGCTGGGATCAAAGGTGTACGGCACTACACTGACTTGAAGCCTTTTCCTGATTGACAGTTGACGTGGAAGGGCCCAGCTCACTGTGGGCAAGGCCACCCCTGGCTGGGTGGCCTGGATGCGATCAGAAGGCAGGCTGAGGAAGCCGTGAGGACAAAGCCCTTCATGAGCTCTCTATCAGGTCCCAGCCTTGAGTTCCTGCCCTGACTGCCCTGGAGAACTGATTGCAAGCTATAAATAGGATAAACCCCCTCCCTCTCAAGCTGCTTTATCACAGCTACCACGCAAAGGGGCCAGCCACACCCTCAAAATAGTTATTAACACATTACATCATTGTTTACTTTGAGGCTCCCCAGAACCCTGCTTTGTATTGCTTTATAGCCCCTCCCCCCCATATCCATTGTGTGCCTTGTTTTAGCTGACTTATTCCAGATATCCACATCAGCTTCATGTTATCCAAACATAGACTGGCTCCTCTAGCCCTGGGTGTGAGAAATTTGTGCCTCTGAGCCACCTGGGGTGACCCTGGCCAGGACCAGCAGTATCGTGTGGCAGGGAGAACACATCTGTTAAGGGCTGGTGCTGGGAAATTGTCAGATTCTGAATAAAGGAGTGTCCTAGGGGACCGAATACAGGTAACCCTATGGTAAAACCTTCCAGGTTCCCGAGGTGTAACAGTTCCTCTCCAAGCGCACGTGGGACGTAGGGCCTCTCATGTTTGAAACAAAAGGCCTCAGTGGCAGAGAGGCCTCCATCTACGCCTCCTTCGCAACCCTGAGCCATTAGTGTTATTAAATTTATTGTTTGGAGCTGGAGAGACGGCTCAGGGTTAAGAGCCCCTGGCTGCTCTTCAAGAGGACCTAGGTTCAATTTCCAGCACCCACATGACAGTTCACAATCATCTACAACTCCAGCTCCAAGGGGTCTGTCACCCTTTTCTGACCTCCAAGAGTGCCAGACACGTCCACGGTGCCCAGACATATGACGTACATGCAGGCAAACCATCCATGCGCATAAAATAGATCTTAAAAAAAATATGGTTTTGTTTTCTTTCCTTGATTGCGATGCTGACTTTTATTAGTTTCTTCTGTTTGTTCAGGGTTAAATTTGATCTCATTCCTCCAGCCCTCCTCTCTTAAGACAGGGTCCCACGTACCTCAGGGTGGTCTAGAACACACTCTGGCGATGAAGCTGGGCTTGAGTTCCTGATCCCCTGGCTCCGCTTGGCAAGTGCTGGGATTGCGGCTCATTCCTTCCTTCCTTAGTCTTTCTTTTCCCCAGCTCTGGGAAGAGCACAGCTAGGACTAGTCAAGAGCTCTTGAGCGTACTGAGATTACAAGTGTGACCAACCGGCGTGCCTACTGTGTTGCTCACTTTCCTCGTGACCGCGACCTAATAAAAAGCAATGTGTGGGGGAAAGGCTTCAGAGACACGGTCTATGGCGCAGGGAAGGCGCCGCAGCAAGTGGGTGTGGCCACACGGAGTGAGCCGTCAGAAAGCGGGGTGAAGTGTGCTGGTGCTCCATCGCCCTCCCCCGTCTGGGCAGACTGCGGAGTGTCAGCCTCTGACACTCAGTGGGGCTCCTCCTCACTCGACCCAAGCTGGAAACACGCCCCGGGGGGGCTTCTCGGGCGAGTCTAGACCCTGACAGACAATGAATATTGACTGCTACTATCTTCTTTGGTGTCTTGGATTTTGTTTTTTGTTGTTGCCATTGTTTTTTAAAAATATTTTTTCTATTTTCATAACAGTGCTCTTTCCAACTTAGATAATATGAGGTGGTTTGGTTTAGTTTTTGTTCTTATTTGTTGTTGGGGTTTTTTCCCCCCATAGAGAATGTATAGGGGAAGGAAAACCATGATCAGAACATATAGGGGGGAAATTCATTTTCAATTTTTTAAAAAAAAACTAGAGAAAATAAAATAAGTCTGTTAGGTGAAACAGAGTTTTTTTTTTCTCCCCCTTCCTTCCTTTTGCCATGGACATTTAAGGATTCCCTGGATTTACCTCCTGTTTATCCAGCTGATGTGGGAGAGGAAGGTTTGTCAGGTCTAGTCTTGTGAGCTAATGTTCTGGGGTGAAGGAAGGTCAGCAGCACCATATGGAAGCTGGGGGGAGGGGGTCACAGGGTTCTTCAGTTCTTTAGAACTTGGAGAGAGAAGCACTCATCCTGACATAATGGAATGGCCAGGGCAGACCAAAATCAGGCAGCATTAAAATGTCCTTTGACTGACAAGGCGGAGTCCTTTGTTGCAGAAAACAAGGGACTCTCGGGTTAATGATACTCAGAAAGTCCCTGGAGTTGTGAGCCTCTCCATATTCTGAGCCCAGCAACCTACACGCATGCCCCTCTCCTGCTTTTCTTGGGATCTTTCTACAATCCTCTTTACAATTTTTACTTATGTATTTTATATATTTGACAGTTTTATATGCATGTACACCTGCATGTCAGAAGAGGGCATCAGATCCTACTACAGATGGTTGTGAGCCACCATGCATTTGCTGGGAATTGAACTCAGGACCTCTGGAAGAGCAGCCAGAGCTCTTAGCCACTGAGCCATCTCTCCAGCCCTACAATTCTATTCTTAATGACATAAAAGAAAAGGTAGTGAATATTCTTGGGATGAAGAAGTAAAGAATAGAGCCTTTCTTCCCGTTCTTACCAACACCAAACTTTAACATAAGCATCCCAGAGACGTAATATCAGTGTGGAAGGGAGTCGATGGGGGATCTAGGGTGTAAGGGGACATCATTCAGTGCTGGTCCAAACAGCAAACAACTTCAAAGCAATGAAGCTGGAGGACCGCTTAGAGAGAGGGTAGACTGAGCTTCCGGAACGTGCTACGCAGACAAGACAGCTGAAATGACATGAGGGCATTCCCTCACAGTTCTAGAATCTAGAGGTCCAAGAGCTCAGGGTTGGCAGGATTAGTTTCTCCTGAGGTCTCCCTTTGGCTCTCAGATGATCAACTTCTATCTTTCCTCTGTGTGTGCACGTGACAGGTGTCTGTCTGTCTGTCTGTATGTGTGTCCAACTGTCAGGCCGCATCACATCGTCATCACCTATTTTTAACCTAACGATTTTTGTAGTCATATTTTGAGATCCTGTGGGTTACGGTTTCAGCCTGTGAGTTTTGAGAGAGCATGATTTAGCCCACAATAAAGGGCGTTGGTGGCGCACGCCTTTAATCCCAGCACTCGGGAGGCAGAGGCAGGCAGATCTCTGTGAGTTCGAGGCCAGCCTGGTCTACAGAGCGAGTTCCAGGACAGCCTCCAAAACAATACAGAGAAACCCTGTCTCGAAAAACCAAAAAAAAAAAAAAAAAAAAAAAAAAAAGGCTCCTGTGGCAGTTTGAATGTAATTGGCCCCTGTAAACGCATAGGGAGTGGCACTGTTGGGAGGTGTGGCCTGGTTGAATGAGATCTTGTGGAAGGAAGTGGGAATCGCTAGGCAGGCTTACACTTTGCTCAGTGTCATGGCCCACTTCCTGTTGCCTTCTGAGCAAGACGTAGCCAGCACCATGTCTGCCTGCACGCCGCCATGCTCCACCACACAAACCTATCCCTGTTGTTAGGAAGCTGTGGTGTAGACAGGGAAAATGAGTACAGGCGGCTTTAGTGGTCTAGGCTAAGTCAGGGCGGAGCTTTAGTTGGTCTAGGCTAAGTCAGGGGCCCAGGGCAAATTTTCTTTTGCATCTCCCCTGTAGACTCAGGGGAGATGCAAAAGGAAGAAACTGACTTTCAATATAAGCCCTTCCCAACTCGTAAGGAAAAACCTAGAAAGCGGCTTGTGGGTACCATGAACTTTAAAGCGTAGCCACCACGATGGCATAGCATGCCCCCATCCACTCAGAGGAGCAAGCTCTCTGCTTAGCTACGAAGACACTCATGGCTAGACTAGCGTGCGCATCTAAAACTGCTCTGAAGGATAAAGCCTGTCTCTTTATTTCTTATTTTTATGTATGTGTATGCACATGCACGAGTTTATGTGCACCGCATATGTGCATATGTGCAAATGCCCTCCGGCCAGAAGAGGATCCCAGAACTCCTGGAAATGGTGTTACAGGCAGCTGTGAGCTACCATGTGGGTGCTGAGATCCAAGCTTGGGGCCTCTGAAGAAAGCAGTCAGTGCTTTTAACAACTGACCCATCTCTCTGTCTAGTCCTGCTTCTTTTCTTTAAGACAAGGAAATGGGAAGATAATCATGGAAGAAGTTCCTTCCCACAACACCTGTAAGTCAGTGCTTGAGAGGTGGAGGAGGGCAGAGGGGGTACACATCTCTAACCCCTGCACTCAGGAGGCAGTGGGAGGGAATCTCTGAGTTCAAGACCAGCCTGGTCTATCGAGAGTTCCACGACAGGCAGGGATGCATAGAGAGACCCTGTCTTGAAAAACCAAACACACACACACACACACACACACACACACACACACACACACACACACACCCTTCACTGGTTAAAAAGAGAGAAAACTACTCGGATATAGCTAAAACTACTGACTCATCTGCAGAGCAACTGTAGTTTGTCCCAGGTGTGCCAGCGGCCAGCCCTTCACGCTACTCCTTCCACTCAGAACCCCGTGGGCGAGACTGCCACGGTCACGGCTGATTCCCAAAAGCCTCGTTGGGGTCTGATTCCCACTCGCACTGGAAATGAAGGCCCCACGCATCCCCACGCGCTGCACAAGCTCTGAGTCAGTCTGAGGAGGCAGGAGAAAGGAAGCGGCCCCTGGAAGGCAAGACTGGGAGCTAGCTGCGTTTCCTGCACACGGAGAAAGGGAAGGGTGAGGAAGAAGCTCACAGGAAGGCAACAGCAAGAGCACCATCCCCTTGCTCTCCTGGCCTCCTCTCAGTGAGGTGTGGCAAGTCTGTGCTGGTGAGGGGAGCTCATGGACCCAGCCACCGAGGGCTGAAACTGACGTTAGACTCACAAAGGTAGAAGGATGAATGACCAGCGCGCCAGAAGAGGCAGAGAATTCTAGTCTCAGGGTATAGTTAAAGCTGCCAGGGGTGGGGGGACGGTCTGGACCGATAAGGCGACTTGCCTGCTGTCCTTGGTCCATTGTGAACTGCCCTAGAAGGACACCTCCGGCTGAGTCGTTTATAATGAACACAATTTTATTGGGTTCGTGCTTCTGAAATCAAGGAAACCTCAGGTTGGAAGGGGCACATTCTGGCGAGGGCTGTCTTGCTTCATCTGCTCGGACCAGGAGCCTAGCCCAGGAGAGGAAAGCGTGTTTTGTCACACGGAAGCCCTCCCGGGGCTTATTTCTTCTCTGGGAAAGAAGGAAAGAGAGGCGAGGCTGGGAGGCAGGGACGTCTCTCTGGTTTGGCGCGAGGCGGGTATCGACGTGATGAGGCTGGGAGGCAGGGACATCTCTCTGGTTTGGCGCAGGTGGAGCCCTACACGGAAGCATCAAAGTGGACTGGCACGAAGGGGTTCCCCTCGCAGGCCACAATGATCTGTTTCTGCAGCTGGCTGGTCTGGTAGTCGCAGTTGGGGTACTTGGCGTTGCCCTTCAGGCGGCAGTCGGTGATGTGCAGGGCCGAGTGGCTCTTGTAGCAGTTGGATTTCCCGTTCTTGCAGGCGACGTTTTCCTGGGAGCAGACAGCGTGGACGTCCGCCAGGGATTCGTGCACGAAGGTGTTGACGGGCTTGCAGTACCCCTGTGTCATGTTCCGGCGCTTCATCATTTGGTTGCAATAGGTGGGGCTGCTGCTGGTGGCAACAGTCGAGTCCATGTGCTGCCGCTCGAACTTCATGGCAGCAGACTCCTTGCCCAGGGAAGGCTGGAGCCATCCAAGCAGCAGGACAAGCAATGGAAGCAAGATGAGGGACTTCTGCAGACTCATGGTGGCTTTGCTGCTCTGAGGAGCCTGACAGGGGAAGGGAGAGAAAAAAGGACACACCCTCAGCCTCCCCAGCCCACTCCCCAACCTCAGCCCCCCAGCCCACTCCCCAACCTCAGCCTCCCCAGGACAAGTCTGTTCTTTGGGTGAGCCTGGAAGATTTCCCTCTGCTGAGAGAGCTTGCAAGTGTTTTACTTCATTCCCTACTGAAGAAAAGCTATTCTTTCCCCTAGAGGGTAGGCTGTGCCACCTAAATTCCTGGAGGTATACTGAATACTAGTGTTTCTTTCATATAAAATGTTGGGGTTCCCCGAATTGAGGAGGGGTCCCCAAGCTGGATTCGTGGCCCCAAGAATCAAGAGTCCACGCGCCAATTGAGGCAACACTCAAGAGGCTTTAATTAGGCATCTGCAGATAGGCCTCTCGGTCAGCTTTTAGACCGATTGGCCCCGAGGTTCAGTTACAATCAGCTTTTAAAGACAAAAACCACAAGCCTTTGGGAGGGGTCCCTATCTTGTGACGGGGGGGGGGCGCGGGGGATGTACGTGACTACTGACAAGGGGAAGTAGATGTCTTCCTGACCTACACGTTGTAAATTCCTCAAACCTTGGTATGAGTTAATCATCTCTCCCTAAGTAAATGGTGGTTATCATCTCCTTGTTTCCCACGAATCTTGTTTGCCCATCTCTGACGCCCTGGCCAGTTCTTCACAGGTGGTCAGCAGCCCGTAATTGGCCTTTTGTGGATTTACAGCCCTCCTGCAATTAAGGTTGCTAAACCATACATTCCATTCTGTGGTTTGGCCAGTTCCTGGGATGGGGTCCTTTGTTTACTTTCTGAGTTCTCTAGTGGGGTGCCCTCCCTGTTTAAGCTTATATTTTATCTCTGTAAATTTGGGGTCTTTCATAAAATACATTTTTTTTCGTTTTTCGAGACAGGGTTTCTCTGTGACTTTGGAGGCTGTCCTGGAACTCGCTCTGTAGACCAGGCTGGTCTCGAACTCACAGAGCTCCACCTGCCTCTGTCTCCTGAGTGCTGCGATTAAAGGCGTGCGCCACCACTGCCCGGCATAAGATACATTTGAAAAAGAGAACACATTGTACAGAGTGTTCCAATGGCTCATCAGAAGGTCATTTTGGATGTGCTATGAGCTAAATTATATTCCGTGGTCACTACTGACCCCCAGGACTGCGCCCGATAGACAGTCTTACAATGCAGGGAACTTGGTCCAGTGCATGGCCCTGTACTATAAAGGAACTGAGTTGTATTCTAAACATACACCCCCCCTTCCCCAACCTGGGTGCTCTGTCCTCCCCACCCCTTTAAACCTCACCACACCCCTGCCTTCACCCCTGCCTCCAGACTGGCCCTGACTCTCTGGGTTCCATCTCTCAGTCAGAAATAGTCTCTGACGCCATCTCTGGGCTACTTACCTAAACTTTGAGTTTGAACTCCAGGGCAAATTGGAAGCCCGTTTCTTCAGTCACTCAGTCCCTGTGGTGCGGAATTTATATGGATTACAAAGGGGCTGGCTTCCAAGGAAAATGGGTGGAGTAAATCTTGGTCAGTTTTACCTGAATGACAGAAACGAGAGAGCATTGTAAGCTTGGATGGGGAGTGCCTCAGGGCTGCCAAGGAAAGAGAGAACACCGTTTGAACCTCAGGTGTTGGTTCCCAAGGGGCAGCTGAGCAAAGCCTCACATTCCTTCACAAAGCCCTGTGACCTATGAGCTTGTTGTTTGCAACCCTGGGAATCCTGGGAGAGGGAAGGAATGCTCCCCACTCCCCTGGTATTGAATCAAATTGATGGTAGCTAGAATTCCAGGTCTCCGGACAGTGCCGTTCTTGGGGAGGAAAGGGGGATGAGAGGGCTGCCTGTCCGCAGCTGGAAGGGCTCTGGTATTGGTGGAGTCGCTAGGGTCACAGTCCGGGTTGTGGAAGTATTACCAAGCCAGGCTCAGCCAATCATCCTCAGCAGATCAACTGAAGAGACAAATAATAGGAAAAAGCAGAGAAAGACAATGGATTCCATGTGGCGAATAGGAAAAAGGACCAGAGTCCGGTGACACCGAGTCTGTCTTGGGGTCCTGACGTGAACTTCAGTGGGGGACAAGACTTACTCATGAATAAGCAGTCCAGGTCAAAGTGCGGCCCCTCCCATCACTGACCGCTCACTGTCTGGGCTCCAGTCTCTCCTGCAAGGTGGTCTGACAAGTTGTTGGGGCTGTGGAATGTCTTTCCAGGAGACAGCTCTCCCTCTGGCTAGCACAAGGCCCCACCCCGCCATTTGAGACTACTGGGAGACTTACTTCTCTTGTTGTCGTTTGGCTTTACAGGTTCGGCTTTTTTTACTGAACATGTTAGCAAAAGAGGTTTAGTTAAAAAGAGCAAAGGCCAGGCCATCACCCCACCCCCCTCCTTTCCGCCATCACCCCACCCCCTCCTTTCTTTGCTTTCTTCTCAGCAGGGGTAGCTATAGTGGAAGGGGCCAAGCAGCCCCCCCCCCCCTCCGTGCTGCAGGCGAGGCTCCCAGTGTTGACATTGGCCAGGGCCTTTGCAAACAAGCTGGGCCAGAACGGTTCAACATGGACACCAGCTGTTTTAACGATGGCATTCACCTTACCTTCCCATGTCCATCACCTCCTGCACATTGACAGCCGAGTGGAGCCGGGCTAGCTCAGAGATGTAGGCAACGGTGTAGACCACCAGCGAGGTGCTACCCGCCAGATAAAACGAGGGCCTCACCCCAAAGCTGCCTAGAGTCCTTGAAGCCAGACACCTTGGCAGAAGCTAAAGGAAGCCTGGGGGAAATACTAATTTGTTTGGGTCTGTACCAGATAGTTTTACGTCAACTTGACACAGCTGAAAGTTACCTGAAGGGAGGGACCCTCGGCTGAGAAAAGCACCTTCATGGTATCTGGCTGAAGGGCATCTTCTGTGAGTGATCAGTGGGGGAGGGTCCAGTCCGCTGTGGGTGGGGCCATCCCTGACTGGTGGTCCTGGATTCTGTAAGAAAAGCAGGCTGAGCAAGCCATGTAAGCAGAATGCCCTCCATGGTCTCTGAGTCAGCTCCTGTCTCCAGGTCCCTGCCATGCTTGAGTTCCTGACCTGACTTCCTGTGACCATGAACGGTGATGTGAGAAGCTGAATAACCCCTTCTTCCCTAACTTTCATCATGGTGTTTGTAACCGTACCTGAGACAGGGCCCATTGTCTCAACAGTCTGGTATCCGATTTTCTTTAGAAACTCTTCCAGAATATAGGAGGTTTGGAAAAGAAAGGGGAGAGTGCCCGGTCACTGAGGAGACTTCCCGTCATCCAGGAGACTTCCAGGACGAGCTCTGACCACTTCCCATCATCTTCCACACGTGGTATGGAGTATTAAAGACAGAGACAGAACAGAACTCAGCTAACCCGAAGCCACAATTGTTTTGGAAAAAACACAATGAATGACTTAGGAGCGGTCAGGTTATCCAGACTGCACACCTCCTCTCCTAGGGAGCCCGTATCCTGCCCTGCAAACAGGGTTTCCTCTAATACTTATAAGGTGTGCAGACCAAAGGGGACCCTTTTCCCTGCTGGGAAGTGATCCATCCCTTCCTTGTAAACAAACAAGGAGGACCAAGGAGTGGGAGATGATTCCCTTAGCCTGGACCTGGTGTAATGCAATGACAGCACTTTAGAAACCCTACCCTGAGCCGGGGGTGGGGGTGGGTGGGGGGGTGGGGGGGTGGTGGCGCACGCCTTTAATCCCAGCATCCCTGGGATCTGGGAAGCCGCTGTGGAGGTGGGGGCGGCGAGGACCTGGCGTGACACAAGCTTGGTTCATGATCCAGTAGCTTCCGCACTTCTGCCTGTGTAAGCCAAGGGATCACAAGGCTAAAATGAAGCACACACGACTGGATTTGGTTACAAAACAGATTTTCCAAATTTGCCTGCCATGGAATCCACCAAGTTTCCCCTCATGCTTTATCATAACAGCTTTTCTTTAGCCACTAGACATCCTTCTGCAGCCTAGCTTGAACTCATTTCTCGATATATGGACTGCCTGTGACATAGCAATGATTTTCAATTATTTGGGTGTGTGCACACTCCAGAGGATCGGTGTCCAAAGGCAATCAGAAGCCACTATTAAACCGCCACACTTAGTCCCTGATTTGAAGAAACAAGGATGGACAAAGTCTGCATGACCCTGCCCCCGCATCCTCCCCAGGGCTCAGAGACAGCTGCTTAGATATCAAGCAGCATCAAGTGAGTATGGCTGAAGGAGTTCTAACACACCAATTCCCATCAGCCGCTATGCCATGCTCATCATCAGTTTAGACTAAAGGCACCTGAAAACTAGCAGGTAAAGAGAGGCATTTGACCTCCCCCACGAGAAGGAGGGAAAGTACCCTGTGTTGGGGTAGAGGGAGAAGTTCTTACAGCCGGAGAGTTGAGGATGAGAAAAATCTACAAATCCAACCCTGTTAGGTCTTATCGTCCCATCTCCTTTCCCACGAAGCTGCCCAAGCTCAAAGCCCTTTGTTTGGTTCTCACAGAGTCCCTGTCCTTGCACTGCCTGAGACCTAACAACGATCTTCATTTATTTGTGTGTGCACACTCCAAAAGATCAGTCTCCGGAGATAATCAGAAGCCACTGTAAAGGCCATGTTTAGTCCCTGATTTTGAAAAACAAGGATGGGCAATGTCCACATGACCTTTCATTCACATCCCCACTGCTCAAAAACGATCGGGCCCATAAACACCCAACCCAAGCTTTCTGCTCTGTAAAACTCGTACTAGATAAACACACGTGTGCTTATCTGTCATTTGTTGCAGTAACTGAGAAGCAAGAATGTTTCCTCCTCTGTGTTATGTAAATGTCTCCATGAAATTCAGATGGGCTGATAGGATAGTCCTAAATCATCACTGGTGCAAACTGGCAAACCAGTTTTTCATCAGAGAAAATCTGTGCAGGAGGAAGATGACCAAGGACTTATCGAGGGTCCTTTGGACACCTTCTGACGCCCCTCCAGCTCCCCCCTCCAGATATGAATGAGTTTTAAGAGTGGTTTGTTTATTTCAGGATGATTTGAAGAATTCTCTTTCCAAAAAGCTGCAACTTTTACAGCCCCTGAAAAGCTATACATTTTGGGCTTTTAACTTGAGCTATTCCAATGTTTACAACAAGTGATTGGGAACAAAGCACTTTAAAGGAACTATATGACACAATTCTCATTCAAAAATTACACTGTCTTTACCATGCACAATTTCCTGGGAAGACAGGAATGTCCCGACTAAACTCAGCAAAGTTTGCAGGAACTCTTGAGCTCTTTTGTACAAAGACAGTCTAGTGAATGCAGTGAATGGGCGTGTGTGTGTGTGTGTGTGTGTGTGTGTGTGTGTGTGTGTGTATGTGTGTGATGTTTGGAGACAGCATGTAATTCCACCTCTGATGCTGGAATCTACCTTACTGTATGCAAACATGTCAAAATTCCACCCATAATATATCCAACAGTTAAGGCCACCTTTGCCATGACGTCATTCTAAACATCCTCATCGTGATTTTCAACCTGGGAGATCTTGTCTGGAAGAAAAATCAGAGAAAAAGTACTCTGGAATGCCACTGGAATGAACTTTATCAGATTTATTGTGAACAAACTCAGTGGTGAGTTCCCCCAATGGATCAGTCCTTAGATTCTTATTTCACAATGAAGAAATGATTCAGAACTCCACACAGTGGGAACGCCATGTCTTCGTCACTGTTAGTACTTTTTGTGGTACTCAGATAAAAACAAACAAACAAACAAACAAGGGCCAGAGGGATGGCTCAGAAGCTAATGACACTGCTTGGTCCTCAGAAGGGCAGGGTTCCATTCCCTACACTTCCATGGCAGCTCACAACTGCCCCGCTAGATCCAACACCTTCTTCTGGCCTCTGAGGACACAAGCACGCACGTGATGTACAAACCCACATCCAGGCAAAACACCCAGACACATAAAAATAAATGAATAATAAACAAACCTTAAAGGAAGGGCTATTTGTCCAGGTAGGGGGTGCTAGCCCACCTAGCACGTCATTTCCTCTTGGACCCCCAGAATCAGAAATTTCACCTCTGATCCTGGAATCTATCAGAAGAAGGCTTGCCAACTTGAGCTGCATCATGAGTTTGAGGCCAGCAATGGGAACATATAACATACAACCTGTCTCAAAAAAAAAAAGCCATTTGTACCTCTAGTGCTGGTCATGACAGCCTGTGAGGCTGGGCTTTGGATTCTGAAGCATCTCAGAGAGACTATCGGTTTTTCTTGTTTGGGTCACAGCAGTCATTATCCAGAATCCAAATATTTCTGTGTATCACTATCTTATGATCATAACGATACAACAGAAAGATGAAGATCTTTCAGTACACTCACCATGACGCTGACCAAACAGTTTCTAAGCAATGGCACCAGGTGTCTAAAAGGAGGTGAGTGGGCATCTCCATCTTAGCATCCCTCTGTTCTGAGAACTGATTCACCTCTTCCATCCCTCGCTGTCCTCAACAGCAAAAGAATTTGGGGCGGTACAAGAGCCGATTCCCAGTTGTGTATAAGTACTAATGAGTCTAAAGGCACATAGGGGTGTATAAGGAGCAAGTAAGGGCATTGCAGGGGTGTGAGGAGTGAGGGAGGGCGTTGCAGGGGTGTGAGGAGTGAGGGAGGGCGTTGCAGGGGTGTGAGGAGTAAGGGAGGGCGTTGCAGGGGTGTGAGGAGTAAGGGAGGGCGTTGCAGGGGTGTGAGGAGTAAGGGAGGGCGTTGCAGGGGTGTGAGGAGTAAGGGAGGGCGTTGCAGGGGTGTGAGGAGTAAGGGAGGGCGTTGCAGGGGTGTGAGGAATGAGGAAGCATTGCAGGGATGTGAGGAGTAAGGGAGGCATTGCAGGGGTGTGAGGAGTAAGGGAGGGCATTGCAGGGGTGTGAGGAGTAAGGGAGGGCATTGCAGGGGTGTGAGGAGTAAGGGAGGGCATTGCAGGGGTGTGAAGAGTGAGGCAGCAGCTCCAACAAAGCCTGGCTTTCCCTTGGGGACTCAGCTTCTCCTTTCTGAGTTTTGTCCCTTTCTCATCTCTCTGCACATTGCACAGGCTTCTTACCCTTCCTACACCTTCCCCTCTCCCCTCCTCTCTCTCTCTCCTCTCTCACTCTTTCTTTTTAAAAATCCAGATGGTTTACAGCCCAGTCAGCTTGAATACTCGTCTGACTCTCACTTCCAAGAGTAGACAAACACGTGTATGTCCTATTAAAAGACTTTGGTTCACTGAGAAGAATATAGATGGGTCGTTTTCTGTGAAAGAGAGAAGAGAGAAGCACTTCTGTACCCCAAGAGCTCTCTGAGACTTGCTGAGTCTGAGGGAGGCAGCAGGGACGAGGGGAACTGTACGCTTGTTTTAGGCAGGTGACGAGCAAGGAGACGGAGCCCGGCGGTCCTGAAAGAGGAAAGCATCCGAGGTCAGCATCATGGAGGTTAGCGTTCCTCTCGATCACGCCCATTCTGAAAGGCTTCCCACTTCCCCTGGCCCCCTCCACCCCTGCACGGGCTGTGAGAAAGATGGTTCCAACATCCAAGCCCTTGACTGAGGTCAAGCAGGCACAGCCTGCTCTCCAGATGGTTTCCCTCCCTCCCCTGCCTGTGAGTCCAGCAGGTGCAGACAACAGCCTGGTGTCCAGAACACACAGGCCCTTATCTCCTGAACGCGCCTGGCAGAGTACTGACCCCTCCCCTCCGCTCTCTGCAGCCCCAGGGATGATCGAGGTCACTGGCCGCATGCTCCTTCCGACTTTCTGAAATGGAGCACGCCTTACCCAGCATGCCAGAAGAAAAAGACGCGGCTCTCTGACCAAACCGCCTTCCATCCTGGCCGTTCCCAGGTCTCTTTCCCTCGCTTTAGGGACATTTTACCGTCTAGGTCAACATCTCCCTCCAGAGCGGGTAGCAGGGATTCCGCCCAAAGCTGAGCTCACCCCACCAGGACTTCTGTGTGAAAGAAACCATAGTTAAGGGAAAGCAGGGTGTGGAGGGCGCTGGCAGCCGGGAACCGCCTTGCTCTTCTCCGGAGAAGCGATTAAATTCAGGATGGAAGAGTCACTAAGGTTGAGAATTCTGTGCAGCAGAGCACGGCTAAACCTTGGCGAAAGCTAAAAGAGCTGGACCCAGGACAGTCCCGAAGAAGCAAACCCAGAGGGAGGGAAGCAGAGGTAATCTTAGCACACGGTGTTGAGGGGACTTTCGGGGGCCGGGAACCAGCCACGCACCTAAAATTTTAGTGACAGAGACGGGAGAATTTGAGCAGAAAGGGGTTAAAACGGGAAGCAGTAATACTGGCACTGTCCACTTTAAAAGTATCAAGTTTCTACGTGTGGCTGGGTGGATGTTGATGACAAATGAAAAGGACAATTTAACGCAGTGTAGAAATAAACGCCCCGGCTGCCTTATGAAACAACTACGGCAAAAGGCAAACATTGACCTCTGAACTCAAGCGAGGAGATGTCTCCCCACTGTGCGCAAGAGGCTGGTGGCCAAGGCGCAGGCGTGGCGGCAGAGCAGAAGCCAGCCTTCCACGGCCCTGGGCGCCTCCACCCTGGGGCTGCAGAGAGCGGAGGGGTCAGGACTCTGCCTGGGGCTGCAGAGAGCGGAGGGGTCAGTACTCTGCCTGGGGCTGCAGAGAGCGGAGGGGTCAGGACTCTGCCTGGGGCTGCAGAGAGCGGAGGGGTCAGGACTCTGCCTGGGGCTGCAGAGAGCGGAGGGGAGGGGTCAGTACTCTGCCTGGGGCTGCAGAGAGCGGAGGGGTCAGGACTCTGCCTGGGGCTGCAGAGAGCGGAGGGGAGGGGTCAGTACTCTGCCTGGGGCTGCAGAGAGCGGAGGGGTCAGGACTCTGCCTGGGGCTGCAGAGAGCGGAGGGGAGGGGTCAGGACTCTGCCTGGGGCTGCAGAGAGCGGAGGGGTCAGGACTCTGCCTGGGGCTGCAGAGAGCGGAGGGGTCAGGACTCTGCCTGGGGCTGCAGAGAGCGGAGGGGTCAGGACTCTGCCTGGGGCTGCAGAGAGCGGAGGGGTCAGGACTCTGCCTGGGGCTGCAGAGAGCGGAGGGGTCAGTACTCTGCCTGGGGCTGCAGAGAGCGGAGGGGAGGGGTCAGGACTCTGCCTGGGGCTGCAGAGAGCGGAGGGGAGGGGTCAGGACTCTGCCTGGGGCTGCAGAGAGCGGAGGGGAGGGGTCAGGACTCTGCCTGGGGCTGCAGAGAGCGGAGGGGAGGGGTCAGGACTCTGCCTGGGGCTGCAGAGAGCAGAGGGGAGGGGTCAGGACTCTGCCTGGGGCTGCAGAGAGCGGAGGGGAGGGGTCAGGACTCTGCCTGGGGCTGCAGAGAGCGGAGGGGTCAGGACTCTGCCTGGGGCTGCAGAGAGCGGAGGGGAGGGGTCAGTACTCTGCCTGGGGCTGCAGAGAGCGGAGGGGAGGGGTCAGTACTCTGCCAGGCGCGTTCAGGAGATAAGGGCCTGTGTGTTCTGGACACCAGGCTGTTGTCTGCACCTGCTGGACTCACAGGCAGGGGAGGGAGGGAAACCATCTGGAGAGCAGGCTGTGCCTGCTTGACCTCAGTCAAGGGCTTGGATGTTGGAACCATCTTTCTCACAGCCCGTGCAGGGGTGGAGGGGGCCAGGGGAAGTGGGAGCCTTTCAGAATGGGCGTGATCGAGAGGAACGCTAACATCCATGATGCTGACCTCGGATGCTTGTCTCTTTCAGGACCGCCGGGCTCTGTCTCCTTGCTCGTCACCTGCCTAAAACAAGCGTACAGTTCCTCTCGTCCCTGCTGCCTCCCTCAGACTCAGCAAGTCTCAGAGAGCTCTTGGGGTACAGAAGTGCTTCTCTCTTGCACAGAAAATATACATGCAAGCAAAACACCTGGGATGGGGGGAGGGAGGGAGAGACAGAGACAGAGAGAGAGAGAGAGAGAGAGAGAGAGAGAGAGAGAGAGAGAGAGAGAGAGAGAGATATGACAGTATACCTCTTTTTGCAGGTTTCTCATGGCTCTTTGTCTTCAATCCCTGGGAGAAGGTCACTCAAGCCCATGCTTGAGATGACTGCCTGATGGTTTCAAGCCTCCACATCATACCCAGCTATTTTATTTGAATTTCAAATACACCTTAAAACTTCATAATAGACCTTTATCTGGAAATATGTCAAACTCAAAATTGACTTCTTGGGGGGTAATAAGGTAAGGAATCACATATCTTCTCACATCTCTCTGGGGTTTCTCATACTTAAGGAGTAAAATATCTCTACATATAATGTAAAAACTAGATAGAAACCACAGTGGTAATTTACTATGGGTTGGCAGTTACCTAGCAGAGCCTATGAAGCTCTCAGCAGCATTCTCTGTTAAAAGTGATTTTGTAATTGAAGTTTTGACTTCCCCTGTGAGATTTCCTTCCCATCCCTGTCCTGACCCTAAGACCGCTGACTTGACATTAGGCTCCAATCCAATTACCAAAGACAGTTTCCCTACAGATTGGGTTCCTACCCCCTAGTAATTACACCCTGTCTATCACTGTGTTCTACACACCTCCCAAAGTATCTAAATAGAGGTTAGGAAGACTGCATGAAGCTATGAAATTCACTTTAAACATGGTTTTCTCCTTTGACTGAGGGCCTTTCTTTACTGCCGGACGAAACTCGCCCATGTGGATCCAGCAGGTTCAATCTGCAGCCTCTGGGCTGTATGTCAGCAAGGATGGCTATAAATGTAGCTCAGGAAATTTGCAGATGACAGTGCCGTATCCTGATATCAAAGGGTCTAGATGAAGCATCAGTGTTTCAGAATATGGAAAGGAATTCTTGTGTACTCAGCTTTACGGATATGGGTTCTCATACTGTATTCCTACTCCGAGCCTGTGGTTCTTAGTGGAACCTGGGTTCTCATCCTGTTTGCCCACCGCAGCCTAAGGTGCTTTGCAGTACTTCTCCACTGGGAGCTGGCCTCTTCAGCATGCGTTCCTTATGTCCCTAGGCGAGCCTACCGATGGCATCAGTCAAGGTGACTAGAAGAAGGTAGACTAGGTCAGAAGCCAAGGACTTCTGTTCTCTGTCTATCCTGAATAACTTTTCAACTATGACTGTGACCCCCTGAAATTCCAGCCTTCCCTTTGCAGTGACATCTCTTATGTGTGCTCTGGTTCCAGCATCAACTATCTGCCCTTGGTTTTATGAAGTACCTATCCTGCCTGGAGAATTCTGCCCTCATGACCTAATTACCCCCAAGGCCTCACCTCTATATAACATTATTATTGTCTTTTTGACATAGGGTTCCTCTGTGTAGCTGTGTAGATCAGACTGGCCTTGAACTCACAGAGATCCACCTGCCTCTGCCTCTGCCTCCCAAGCGCTGGGATTAAAGGCATCCACCACCACCACCTGGTTATTCTAAGACTAGAGCTCAACACGAAAAGTTAGGAACCATACGAACATTTACTCAGACTCTCATCTTTATTCTAGGGTTTTTTTTTTTGTAGCTCTGGATTCTTATTTTGAGCTTTATAATATGTTTCCTTTTTAGGTCTCTTTCAGTGTTCATATTATTTAATATTATTTTTAAAAGATCATATATCTAACATTCTATTATACTATAGTAAGCCCTTCTTTTTTTTTTTTTTTTTTTTTTTTTACGAGACAGGGTTTCTCTGTATTGTTTTGGAGGCTATCGGTCCAGCCCAGCCTCGAACTCACAGAGATCCACCTGCCTCTGCCTCCCGAGTGCTGGGATTAAAGGCATGCGCCACCAACGCCTGGCAGTAAGCCCTTCTTAATATAACCGGCATGTTTAGAAGAAAGTCCTTGAAGCAGTGAGCCTGCACCTGACATTCAGCAAGGAGTTCCCAATGAATTAATCATGGGCCACTCAACTGATATATTGCAGAATGTTCTGACTCTTGTTCTGCAGGGCTTTGTGCGGCAGCTTAATCTTTGGATATTAGATAATGTAAGCCCTGAAGCGATGGTGCCTCAATTCTATTTTCTTAATGTGACAGCTCTGAGAACAGGAAACAGATAGTAATTAGCTATTCTTTATCTGCTGAAAGTCCAGTTGTTTCTAAGCAGCTGGCAAGGTGCTGGTTTAAGGAGGTGGAGAGGGTATTAGGAGTTTCTGAGTTGCTTTTTTTCTTGTAATTTTATAGTTTTGGGCACATTCATTCCCTGTGTAAATGAGTCTGAGTGTGGGGTTTTCTATAACCACCAATTATTTTAAGTCTCTAATGAATATTGAAACAAATAATTACCTAAAGCACTTTTAATGAAAACTCAAATCAGGGACTAGGAAGACAGAGAAGTCAGTAATGTTCCTGCTTTGTGTGCTGCAAGTACCTGAGTTTGATTCTCAGAACCACTGGGTGTGGTGGCAGGGCGCTTGTAACCCCTGCATCTTTGGAACCTGGTAGCTGTCCAGTATAGTCTATTTGGCAACCCATACAAGAATGAGACCTAGTGTTTGCTGTTGTTTTTTATTTATTTTGTTTTATCTGTTTATTTGATTAAAAAGGTGATTGACAGCTGAAGAACAACTCCTCTAGCTTCCATATGTTTGTGTACAGTCATACACACACACACACACACACACACACACACACACACACACAGAAGAAACAAGAAGAAGAAAAATAAGAACATTAACTCATAATGAATTGAAATTTGAGGGTTTAATAAGAATATATCATCCTTTTTCGAAATAATTTATCGAGTCTCTGAGTTCCACAAAGCTATAAATTAGAGCTCTCATTTCATGATGAGGAGAGAGGTTTTTTTTTTTTTTTTTTTTTTTTGGTTTTTTGAGACAGGGTTTCTCCGTGGCTTTGGAGGCTGTCCTGGAACTCACTCTGTAGACCAGGCTGGCCTTGAGCTCACAGAAATCCGCCTGCCTCTGCCTCCCAAGTGCTGGGATTAAAGGTGTGCGCCACCAACGCCCGGTGAGGAGAGAGTCTTAAATGCAATTGTGGTTCACCCAGTTAGTATGCAAGCACTATTCCTGCCATCTGCCTGTTTTCAAGATAGAGTCATTCAAGAACCCATGTTTCCATGAAATACAAGTTTGACTTGATTACGTATTATGACTAATTATTAACCATGTCCCTCAGTCCCTTGGAACATTACTTTGTATTATTACAATTAACACACCCACCATATTTGTTGCTCCACTTTTCTACTTTGAGCATCTATGTTTTGAACACATCTCACTTTCAGTCCTTTTTTAAGCTCTAAGATACAGAGTTAGACAGACTAGCAGACTAGTGTTGTTTAAGCTCTAAGATACAGAGTTAGACAGACTAGCAGACTAGTGTTGTTTAAGCTCTAAGATATAGAGTTAGACAGACTAGCAGACTAGTGTTGTTTCTACTGGTTTTGATCTGGCTGTGCTTCAGCTACACCCCAGAATGCATTTTTCCCCAGCATGACTCATACATAAATCTGAATTGTCCTTAAATGCTACCATATACTATTCATAGAAAACCATATTCAAAGGAGAAATGACAAGAAAATGTTAATAGTTCCCAATGCTTATTTGGAAATTTCCAGACATCTTTAATTCACTAGTAAACAAACTAGGGAATACTCTTTTCTAAGTAGAACCCTTGAAAGAATTAAGACAACAGAGTAGGTCATGAAGAAACAAAATCTAGAGGTATAGTCTAAACACTTACTGGGCTTTTCTAGTAAGAGTTCAGGAGTGGGACAAGCTTACTGGGACCCAACTCCTCTACAGGAATATTTAGCTTTAATACATGGATGATTTGTTATGGCCCTAATAATGTCAATGGAAATTGTTGGCTTTACTGGACGCTGTAACGATATGCGACACACAGTTACTGAAAGTGAAGCTAAGTATTTAATGTAGAAAATTACTCACAAGATACCAAACCCCGAGAAGCCCAGCAGATCTCAGCTAGCGACTGGACCGGAAGCCGAACTCCAGGAAAAGAGAGAGAGACTTCCTGTGCGCTGTCTTTTATGCCTTCCCCCGTAACGCCCCTAGCCATGCCCAAAAGTGGGCCTGGCTAGTGACGTAGTTCCGCCTACGTACGTATACGTCTTTACGTCCAGCCGTATACGTCTTTAGTCCTGCCTAAAGTGGGTGTGGTTAGCGGTGTGGTAAACCGCCCTTTTATTACCTCATCTGTATGCGCCTCTAGTAAGTCACATGTTTAATGGCGGCATCAGACTTCCTCCTACAGGAAATGATCAAAACCTTTCCAAATATTTCTTGCTTTTACTTTAAAAATCAATACCCTGCTTTCCATCAAATTACAATGAGAAATGAAGCCAAGATATAGTCTTTCCAGAATCAGCCAGAACGCCTATTTCCAATGATCTCATGCAGGATAAATTATGCTAGTATACTTTGTGACCCCCCAGTGATTAATCTACTGGCATTCAGACTAGTGTCTCTGAGCTAAGTCAACAAGAGCAGGGGACACCAACAGTATGCCTCCTTTTCTGGGTAGACATGATATCATGTCACCTTCTCCAGACCCAGTTTCAGTGTCACACAAAAGCTCTCTCTTCCATGTTGACCTTGGATCTTGTCTACAGAATCAAGTCCACATCACTTTCAGAAATCCAGCCTCACACATGAGATGCCACTTAATTTCTGCTTGATTCTTACCTACCTGCCTTCGTGTTTAATGGCTTGTTTGTGCTGTTTATCCATTCATTTCAGTAACAAGCATTTGTTAAATAATTAACTATGCTTGCTAGGTCCTGGATTAGAGTAATATTCAGATGAAATTGATCTGCCTTCACTTTTCCAGTCTTGCTAGGTGATCGAGTTTAACAAGAAATTGCATAAGATATGATGACTTTTAATTAGGGAAGTATAATCCCTGTGTTTTCAAGTGGTTAGGGCTTGAGTTCTGATCAAACAATAGCTTATTAATTGCCAGGCTCCCCACCTCATTTCTCTGGGTTTCACCTTGGTATGTTCTCCCTATCAGAGTCTATGCTTTAACACTGGCTATGTAAGTTCTGATTCACTCCCCTTCTAGCTGTCTGCTCAGTTCTATAGCTGGCCTGTATTGTAAGATAGGAATGCCCAGACTCTGTGTGAGTGTCTCACAGAGGTGACCTTGTCACACTGTCCCTCCCAGCTCATACTAACCAAGTCATGAGATCCTGAGCAGACAGTTACATTAGGCTGGAAACATTCTCAACACTCTTCCCATGGACACTACCCTGAAACTTGCTTTCTCTACAGCTGAAGCAAGCCCATGCCTTCTTAAGGGACACTGCAGTACTTATTTGAGGAGCTGACAAGCTCTTCCAGAGAGCCCAATCTCCTTTAAGACTGTTGTCCTGTTAACATCCTTAATGTAGGTTATACAATATTCTCATATGAAAAATAAAGATAAAAATGCAAGGATCAGAAGCACATAATGTGTGGTTTGGGGTGGGTGGCTTTCTAGCAGTCCTCTTGACTCTATGACTGTCATTTCTTATTGGTGAGTAATTCTGTCCATATAATCAGCTAATACCCAGGTCCACTCACAATTAACATTTATTGCACAAAAAAATAGGAACAAGGAAACATATTGAATATTTATAGACATGTCATGATTTAACACCTGGTCATGGTGGCTGAGGGACTGATCTAATTTCGAAGAGAAGTAGCATATGTGGAAAACTGTCAGTATCAGCATGCATTAAATATTAAATAAATGACAGTAAAATGAAGAATAGAATAAACTTCTGAGAGCTAATGAAAGTGGATCATTTACCCTCATAATAAATGTGATATAGGCATTACCATTCTATAGGTGAAAGATAGAAAACCTTGACAGCTTTCATAATCTAATCATTGCAAAGGACTCAGCGGCTAGCATCCACACTCAAGCTATTTATGTAATGTAATGCAGGATTTCACTTCGCGAAGACTAAATATCGAGAAGCTCCACATTCCTTACCAAATGATTTGTCCTTCATGCTGGGAAGCTATTGAGAAAGCAAAGATTGAGTTGATAGCATTAACTATGGATAACAAATGGAAAGCATAAATGATCTGGACAAATAGGAATGTGTGACTACTGCAACTATCAGATTTTTCTTTCAACTTTGGAAAGAAATAAAAAAAGATAGTGACTTTTTTTTTTTGGTTTTTCGAGACAGGGTTTCTCTGTGGCTTTGGAGGCTGTCCTGGAACTCGCTTGGTAGTCCAGGCTGGTCTCGAACTCACAGAGATCCGCCTGCCTCTGCCTCCTGAGTGCTGGGATTAAAGGCGTGCGCCACCAACGCCCGGCTGATAGTGACTTTTATAGCAGAATCCTGTCAATAATCAGGTCACAGAATGGGGACCCAAATGTGTATGTGAACTTGCTTAGTTACCATTGTAACCAGTCTCTATCCAACTGCCCAGATGTTAGCTAAGGGGCTTCTTAGTTAAGGGAATTGCACAGGGACTTCTAATATGCAGATTACCCAGATCACAACTGTGGACTACAGTCACCAGTTGGCCTATAGTTGAATCTTTATTTCCTAATCATGTGACAGTTACCAAGTTACATAGTTTCTTTTTGCTTGAATTTCCAGGAAAACAATGGTGAAATCACTAGCACTTATGTGACAAGATATTATTTGAAAACATGTTGTCTACTCTTAGCATTAGCTAATAAAAATTACATATTTTACTAACATACAGAAACTGAGCTAGGGAATTCAAATGGCTGGCATCCTGGCACTTGACAAGAAGTAGCTCTAACTAGAAAACTGGATTCGGAGGTAGGAGTCTTGGATAAATATCCAGACCTTTCACACAGTACTTCTTGGCAGGTCACATGATGCACTTGACTCTCAGCACCTTCCTTGCATAAACTGGATCTAATACCCACGTCCTCCTCCGATCACATCCAGCACACAGTCATTATGTTGTTGCTATTGGCAACTTGCAAATATTTGTGAGTTTTGAAGTATGCTCTTGCAATGCCTGTGATAACTGGTTAATTATCACTACAAGGCTCAATTAACAGCCAAAAATAAAATCAGGGCTGTCAGTTCCTGGTAAAGTGTACTGTGTTCAGAGGTTGTCTCTGGAGTCAAATGGTCGTCCTGAGAGGAATCCGTTACAAAATGGTCATTATAGCCAAGCATTTGAGAAACGCCAGGCTGAGCCATTCTGAATATGTGTTCTAAGTTCCAACACTGAAATATAAATTATTAAGCTGCTGTAGCACAAATACTAGCTTTGCCTGCAGGAGACCTCTGTGGTGCATTGCAGGGAAATAGAAACAGCAATGCCAAACCTAGTTATACAAGTCAGTTCTGAGTCCTAGGCGCTCCTGCAGTGGAGCAGCCCAAGGTACTCAGGGCACGGAGCTCAGTAGGGGGATAGAGAGCTCCCAGGGCAAATTTCGAGGTTAAAAATGACAAATCAGGAGAGAGAAGAGCCCGTCTGTTCTGCTTCATATTGCTGCAAGAACCAGATTAAACGCTTTTATAGGATTCCATGTGGGAATCCTGTAAAAACGGATGGTCAAAAATGTGTGTTTTTTTAACTTGCTAGTTTGAAAAAGAGTATAGTGACTGAAGGGATAATAGTCACTGACCTTGAATGAAGTATGATAGTTTCCATGAGCATTCTTGCGACCTGAGTAGACTCTCACTGCTTGGCACGATGATGCCGTTATGGTCTTAATCATTATCCCATCAGCTAGGATCACTCCATTTACTAGTTGAGGAAACCAATTTAGTTAACTGCCCTGAGATCACAAACTGGCCAGTTTCAGGGTTGTCCTTTCCACTTAGTCACCCCTACCATCACTCAAGTGTGCCAAGAAGAGAGATTTCATACAAAGCACTTTAAACTTAAGTGACTGAAAGAGCTCATGGTTGCCTAGCAACAGGGCTTTCAGAGTGTGACAAGCTGAAGAAAACCTCTAGAGAGCAGGGGAAACCTGGCATCTCTCAGTAGCTTGCCTGCTGCAGTAAGTGGGAAACCCATTTTAGCAATTGGCACAAGGGCCTGCAAAGTGACCCCTAGGGACTGGGTGATCACCAGGTTCCTTTTATGGTGGCATCTGCCAAAAAATGAACCATTGAGTTACTAAAGTCTCAGTTAATTGTGTAGATCCGGTCCCGCTCCCCCACTCCAGGAACCAGAGTGTAAAGCCGTTTCTGTTCACATTCCTTATCTCACTCTAAGTGATATAGCACCCTGACACAACATGGTTCCTCTGAATAATGACTTGAAGCAAGAGTGTTTCTGGACTGAGAATTTTCCAGGCTCAGGCTTATGTTCAGGAAATAAGTAGGAATGCACCTCATAGACTGTCTTCTAAGATGTTAAAGGTCTGTAAAGGGCAAGAAAAAACCAAACAAGTATCCTGAATGTGGGGTAAAGGTTTTCCAAACATGAGTCACTGTAGAAGTTCCTTAGCTAAGAGCCTTATATTTGAATCCAGCAATCTTAGAGGACTTTATTTTATGATAAGGTTTAAATTATCATTAATCCTGGAAATTTTCATTCCTGTCCAAATCCTAAAAAAGAAAAGAAAAGAAATTTGAAACTCAGGTCGACTTCCCTGAAGTCACACAAGACCAGCAGCAAATGTAGGATCCAGACTCATGCTTTCTGGTTATATATTCAACATGTCTGTGCAGGGGCTTAAATTCAAGCAAAAAATAGCTAGTTACATATAGTTGCAAATAGTTCAGTACAAGCCTTACATGCTACCAGGAGCAATCAGGCCTGGGCTGGAGACACAGCTCTGCACTGCCTCCTGCAGCCCAAGGAGTTCATTCATTCCAGAGACTTAACTCAATGGAAGCCAGAAGCCTCATTTGCCACTTTGAGGAGTTTCAGGAAGAGACAGGGTGCAGCAACTTTGGAGTTTACAAAAGAAGTCTATAAGCATAGAAGGGGACCAATAAAAATATAGGTACTCAGAGAAAGGATGAGACTAATCAAAGTGTCATGTGGGCTTCCCAAAGAAGTGTCACCCTTGACTGACTGGACAATAGCCACGTCTATGATTTGGGAGGCTGTGAGGTTACTGCTTCAAAGAGTTGCTAAGAAACCTAAATGACCTGACTGGCTAGTTTTTGAAGTGCACCAGACAGTACAATTGCAGCTTATGAACTAAAACCCCAGATCCTGAGAATTGCACAGGAGGTTAAGATTTTCACTCTAAACGAAAATTAATAGCCCCTCTTGTGAATTTCTAGAAAACATCTAGGAAAGGAGGAATGTTAGGCTCAAGGCCCATAAGCATTCATTGTACTGTAACATTCCTTAGAAGGTAATTCTACATGAAAAACATCATGTCTCTTCATCAGCAACCCTCACAGAAAATATTAATTGTGCTAGAAGTTTTATCTCTTAGCTGGCAAGTCTGGAGTGAGGAGCCCCATCTTTTTCCCATTCCTTCACTTTCACCCATCTTTTTAATCTATCTCCCTAATGGTAAATGAAGCAACAAAGGAGAGTGACATTGAATTAGGAAGGAATAAGGAAAATAATGCATGAAAAGGGTAGCATTTTAATTGGACCTTGTAGAATAAGCACAATTAAGACTCTGGAGTTAAAATTGTCTTTAGAAGAAGAACAATTATAAGTATATGAAACAAAGGTATTGATAGCAAGATGACACAGAGAGAGCTGACAAAGTGGGCCAAGTATGAGACAAAGAATGGCAAAGGAAGGATGGGTAGGTGACAAAGGGGATAGTAAGGATACTGTGTAGTGCAGTTCCAGTAGCTTTGATTATGCTTAGCAAGCCACTGAGAGATGTTAACTTTAACAACGGAGTGTCATTACTGAATGTGGTGGCTTAATGAAGCTGTATTTATACTGTATATAAAATCTAGTTGCTGTGAAGACAGATTATATAGCTACTGTCATTGTCCAGGAAAAGACATGAGGTGGTAAGGAGAATGAAGGCTTCTGGGAAAAAGGAAGGAATAGACTCAAGACATTAGAGACAGAAAACATGGAATTGTGGAATGGGACTGCCCAAGGTGAGCATAATGTGCATGAGGTCAGGTTGACGAGTAGGTTGATGATGCCAGGAGTGCAGCCATACATTTTGGCATTATCTATCCACAGGATAACATTTGAGTGGAAGTAGATTAATGTCCAAGATAAATAATGTGTGTTATTTATGAATTTATAGCACCCAAATGAAGTAGCAGGGTTCTGAACTATAGGGGCTATGATTTTACTAATGTTTTAATTATAATATAATATACATTCAGGTAAGTATACAGATCTCAAATCAGAAAGTATTGTCTTAGAGAAGTATGACAGTATATACATGATATTATATTATGTTGTAGTTCATGTACTGCTCAATGATTTGAAGTTTAGAACAATACTACCATGACCTTCTTGTCTTTTAGTGGCACAAATGTAGGTATTTATATCTGCAATAGCACTGTCTACACACATGAATATGAGGGTGTGCTTCTAAATCAGTGAAGGAGGTATAACAGCCTCTGATGTGAAGTGAACCACTTATAGCTGAACAAGAAGACACAGATCAGGCTACAATTACAGAAAACAGTTGGAAGATAACATCTGGGGCCATGACCTAGAGTGTAGCTCAGAGGCAGAATGCTCAGCTAACTTCTGAGATCGTGAATAAATATTAATGGAATATTGATAAGTAACACCAGTTAATTGTTGATCAGGGCTGTTAGTTCCATATAAAGACACCTGATGTAATAGTGGCTCAAAATCAATAGGGACATATGAAGTGTGGTGATGCCATATCCAATGAAATCCAAAGTTCAGATGTTACATTTTACTTAGAACAAAATATAAATCAATGCAGATGGTATAGAAAATAGGTACAATCCCCAAGACACATGCCAATGAAGTTACATTGAAATTGATGGGAGGCCTCATATCTGTTTCTCTTTGATTTCAGCTTCAATTTCCCCCATGCCATTGGGAAAGTTCAATAAACACAGACAGAAGTCTAACAGTGTGGCCTAGGAACTGATGGTCAAAACCAGTGTCAGATTGAAGCTCAGCCTTCAATCTAGTGATCTTGAGTGACTACAGAACAAACCAGGTCAACCATCAACACTATCCAAGCATGTAAATCAGTTTCCTTGCTGTCTTCTCTGATTCAACCTAAAATGGCTCAGAACTAAGTTGGGGAGTTAATTTTCTTAAGGGCCTGACCTCTAGTATGTGGGACACACTCCAGTGGATCACTAGACACCTGATAGTATATCAACCTATTCGGATTAAATAGGTTTAAAAAGAAGGAGGATGTAAACTTGGGTGGGTACAGAATGGGAGGGTGGACCTAGAGGGGTTGATTGACGTGGCGAGGTCCATTTTACCTGTGGATAGGACCTTCCCTTAGAAAGATGGGGAAATTGAGTTGAGCACTGCCCTTCATGATCCATTGCTTCCTAATTGAGGAGGCAATGTAACCAGCTCTCTTAAGTTCCTGCTGCTATGACATTCCCACCGTGGTAACTATACCTTCAGCTTTGAGTGGAAGTCATCTCTTTATCCATTGGTTTCCTTTTTGTGGGGATATTTTATCTCAGCAGAAGCTAAAGTAACTAAGTTAATTTCACAGTTGCCAAAAGCATGCCTTTGTTTTTCAGCTTCTGAGTAAACAATACCTTGTGTTTTCAGGTGTAGCCTCCTGAAAATGCTTTGATTGGTTTCTTCTAGACATGACAGCATCTTGGGGGATCTGAGAATGTGATATTTTTCTCTTTGATTATGCATTGTTGCCTTCAATGTCTCCTGTTCTGCAGTAGACATTTTCAGGATTCCTGGATGTCTTTAGCAAAATGTCACCAGAAGGAGAATAAAAATAGGGAAGTATGAAGTTAAAGAAGGTCCTTTTAGCAAGATAGTATTTACTCACCTGTTCTCCCAGGCCCTAGGATAACTGTTAAGAGATTTCCCAGTGGCTAAATGTGCTTGTTGCCGGGCCTGACACCTGAGTTCAATCCCCAGGGTCCTACTTGTTAGAAAGAGAACTGGGTCTTGCAAGGTGTCCTCTGATCTCCACACACATAGCATAGCGCTCAGAGGCACACATACATGTGCATGTGCTTGCACACATACCCACATATGCACAATAAATAGATAAAATCCTTAATGAAAATAGTAATTGTCAAGAATTTAGGACTTCTAAGGAAACTGAAGCACTGAGAATTTACTGAGTTTAACTTTATATGTAAAGAGTGTAGCTGAGAGTCATTAATGGACTTTCTCAGCCTAAGTCACCCATTGAACCACCTTATTATACTGCCCCTACTGACATATAAATAATACAGATAATAAAAAATCCCAGTTTCTTTAGTAAATCTCAACTTTGTCCACCTCTATAAATTACATATTCTTCCGCAGTCATTATGATAAATAGATGACCTAAAGTATGGATGTGGAAGTAAGTATCCAAGCATAAATATCCAAGACTACAGAGTTCGTGTGGAAGGAGGAACATGCTCACATACCCTTACCACCAAACTGAGAGGGGCTGCACTATTCTGCACACACATTAGTGCTGCAGCTTTTCCCAAACTGCTTGTTCAGTTCCTTTGATAACACTCCGTGTCTCATTTTTATTCTGTAGCTGCAGGTGGATGAGAAGACTAACTCCCACATTCTAGACCTGCCTGCAGAATTTCATTTTATATATACAATCCCCAAAAATTCAGTCTGGGGAGCTCTGGGGCTGGTATAGCTGGAAAATAGATGATGCTAACTCAAAGTCAATGCAAGTACAATCTAGAATGATGGTCATACAGTGTTTATACCAAAGCAGACACACAATCAGTACAATAAAAGGAAATGAATGAGAAGCAGGCGTTGTGTTAGAACACAGGACAATCTTCTGCTCCCCAACCCAGTAGATTTTTACTACACTATGTAATACCAGGTGATTTAAGGCTGAACGTCCATTAGCCTGTGTGATGACGTTGATATTTTAGTGATGCTAATGGCACTTCACAAATCACAAACATTTCTAGGACTACCACACCTGTCTTTGTAATAGTTTTCAGTTTGCTCCTTAGCATGTAGAATAGATCTCCAGGATTATGGCAATTCTGCAGTTAGATGGATGTTTACAATCTAGAACATTAACATAGCTCAGAAAACTTTAATACTTGATATCTGCCCCTGCCTCTGAGGTGACAGAGCAGACAATACTCCTTACTATTCATTTAAAAATGATGATGACTTGCAAAATCACTTTAGTGATTTCCTCATTGAGCAAGCAATAGCAAAGAATGTAGACCATTTAACAAATGCAGGGCACCATCACAATTCAGACATGAGTCTATTGATTGGAAACCACAACATATGTATGGAAGCAAGTTTTGTTTGTTTGATTTAGGGACAGAGTTGGTGCATGTGGTGGAGTCGAGGGGCATCCGTTTGGAATCTGGGGCCAGGGGTTATTTTCAGTTTTGTTACTTATTAGGTAGGTGATCTGGAACAATGACCTCTCGGAACCTCAATTTCCTGTGTTATAAAATGACACCCTCCCTCCCACAACACAGCATCTCTTCTCGTTTTCTCCTCTTGTGGATGGACTTGTGAGAGCTGAACGAGATAGTTGAGGTGGCTGGCGAAATGTCTATCCTACTGCTTTCCTAAGTTTGCTTTGCAAATAGCTCTGAGAGGCTTGCTCAGCCATTTCTGATCATTTTCATCTCTTTATCCCCTTTTATGTGTTTCTTTTAGACTAAAAATCAAATAATGCATCATTCCCAACCAAGAATTATTATCCTCTCAATTTTCAAGAAATAAAAATTAGGAAGCCTTTTTTGTAAGGCAGCCTCTTTTGGTCGACTTTCTGAACACACTGACGGATTTGTGGTTTCCAAATGCAGGGCATGTTCAAGGCCTACTCATCAGTCATTTCTCTTACACCCAGCAGACTGCCTGCAAAACACAATAACTCTTGTAGTGTTCCTTTAAGTAAAGATTTAAATATCTCCATGAGTGTTATTGTGGAAGAATTGTCCTGGATCCTGTTGACCCTACATCATCCTAAAGGTTCAATATTGGCCTTCTAAGAGAGAATTTGCAAGGTTCTAAGGTCATACTAAATTAACCAAAATTGCCAGAGCAGAATTTCTGGCAGAGTTCCATCACTCGTCTTTTCGGGTCCATTTCAGAACTCTGTTTTCTAGTTGTGGACTACCCAGAATCTATATATTTCTGGGTGATCCAGAGTGGCTCCTTCTCATTCAGCCTCCTCTCTCCACGTCCCTCAGATCTGCTCTTTACAATGGAAATGACCTCTCTGGCTGTCTTGCACAGATGTGACTCCTACCTAAGATACCCACTGAACTCTTCCATCTTTCTAATCTGCCACGGTTCTATCATTCTCATCTTACCCATAAATTCCCTTCTGATTTTTCTGACCTCCACAGTTTGTAAGTTTCTTGCTCTCTTTCCACATCAGTTACTGGAACACTGGGAGTATGCTGCTTGGTTGTGCAAATGCCTTTGAGTAGCATGCAACCCTGAGATTTGCTGGGTATATATGAGAATCCACAAAGGGCTACCAGAAACAAGATGGTGGATTTAGACAGAGCATAATTTCCCTAAGTGTCATATATGCGGAGACCACAAAGGAACAGATAATGGTCAAAAATATTTCAGTAGAACACCTCAGAGCTGGAAGTCTCACTTGCTTGGTTTGGGGCAGGGGGCGAGGTGTGCACATGACTCCCCTAAGGACTCTGCACTCCACTCTCATACCATTAATCTGAAGTCAGTGTAAGTGAGGACTTGGAACAGCTGGGTTGTATGGCTCTTGTTCTGTACATTTTCCGCTGAACTGAAACTCTCCTTTCTGGAGGGAGAAAGTAACCTCATAAGATGCAGGAAGTAAATGAAATTCAGATGGCTCAGGAAGGCCTGAAAATGACAAGAGTCACAGGGCATCTCCCCAAGGTTATAAAAGGAATGAAAAGTTTTGGGGGGGGTGAGACACTCTGGCCAGTTGAGCTGCCTTCAAGATATGCAGGGTTCACCAGAGACCCAGCTTTTGTGAGTTGTCACCCATCCCTGGTAGACGTTTTGCTAATGCAAGTCCTTGGAGTCCCCATGCTCCTGTTATAACCCTTCACCATACTCCTATAAGGAACCCCAGTATGCCCACTGATTCACCAATCTAGACCTGAGTGGATTTATTTTGGGGATGCTATTGGAGTCCTATCTGAAGGGAATGTATGTTTATTCAGGCCCTGCCCTCAGGAAAAAGTCCCACAACTGCACTTTACATTCCATGCCCTAACAGCCAGCCTTGAACGACATGCTATTTTGTATTGGTAAATCTTGTTTTCATGGCCTAAACAGAAGGCTAAGACATACTTTTTCTTCTTATAGACATGAGATGAATTTAAGACGTTAACATCTGGGCAAATAGTAGATAAGAATTCAATTTTATTGATGACTTGACAACTTTCTGAACTAGAATTTGAGTGCTAGAGAGGTCACTCAGCAATGAAGTTCATACTGCTCCCCCAGAGGACCCAAGTTTGGTTCCCAGCACCCATGTCAGACATGTCATAACTGCCTGTAACTCCAGTTCTGGAGGATCTCACACCCACTTCTTGCCTCTGAAGTTACCTACACACATTTGGCATACACTCACATGTAATAAAAATTTAAAAATAAACTATAATTTTATAAAAGCAACTGTCTGACTGTTACTGTTTCATCCATGCATATCTTCCAATGACTGACATACAAGGATGGCAGAGGACATGGTTGCTGGGAACCCCTTACTGCACACCTGGGTTTCTAAGTATTAATGTACTCAGTATTGGTCAGCATATTTTGTGTCTGGTGCACACTGTCACTGGTAAGGATGCTCTAGTATTCCACAAACACAAGTAGGATTACTTTGGTAGTTACGTGTAATATGATTTAAAAAGAAAGTGAGGACCGATTCTCCATACAGACGCACAAGTCTCCATGTGAACAGACACACTGGTGTCCTCTGTAAGTGAGCATTTGCATGTAGCTCAGTGCTGGCACAGGGACTAGGCTGTTATCATTCAGAGTTGGATGGTGACAGCATGAGCCCCAAACTGCACCCCAATGGGCATAGAAACCCCTTAATGTACTTGGAGCTGTATCACACTTGCCTTTTTTTTTCAAGACAGGGTTTCCCTGTGGCTTTGGAGCCTGTCCTGGAACTAGCTCTTGTAGACCAGGCTGACCTTGAACTCACAGAGATCATCCTGCCTCTGCCTCCTGAGTGCTGGGAGTGCCCAGCCACATTTCCATTTTAACTGAGGTTTCTCTCTCACCTGATATTGACAACCAAGCCACATTTTCACACACCAGCGTCAGGGGCCTTCATCTGTGAGCCTCCTTTCCAGTAACCCAGGTGTGTTTGGAACCCCGGCAGCTTTCTATACAGAAGAGAGGTGGGCAGTGGGGCTACAACACATTTGATGCACCTGCCTTGGCATCAAATGGATATCAAATGGGGTGAGTAGGTGAAGCCATGTCGTGAAAGCTCATTTGCTGCTCCTGTTTGGGGTCCTCAGACAACATCTTCTCAAAGTGGTCAGATATCACTTATTTTTCTGTCTTAGAAAATGAAATACCTTAGGTTGCAAGGAGTTCATCTAAATTACTATACTTACTGAAAACCTAAAACATCTTTTAAAGTGACATTTGCTTATTTGTGTTGGGGCTGGGGTGGGGGTAGGGGTGGAAATCAGCGGACCACTCACAAGAGTCTACTCTCTGCTTCCACCAGGTGTCTTGGGCAGTCAGGCTTGGTGGCAAGTACGTTTACTCCCTGAACCGTCTCACCATTCCAAGATGGATCTAAAATAATCTTCATGTTCTGTTTACATTTCTTTTCCTTGTTGGAGGCCATATGAATCAGTCATGGGGCTCTTCGTGTTCACAGTCACACACAGGGGAAACAGATCTCTCTGTATCCCTAGGTCTACGTCAGGGTAGCATTGCCTGTGACACTTGTTTATCTCTTTTCCATGCACATCTTTATCCCCAAGTTGGCAGGAGAGCTTTGAAGTCAAGGATGGACTTGAACATCTTCTCCATTTCCCTTCACAGGCCAAGCAGAACTCAGACAGTACCAAGGTGAACTTCTGTCATTTCCAGCCACACTTTGGTGTTACACTGGAAATATTGAAATATAATTAGCTTGATATATGGGAAAAATAGAAACATGGTGGCACATGCCCGTAATTGTAGCACTTGAGAGGCCGAGACCTAAGGACAGTGAGTTAGAGGTCAGTTTGGATTACACTGTGGGAACTGGTCTCAAAATAAAACAAGTCTCTCTCCCTTCCTCTCTTCTCTTCTCCCTCTCTCTCTGTCTCCCTTATACATTCTCTCTCTCCCCCCACAAACACACCACACCACACACTCACACACACACACACACTCACACACACACACATTACCAAAAGCTTTCATTACTGCTTGCCAAATGCAGCTGCTTCAAGAAACAATTTTACATCTCTTTTAACTGATAATAGTTACACGAGTAGCATATGTGTCCTTGAGAGGTTAGATTATGAATAAAGAAACATTTTTAAGTAAATGGAAGTGTTAGATGTCATTGTCTTGGACGTTTTCATTTTAACATAATCATTCTAAAAAAAGCCTGACTTCTCTCATACTCAGCCACATCCTTGGAATCCACTAAAAATATTAAGATATTAGTGAATAAATCAAAACTGCACAGACATTATCTAATTATTATGATGTAGTCTAAGATACAGTCCTAAGTGCCCTGTCTAATTAAAAGAGTAAATAACTATAGAGAATCCTTGGGTTATTGTGGAAGCCTTGGCTCTAGCAGTCTTCTGTTAGCTGATAAATGCCCCCTGATAGGTTGAAGCTCTCTTAGACCCATCTTCTAAGGCTGAATGAACTTACACGTGCAAATAAATACATATGGAAAAATCCACACAAACAAGCAGGCTCGGTGGATATTGGCTCCCACCTCTGGAGCCAAGCATGACTGCTTCCTAGTCATTCTGTCCATGTTAGTCAAATCCTATCAAATGGCCCAGCTGCCCATTTGTGACTGATTTCAGCCTTTGGGTCTTGATGTTCCACATGTCGTGGTTTTAAGTCCTCATGCTTCACTAGCTGCTCTCATTCAACCTCTGCTTAGTTTTGTCACAATTTAGGTGGGCCTCTGGCACCACACGGTGTTGGTAAGTCGGAGGGCCTGCAGTGACATTAAGGATGCAGCCGCTCAGCCTGCTCTCCTGAATTCTCCACTAAGGAAAGCCAACTTTAAAAATATGAAAACAGTTTTTAATGAGGGATGGAAATACTGCCTGTTATGGTGTCTCAGGCAGAAAATAAAGACAGCAAGGTTGTATCAAATAGGTCATGGCTCATTTGTGTGGATGAGGACTGTGATTAATTTTCTTAAATAATTTACTGGGTTTCATCGCTTACCTCCTTCAAAAACGTTTTGTAAAAATTACATATAGTTTAAAATATCAAGTAACAATAAACATTTATAACAATACACACAGACCTCTGCCTTATATGTTCCTAGTCTTGGTTCCTTTTGGTTATTTGATGCACATTCAAAAATTGAAGATTTTTTTCTTTTCACTTTCAGCTAAACCCATACTCCTAAACAAGTTACTAATGCTTCCACCTCTACTCCAGACAGCTTTAAAAATTATTTATTAGCTTTCAGCTATGAAAAAGATTCTCTCTTTCACGTCCTTGCATCCTCTTTCCAAAACTGTGTAGCACAACTGGAAAGTTGACAACGAAGACTATCAATAAAGGAAAAAGTAAGTAGAGAGAACCTGCTGCGATCACATACACAATGCAATGAAAACATGAGCAACATACAGAAAGATATTTTTATTTCTGAGGATGCACATGTATCTGTGTACACATCTGTAAGTACCCACAGAGGTCAGACAAGGGTATCAGATCCCCGGAAGCTAGAGTTACTGGCAGATGTCATGTGGGTGCTGGGAACTCAACTTGGGTCCTTTGAAATAGCAGCAAGTGCTCTTAACTGCTGAGTCATCTCTCCAGATCCATGAGCAATATTTAAAAGTCATGTATAATTAATATATATATATATATATCATGTCTATAAACAACCTCAAAGAAAATCTAATCAAAACCAACTCAAAATGACTGCAATGTTCAAATTTGCAGGCTGATATTTATATGCAGATACTATAGCAATACAAGATAGAGTGAAGTGTTTACGTAGAAACATGGAAGAGTTAAAGGCAATCCAGGGTTTACACTAGACCAGTGGCTCCAGACAAGGAGACCAGGAAGACCTTGTTGGATAGAATTAGATGAGATTATCATTGCCTTCTAAAATAAAATGTCCTGGTCCCTTCAGCGACCTTTATGAGGTTCAGAATAAGAGTTCTATTGGGACTTAATGGAAGAGAGAAATGGTGCAGCTCGGGCATAGTTCTTGAACATCACTGTCAATCGGCTCTGTCCTGGCAGTTCTCTGGGGATGAGCAGAGAAAGTGCAGTGTGAAGTCAGGGGACCTGGAGGCTGTTTCCAAGATGCTGAATATTTACCTATTTTCCACTTATTTAGCCTCATCCTTCTTCATTTTCATGGCTTATCAAAGACACACATTTCATTTTTGTTTGTTTGTTTGTTTTGGATTTTTTTTTATTTAGGTTAGAAACAATCTTGTTTCACATGTCAATCCCAGCTCCCTCTCCTCCTCTCCTGCCCTCCCCACCAGGTCCCCCAGTCCCCACCCAATCTCCACTCCCATCGCCAGAGAGGGTGAGGCCCTCCATGGTGGATCTCCAGAGTCTGTCATTCCATCTAGGGCAGGGCCTAGGCCCTCCCCCAAGAGTCCCGGCTGAGAGAGCCTCCCATATTGTGGCATGCACACTCAAAGTCTATTTGTACGCCAGGGATAAATACTACCCACGGCCCGATAGTTTACCTAGGCCTCCTCACTGATGCCCACATTCAGGCGGTCTGGGTCAGTCCCATGCTTTCCACACAGCCGTCAATCTGGAGTCCAAGAGCTCCCCCTTGTTCAGGTCAGCTGTTTCTGTGGGTTAAACCAGCCCAGTCTTAACTCCTTTGCCCATCAGTTCTCTCTGACACTGGATTCCAGGAGTTCAGTTCAGTGTTTGTCTGTGGGTGTCTGCCTCTGCTTTCTTCAGTCGCTGGATGAAGGTTCTGTTTCCTAGACTCTCTGGCAGTGGGATTGTATGCTGGCACTCCCCTGATTCATGTCTAAAATCTATATATGAGTGAGTACATACCATGTTGTCTTTTTGTGACTGGGTTACCTCATTCAGGATGGTTTCTTCTAGTGCCATCCATTTGCCTCCAAGTTTCAAGATTCCATTGTTTTTTCCCCCTGCTGAATAGTACTCCATTGTGTAAATGTACCACATTTTCTCTATCCCCTCATCAGTTGAGGGGCATCTAGGTTGCTTCCAGATTCTGGCTATTACAAATAATGCTGCTATGAACATAGGGGAACAAACATCCTTGTAGTATGAATGTGTATCTTTTGGGTATATGCCTAAGAGTAGAATTGCTGGGTCTTGTGGTAGACTGATTCCCATTTTCCTGAGGAATTTGCATACTGATTTCCAAAGTGGCTGTACAAGTCAGCACTCCCACCAGCAGGGGAGGAGTGTTCCCCTTTCTCCACATCCTCTCCAGCAAAAATTGTCGTTGGAGTTTTTGATTTTAGCCATTCTGACAGGATGGTATCTCAGAGTTGTTTTGATTTGGATTTCCCGTATGACTAGGGATGTTGAGCACTTTCTCAAGTATCTCTCAGCCATTTTAGTCTCCTCTATTGAGAATTCTCCATTTAGTTGTACCCCATTTTTTGATTGGATCCTTAGGTGTTTTGGAGACTTGTTTCTTGAGTTCTTTGTAAATTTTGGAGACCAGCCCTCTGTCAGATGTGGGGGTTATTGGATATCTTTTCCCAATCTGTGGGTTTCCTTTTGTCTTGCTGACTGTGTCCTTTGCCTTACAGAAGCTTCTCAGTTTCAGGAGGTCCCATTTATGAATTGTCTATCTTAGTGTCCATGCTACTGGAGTTATGTTCAGGACATGGTCTCCTGTACCAATTTGTTCAAGGATGCCTCCCACTTTCTCTTCTAACAGGTTCATTGTGGCTGGATTTATGTTGAGGTCTTTGATCCATTTGGACTTAAGTTTTGTGCATGGTGATTAGGCATGGATCTATCAGCATTCTTCTACATGCCAGCATCCAGTTATGTCAGTACCATTTGTTGAAGATGCTTTCTTTTTTCCATTGTATAATGTTAGCTTCTTTGTTGAAAATCAAATGTTCATACATATATGGGTTAATATCAGGGTGTTCAGTTCGATTCCATTTGTCTACCTGTCTATTTTTGTGCCTATACCAAGCTGTTTTCAGGTCTGTAGCTCCATAATAGAGCTTGAAGTCAAGGATGTCAATGCCTCCAGATGTTGCTTTGTTGAATAAGGTTGTTTTTGCTGTCCTGGGTCTTTTGTTTTTCCATACAAAGTTGATTATTGTTCTTTCAAGGTCTTTGAAGAATTTTTCTGGGATTTTAATGGGGATTGCTGTAAATCTGCATATTGCTTTTGGTAAGATTGCCATTTGCACTGTGGTGATCCTACCTGTCGAAGCGCATGAGAGATCTTTCGATCTTCTGGTGTCTTCTTTAATTTCTTTCTTTAAAGACTCAAAGTTCTTGCTATACAGGTCCTTCACTTGTTTGGTTAGCATTACCCCAAGGTATTTTATGTTGTTTGTGGCAATTGTAAAGGGCAATGATTCTCTGATTTCTTTCTCAGCCCTTTTGTTGTCTGTATATTGTAGGGTTACTGATTTTCTTGAGTTGACCTTGTATCCTGCCACATTGATGAAAGTATCAGCTGCAGGAGTTCCCTGGTAGAATTTTTGGGTCACTTATGTAAACTATCATATCATCTGCAAATAGTGAAAGTTTGACCTCTTCCTTTACAATTTGTATCCCCTTGTTCTCCATTTGTTGTCATATTGCTCTAGCTAGAATTTCAAGTACAATATTGAAGAAGTATGGAGAGAGTGGACAACCTTGTCTTGTTCCTGATCTTAGAAGAATTGTGTTGAGTTTCTGTCCATTTAGTTTGATGTTGGCTGTTGGTTTGCTGTATATGAATCAATATTAATACATCTACTCTGTGTTCCTGGAATGAGGTTTTGGGTAGTCAGCTATTAACACAGCATCTGAGTAAGGTTGAATATATATATATATATACACATATATATGCATTTATTTTTAACAAATATACATTTGTATATATACTAAATTTCGCTTATATTTTTAATTATGTTTATCTGTGTGTCTGAGAGATGGGAGAGGGGATTGTCCATGGTAGCTCAATACCCAAGAAGGCCAGAACAGAAGAGGATATCAGATTCCCTAGGCCTGGAGGCCTAGCTGCCTACCAGAACCTGGAGCAGAGCTCTCTTTCAGATAAATAGAAGCTATTTTCTGCTGATCTGTCTGGCTCCCAGCTCTTGAGTTGATGTTTGAAAGCACAATTTTTACATGTGATTTTGCTGATGTATATTTATTATCAATTATCATATTAGTTCACTATAATTATGTAAATGTTTGTTTTACATACCTCAATCTTAATCTGAATTATCACCTATGGTCCTACTTGCTTCGTCATTCAACATTTCTTTTCTCAATGAACTGACTTGAGGAGCCACAGGGATGCCTTTCAGGAGCCTGGAAACTCAGATGACCTCCTCACTCTCCCCGCCCACCAGTGTCTCCATTCCTGCCACTTTTGTCTCTGTGAAGCTTGGTACCTTTTTTTTGTTTGTTTGTTTGTTTTTTTTTTTTTTTTGGTTTTTCGAGACAGGGTTTCTCTGTATTGTTTTGGAGGTTGTCCTGGAACTTGCTCTGTAGACCAGGCTGGCCTCAAACTCACAGAGGTCCGCCTGCCTCTGCCTCCCGAGTGCTGGGATTAAAGGCGTGCGCCACCAACGCCTGGCTTTGGTACCTTTTTAATACAGAAGACATTCCCCTCAAAGTTGTTCCCCTCCCCTAAGATACAAATGAAACCATGTTCTCATTTAAGTCATTTAATAATCCCATTTTCTGTAAGACAAGCACAGCAAAATTATCCTAGAAAAGCTACCTTCAGTCTGCCTCTGCACCCGCTCTCCTATATGCAGAGCTCCATACATCAGTGCACTTTCACACCCTTAGAATAAAAAGTCAAAGACAGCAGTAGGCACGACAGGAACACAGGTGCAAACACACAAGTTTACTACGAGTGTAGGCTGAAAGGCATGAACTATTTTAAATGAAAACTAACTGGAGATAATCCTTTTCATCAGCTATTTTACTTTTAATCTCATATTTTCCCTCAGAAGTCTACAGTCACTCTGGGACTATGTCTCTCTTTTCATTTGGTTGTTTTAGAAGAGAACCAACTTTGGGTATCCTGGTAAAGAAGATGACAATTTTGGCTATTGAGATGCAGGAAGTGGCACCATGTAATTTTGCCACATTATCGTCTTTTCTCCTTAGACCAAGTATTCTCCCACTTGGTGGGTTAGTATTCCAGTTAGGTGACTTCTGGAACGGAGCGGTCCTGTCACTGTTTGGTTTAGGTTTGGTGTTAGTGGTAGCATTAGGGTCAGGGTTAAGAGAAAGAATAAGGATACATTAGTTTTAGGGTTAGGCTAGAGTTAGGGTTGAGGTTATGATATTTCCAAAACTTGTCAATGTCTCCTGCATAGTGAACACTAGGGACAGTTCAGAAGATTGAATTAATCTCCAGTAACACTTTTGTTGAACCAGAAATTCTGCTGCTTCTCTCTGCTAATGTGGCTGTGAGAGCTCAGAAGTTTGGTGGATGGAAAGTGGGACTGAGAATGACACATGTTAATCTCACTTGCACTCATCTGTATTTGGTTGTGTGTGTGTGTGTGTGCACACTGTGTGTTATTACTTCATCAAAATTGTATTTCAGTATCACAGGATTGATGCAAAGTGTGCTCCCTAGTGTCAGACCTCTTAGTTTGGGAAGCCAATTGCACTGCTGATCAGGAATCTCTCGGCATGCCATTTGACTTGTTTTGATGTCAATTTTCTTAAGCTGTCAATGGAAAATAATGGTTAATGCATAAAGCTGTTTCATGTTACACAATAAGTCAGACAAAGAGTTTAGAGTAATGTTCTACCCATAGCATGTGCACAGTAAATGTGTCTGTTCTGTTATCCTTCAGGAAGCAGCCCTGGCTTCTCAATTCACTTATGTAGCACTGTCTAATAAGGTTCTTCCACAGTGTCTTCCTAGCCAACACCCCTCTATTCCCCTTCTCTACCTTTTGTCCCTGAAGACCCCTGAAGCCTTAAAGTTATCTGTATCTTCTGAGCCGGGCGTTGGTGGCGCACACCTTTAATCCCAGCACTCGGGAGGCAGAGGCAGGCGGATCTCTGTGAGTTCGAGGCCAGGCTAGACCGACAGCCTCCAAAACAGAGAAACCCTGTCTCGTAAAAAACCAAAAAAAAAAAAAAAAGTTATCTGTATCTTCTCAACAATCAATATCCATTACACATAGCTGGGATTGCAAATATTTTGGTGAAAGACATTAATGGAGACTGCCAACCACAGCACAGCCATTTCCTTACAGAGAGGCACTTGAGTCTTCTGATAGCCTGACCTTCAGTTAGGAAGTGATTAGGACATCTCAAATAATCCCAAGAATTCAATCAATATGGTTCACTCTTTGGTTGTGATTAGCAGAGGGACATCAGTTGTCACCAGTAGTCTACCACAAAGTCAGATACATCACTCGACTGTCCAGCCTTTCCTCATATTGTTCATTCATTGCATACCCTTGGGATGAGGGTTGAAGGACTCTTCAGGTTTCCATGGCAACAGAAAGGCTATGCTAACTTGCCTACCTTCATAAAAGAAAACTAGTGGACAGTACATAGTAAAAACAAATAAACAAAGTTAATTTCCCTTTAGATTTTAGAAGCCTGTGTTATTGGAGTCTGCTGTGTTAGTGCCAAGAACTTCAGAGCTGAAAGTAAACTCACTTGCTTTTCTGGTTGGAAGTACGCCATCCATTTCCCTGTTTGTTTGATTTAAAATCGTGTCTTCCCTTTGGCCCATTACCTTGCCAGAGAAGGAAATGAGAGCGGGAATATTTCACACCAATTTCCATTTCTGAGCATTCAGAGTGAAGTTAGCAAATTTCTTAGGAAGTTTATTTCAAGTCATCGCTTTGAAAGTCTGCCGATATCAGGAGAGACACATTCACGTGAAATTTCTCTAGCTATGTCGCCACCTTGTGTTTCTTCTGTGAACTTCATTGCCGGAAACAGTTTTCTCTATGGGAATGTTGAGAAAGTAGCTCTCCATGTTCAGCACATCTAAAGTGAGTTTTGAATCCTGTAGCCACTGCCAGTATAGATAGCTTGAGAAAATGGGAGAGAATCCTGTAACAACAGGTATTCTTATACGTGTTTGGGATCTTAGTGGAGGCCACAAAGAGTGGGTCATAAAGACTATATTCATGGATTTTTTGCATAGTTCATTTTGTAGCACCATAGTTTCATTCCTGACAAAACTGACATAAAAATATACTTAATATTCCATCAGACTTAAAACCCTCTTATCTGTACAAAAAGGAGTTTCATTCCTGACAAAACTGACATAAAAATATACTTAATATTCCGTCAGACTTAAAACCCTCTTATCTGTACAAAAAGGAGTTTCACTCCTGACAAAACTGACGTAAAAATATACTTAATATTCCGTCAGACTTAAAACCCTCTTATCTGGACAAAAAGGAGAAATATAGTGGCACCTTGTTTTGCCAGTGAAGTGTTGGTGATCTCCTATTGGGCACAGGCCTGCACTTAAGTGTGGTTTGTATACCTACTGAGACTCTGTTGGAGAAAAATAATTTTGCCTTGGTTATTATCAATTGGAGATATGTTCTAGCCTGTGATTGACAACAGTGATCTGCTTGCAAGATATGCTGGGGCAACAGTGACACAAGTAACCTGAGACTTCATTGGCCATGGAGCTAGGAGAAAACTATACACTACTGTTCTGACAAAGCAATGTGGTAATAACATGACTCCTAATGACATTCCGTCATACCCGGATGAGTGCCTCGCTCAGCCGTCATCAGGGAAGCTTTCTCCCGCAGTAGATGAGAAGACATGCAGAGACCCACAAACTGGACAAAGAGACTGTGGAATACTCAGTCCTAAATGGGATGTCTCTACTGAAATCCTTTCCTCAGGCTCAGGGGACTCTGTGGGAAAAGAAGCCTAAAGTTTGTGAGAGCCAGAGAAGTTGGAGGACACCAAGGAAACAAGGTTTGGTAGACACAGCAGGACGGGTGCACCTCTGAACTCACAGCTCACAGGGCCTGCACAGGTCCCCACGCTGAGAAGCAAAGTGGACACAAGCCTCCACACCTCAGCAAAATATCAATATTCAAATAAAAACTAAGGTATTCCAGGTGTTTCAGTCAGGGAAAGACTGAGGTTCTAAACATGGAAAATAGACCCTATCATCAGTCCCTTTGTTTGCTTATTTGAGAATGGATGGCACTGTGTAGTCCCAACTGGCCAGAAACTTGCAATGTAGACTAGGCTGGCCACGAACACACAGACATCTTGCCTCTGCCTCCAAAATGCTGAGTGTTTACCATATACTTGGTTATATGTCACTTTTCAAGTATGAATTTTTGAGATATTTTCAACTTCAAAATATGTGACCTTTACCTTTGTCTTTTCCTCTGTTTGCTCTGCAGGAAGAAGAATGGCAGCAATTGATGGTTTGTTCACATAAACTGCATAGTGCAAAGCTGTGTTGCCATTTGCATCCTTTATTTGGGTCAGCCCCATATTGAAGGAGTAAAGATACAATGGTTTCTTCACACATTTGTACTGCCTGTTAGTATTGTATCAAAAAACCCACTGTCAATTCTAGAAATGTAATACAGTGGTTTTCCCCAACTAGCTGTGGATTTTTAATTATTTTGCGAGTATGGGTATTTTACCTGCTCACATGTCTGTGCACCCCTTGGGTGCAGTGCCCTCAGAGGCCAGAAGAGGGCATCAGATACCCTGACACTGTAATTACAGACGGGTGTGAGCCACCTCGTGGATGCTGGGAATCAAACGGAATACTAGGAAAGCAGTCGTTGCTTTTAACCCCTGAATCACCTCCCCAGGCCCCAGTTAGCTATATTTAAATGTGGTGAATCCATTTTCCTCCTAAGCATTTCCATTAAATCCTTCTCCACTGAAATTTTGGAATTTGATCTACCTTTCTCAATGGCGTTGTCTTCTCATTGTCAAGTGCATTAATACCACAATTGTTTTCCACTAGAGTATTTACTATTTCTGCATATCCGCAAGAGGATGAAAAATGTAGAAAAGTTCTGTGGAAATAAGAGGTGTCTTTTCATTAAAACACACTACGTCATCATATGAAAACACACACATAGTTGCACATGTCAAATTACATGCAATTCCTCTGCCTTATATTATCACTTACTCAGAGAGTATAAATATGGGAACTCAGAGGACAAAACTTTGTAAATAGTCACTGTCTTAGTTAGGATTAGTATTCCTGTGATGAAACACCATGGCCAAAGCAACTAGGGGAGGAAAGGGTTTATTTCAGCTCACACTTCCAGTTTACAGTCCATCATTGAGGGAAGTCAGGGTAGGAACTCAAGTAGGGCAGGAACCTTGACGCAGGAGCTTCTGCAGTGGCCATTGAGGAGTGCTGCTTACTGACTTGCTCAGTCTGCTTTCTTATAGAAGCCAGGACCACCAGACCAAGAATGGCATTGTCTACAATGGGCTGGGCCCTCTCATATCAATTACTAATTGAGAAAGTGTCCTACAGGCCTGTCTACAGCTCAATCTTTTTTAAAAGATTTTATTTATTTATTATATATACAGTATTATATCAGTGTGTTTGCGTGCAGGTCAGAAGAAGGCACCAGATCTTATTTTAGATGATTGTAAGCCTCCTTGTAGTTGGTGGAAATTGAACTCATGACCTCTAGAAGAGCAGCCAGTGCTCTTAATATTTGGAACATCTCTCCAGCCCCTACTACCACTCAATCTTATGGAAGCATTTTCATAATTGGATTTCCCTTCTTTCAGACGACTTTAATTTGTGTCTGCTGTAAAATTTCACTGAATAAGATGGTAATGAATGCATGGGAATCAGCAAGTTTTCATAGGGGAATTGAGGAGGCTATGATATACCTCAATTTAAAATATAATTTGCCAAGCAAGAAGAGTTTATTGCTTTGTAAATTATGAAGCCTGTCAGTGAGATCCTCCTCTTTCAGCAGAAGTATCTTGCAAATGACCCAAGCCTATTGTGAAAATGGTGGGCAGTGGATGTTCACTCACAGCTCCATTGCAGACATTTCCTAAATGTATCAAATGCATTGCAGACATTTCCTAAATGTATCAAAATCTTCAGATGGGTGAATGAAATCCATCTGCCTGGCTGCACTGGTAATGGTGTTGTGTCAGAAAAAGTACTAAGTCTGACATTTCGGTTCTTTCAGGATATTCAGGCAAGAGAAGAAAGGCCCCCCAGAAGCTTCCTGTGTGTAATGTTTGTAATTAGGTAAAAGTAAATAAAGAAGAATAAAACCCTTTGTAAAACTTCTTGACTGAAGTATGTGCTTAGAGATTGCTATTAGCTTGAGCTATGGTGACAGGTAAGTCCACAGCACACAATCAGTCTCAACTTATGACTTTGGCGATATAATTCTTCTATGTGTTAAGTATTTTTGTGTCTTTCTAAACTGGTTCCTGGATTTGAGGACTGTATCTAACCTGGTTCCTGGATTTGAGGACTGTATCTGGTAGAGTATACATCTCCAATTTGTTAATTGTGGCCTTCATTATTTTTATACATTCTAGTGAAACAGTCAGATGTGATTCACCACGTCTTGCTCTAATCTATCTGGATACGTGTAATTGTTATTTCCAGTTTGGTGACTCTGTCCATTCACTTGTCAGTATTTATTATGCTCAATTCTTCAGTTCTCTAGTCCTCTCGTCAGTTTAGCAGACCGTAAAAATAACAAGAAACTTATGAGTTAAATCTTATAGAACTTGGAACTATTTACCTTTTACAAAGATAGCTGAAATCTATGTAGATCACTTTCTCCTTTCCCACTTTATGGTAATGTATTCCTTGTTTCCAAATGATTTATGAATGAAATTGCTTATTTGTTATATTGGTGACAATCTTATTTCCTCACAATATTGACTGTAAAAATGATTCTAATTCCACTAATGAGCCAGAGCAGAACACTCCTCAGCCCTGGAATTTAGGTTCAGCTATATATATATTTAAAATAGATGCATGGGCTCTCTGCTCCTTCTCTCTGTTCCCCAGTAAGCAGCATCTTCTTGTACAGTGCCAGCATCGACCCTATGACATGATGGTGAAGGATACAGTGAGTGGATTTAGGTATATTGGTCACCAGGTCTGGCTTCAGCTCTGACATTGCTGCCATCAATGACCCCTTCATTGACCTTAGCTACACATATGATTCTACTCACAGGAAGTTCCATAGCACTGTCAAGGCTGAGAGTGGGAAACTTGCCATGAATGGGAAAGGCATCTTCATCTTCTGGGAACGAGATCCCACTGACATCAAGAGGGATGGTGTTGGTGCTGAGTATGCTGTGGAGTCTACTAGTGTATTCACAATTGAGGATAAGTCTGAGACCCACTCCAAAAGAGCCAACATGTCTACTCTTTTTGCTGATGCCCCATGTTTGTGATGAGTGGGGACCAGGAGAAATATGAAGACTCACTCAAGATTGTCAGAGGTGCTTTCTGCACCACTAACTGCTTTGCACCTCCTTGCCAATGTCATCTACGACAACTTTGGCATCATGGAGGGATCATAACCATGATATATTCCATCATTGCCACCCAGAAGACTGTGGGTGACCCCTGAAGGAATATGTAACATGGCCATCCTGAACATCCCCAGAACATCATCCCTTCATCCACAGGTGCTGCCAAGGCTGTGGGCAGGGTCATCCCAGCGCTAAATAGGAAGCTCACTGCCATGGTCTTCCATAATGTTATCCACAATATTTCTGTCATGGACCTGACATGACATCTGGAGAAAGTTGCTAAGTGCAATGACATCAAGGAGATAGTGAAACAGGTATTGAAGGGCCAACTAAAGGACTGTAGTAAGGACCAGGTTGTCCTTGTAGCTTTAGTAGTGATGCTAATTCTTCTGTCTTTGACCCTGTGGCTGGCATTGCTCTCAATGACAACTTAATAAAGCTCTTTTTCTGGTGTGAGTATAAATACGACTACAGGAATAGGGTGTTGAACCTCATGACCTACTTGGACTCCAAGGAGTAAGAACTCCAGGAACACTCACACCAGAAATAACAAGAGAGGCAGAGAGAGGCCCTTGGCTGCTGGGGAGTCCCTGTCCCAACTCAGCCCTCAAACACAGAGCATCTCCCCTGACAGTTCCATCTCAGATCCCCCAGAAGAAGAGGAGGGGTTTAGAGACCATTACTCTCTTGAACACCATCAATAAATCTCACTGCACCTGCTTAAAAAACAGATAGGCAAATAGATGAACTCTTGATAGCTTTTGGGGTGGAATAAGTAGTATTCTTTAAGCTTATGACTCCTGATAGGAGGAACACACTACAGTGCATGCCCCCCACCTAGAAGAACACGGACAGCACAAACTGGAATCCACTAATATTTTTTTTATAAAGGAAGAATATGAAGTTCGGGAGGATAAAGAGTAGGGAATGGGCATCCAGAAGACCCTCCCACATAGGAAAGACATCAGCCCTTCCAGGCCCCAACTTCTGGCGATCCCAGCTTCAGGTGAGCTTGGGTCTCCGGGGGGGGGACAATCCCCATCCTC